>NC_046295.1:49722822-50026374 GCF_004115265.2 Rhinolophus ferrumequinum | reverse complement strand
ACTTAAAGGATTAATCTAAGTATATTGATTCACCATCTTTCTGGTCAGGAATTCAAAGGTTGTCAATGCTCCTATAACCACTAGTTCTTGTCACATGTGCAATATGGACACTGAGTCAGAGGGAAGTAGGGAGCAGGAGTTAGGACAATCATGGAAGGAAGAGAAAATGTTCTGGAAAGATTCATCTCTTTTTTCTCCTTGTTATATAAGGTATGGTTTCCCCAAAGAAACAATATGCTAAATAAAAGTTTGGGTCCTAAACCACAGAAGCCTACTTTAACCCACATTGCTGCTGACTATATTCAATTTAATTTAGTTCCCATCAACAAGGCAGAGTTTTCTTTTCCTGCCAGAAAGGAAAAGTGAGTAAGCTTTGAGGGTGACCCAAATTGAATAATTTAGAGTTTTCACTGAGCAGGGCAAAGTGTGTGGGTGGGTGGGTGGAGTGGAAAGATGACTAAGATGTGGCCCTTGCCCTCAAAGAGCTCACACTGTAGTTGGAAAGACCAGACACGTCCTCAAGTAATGTTTACCACAATAGCGGTGGACGTGTTGTCTGACCACAGAGTAATAGTCGTATTAGTTCTGAGTGGGAAAATCTAAAATGTTGTAGAAGATGTGGTAGCTGCCCCTTGAAAACTGTTAGGGCATTAAGCAGCAGAGGGGCAAAGACGGGGGGGCATTTGAGGCAGAGAAAATGGTTGGGGTGAAGACTCAGTGTGGTCAGATGCAGGGCACAGTCACGGAACAGCCAAGAAGCTGCTGCAGAGGATGGGAGGGAGGATAGAAATGCATGGGGGCAGGTGGGCATTTTTGAGTAGGCCTAATGGTCTAGTCATTTACATAGATGGTAACTGTTCATATTTTCACGCTGGATTACAGGCAGGTGTGTTTCAAAAGCCTAACAAATACAGTCTTGGCTCAGACTGAAGAGCTGTCTCATATATAATAGTTCATTACCATTGAAAATAAGAAAGTGATTAACTGCAAAAATATTCCTTATATTTAACTTTCTAGGGATGGATTTGTTAAAGAGCAGCATAAGAGATGTTTTAATAGCTTAATGTCCTATTTCATAACCAGCCCATTTTGTTAACTCTGTACCTCGGTAGGGATAATGCCTGCAAAGCCTGCATTGAGAACACCGCGTTTGCAGCTCTAACATGGGACCAGCAGGAGGAATAAAGGAAAAATAAACAACCTCTGACAGGGTCAGGTCCAGTTAGAACTTGCCAAAGACCGTGGAGATTAATATTAGTGCCTGCCTATTTGTGTGAGTATCTGGACAGAATCACACATGAACTTCTTTCTGTTGGGTGTCCATGCAGCGAGGACCCTGTGGTAGGTGGTGATGAAGTAAGGGTGTGATCTCTGACTTAACGGTGTTCGCGTGAACATAATGGTGTTCATGTTATCTGGACAAGAGTCTGAATGGAATTCAGTCCTTTATTGAGATATTTGGTTGAGCCAAGCATGTTTCCACAGCTCTATCGTCAGTTTAATTTTTCCAGTGAGGAACTGAAACATATACAAAGCTCATGGGTAGAATCTACTGAATTCCTGAAATTCCAGTTCATAGGTAAGTCACTAACAGATAACAATATACATACATATTAAATATATTATAAAATGTATGATGGGATATTTTAAGAAAATGCTTTTGAAATAGTACAAAGTAATTATTATTATCTACTGTTTTTCATTTGCTTGTTTTTCATTATGCTCTTGAAGATTGACACCACTGTAATCTGATTTTGAGATACACACTAGTGGCATTTTACTGGGGAAATGTCTCATCTTACTCTTAAAAATACTGTCTCTGGTCCCAATGGGGGACTTTTTCAAAGAAGCATTATTTTGTCTCTTACCCTACGTCTTGCATGAGTAAAGAGAAAACCAACAATATTGAGTATTTGATCCATTTCTGCCCCCTAACTCTCATCTATAAAGAGACAGATTTTCAGTTGTAAATTTCCACTTCTATGGGCAAATGACAAATGTTGTAGCCATGTTACCAAAAATAGAAAAAAGAAAAAACACGAAACCATTCATAAAACACAATACCTGGCTAATAATAAGGTATGGTATGATAATTATGGTACATCACTAAAATAGCATATTACATAATTGTTAAATGATAATTAAGAATACTACATAAAAACATGAAAACATACTAGGAAATAATTACAAGAGAAAAGAAAAACACGTGATTATAATATATAAGGTGGAGGAAGCCTGGAAGATAATATCCTGAAATGGAAATACAGTAGTTCTGTTAGAATAGTGGACTGTGGATTTTCAAAAATATTTTCTTTAGTGTTAGAATAGAAGAGTAACAGTGAATTCACCAAATAAATGATGCTGTAGGTACAGAAGGGAGATAGTAACAAACAAATAGAAATTGGATATTACAAAGCGAAACACATTTAAAAGAAATCTTTCTTTTCTACTCTTGCCAGCTCAGTGGATATTAAGATCCATTGTATTGAGAGCATTTTCAAAGGAGTTGGTTAGTAGGGTTTGAAAGAGAGCCTGAATTTAACTATGTCTGGATTCTGTTTACCATGATAATTGTAATAGAAACTAAGTATTGAAACAGTTATCTAAATATGCTCCAGCTTGGGTATCTTGGCAGAATTCACACTTTGGAATCAAGAGACAGTTTAGGAAAAAAAAACAACATGTGCATAATAAACAGGAATATCGAACAAGAGAAATTCAACAGAGAAAATTTCAAAAATCAAATGCCTATTTAAAATCAAGTTGAATTGACTGGATTAACAGCAAATAAAAAACAAGTAATGGCTACTTAAACTTATGTCTATCTGAAAGATCTTGAAGGATAACTCTTGACGGATAGACAGGAGCAAACATCCTATCTATTATGTTACTATTAACCATTTGCTAAAACTGTTGATTGGAATCAACTGCTCTATTCGCCTCTAATAGGCTCAGTTTGCTCTCTTTCTTCTGTTCAAAAGGGCGACTATTTTATTCTGAGTGAATGGAATTCTGAGTGGTACTTCACAAGTGTTGATTTGGGGCGCTAGGCTAGCTTGCTCCATATTAGGAGGGGGTTGCTTTATGTAAGATGTTCAGACGATTTCCTACACACCATCACATGTTTTATTCTTCCTAGTCAAACAAAGTTAAGCCTCCCAGCTCAACATTTGCAAACCATTATTTTAGCACTGCAGAAAATTTCCTCAAATGCCTTAAATACCTTAAATATCTTAAGTAGATGGATGAAAGAAGAAACTTGAAGGGGGTTGCTTCTGAAATATCTTGAAAATGTGAGAAAATACCTTGTCTCTAAACTAGTAGTTGACTTTGGATTTGGAAATTGGAGAGAGAGAGAGAGAGAGAGAGAGAGAGAGAGAGAGAGAGAGAGAGAGAGAAAGAGAGAAGGCTATGAAGGAATTTGAGCTGGTTCTAAGAAATCAGAAAGTAACTTTTCCAAACCCCAAACCACACAAGCATCTCTTTTCAGACCTGGTGTAAGATTTGCACTCAGCAAATCTGGGTCTCTGATATCTTGCTATCTCCTACCTCTAAAGCTATCCACAGTTGCAAACAAACTTGAGGAAGTTTTTATTCCTAAGAGTTATTCAATAATTTTCACCTTCATAGAAATATGATTTCCCTCTTTCAAAATGCAATAGAATTATTAAGAGGCATTATGATTTTTAGGAAACTATTTTTCTTCCACACCAAATCCAAAGTAAATTACATTTAGTTTAAGGGTATGCATTAGATTATTTAAAGCTATACCAATACTGAAAAAATTTCTCCTCAAAAATATTTTACTCTTAACAGAAATAGTAAACACCATTTTGTTCCCAGAAATGTATTTTGCTGAATAAATAATATTTGGTAATAAAACAAATCTGCTTTCATACATCTACAAAATTCTTTTTAGTAGAAGCAAGAATTCAATCCATGTCACATAACTGTTATCATGAATTGCATAACTTTGGCCTGCATTTTGCTGTAACTCATTTCCTCGCAATATATAAAATGCCTTTGACATAATGCCATAGAATATTCATACAGGGAACAAATGGTAGAGATAATCTAGTGTAAGCCAGTCCTACCCCTCCCTTTTCAAGGAACTGAAGTGTAAGAAGATAAAATTTGCCTAGGATCACAAATCTCATTTTCTGACATTTAAGCCCTACTAAAAAGCAATTACATACTTTTGATGTTGAACTTGATTTGAAAATTGTGATTTTTTTAAGGGTATGATTCTTAAGACAGAATAATTGATACACTTAAAGAATTACAGTTGAACCTGAAACTCACAAAAGAGGCATACCCCAAATTTTTGTCCTTAACTCCCCTTTTTGCAAAAAGTGACTGAAGCTATCTGATCATTAAACATTAAGCATCATTCTTTGAAGGATGCAAAATTATTCTAATCTTCAAGATAAAATATACCACTATTTTTATATATTAGTCAATATTTCTCTTCAATAGGGAGCAAATAGTATTCTGGATGATTGACCTCTTATCTATTACAATTGAGCAAATGAAATAGGAAATACATTTTAGGATCCCATTGTGATTTTTTTCGTCAGCAGCAAAAAAATTAAGTAAGAAGTAAAACAGATCTTTGTCATGTAATGTTCATTGATCAGGTGAACTTAATAAAAACTGGGCTTTAGTTAAATCTAGTAGATTAACCCTTGTTTCCTTTACATTTACAGTCTTGGGAATTTGGAACAAATGTACAAATAATGACATTTCCAGGAATCTAACCACTGCATTTCATATAAATTCTGCATAAAGTTCAATGTGTTGACTTCATAGTCTTCAGATTGTAAAAGGCATATAGAAATAGTAAATACCAGTATATGTCTCTCAAAAATGTTAAAGACACTTGTATACATATGTAAAATCCATTTTGACTTGATGAAAACAAATTCTAACCTATGAAAATATTACATCAAGTCATTTTGCACCTGATGAGGAAATTATACATGAATGAGAGTAAATGTTAGAAATCACTTCAGATAAAGATCCAATAAGTCACTTTAAATGAAGAGTTTAAGAAGTCACATAGCCATCTAAAAATGTTAGTTTTTCACTTAGCTGGTCACACTTATTTTACTTCATTTGAAATTCCTGATCTTGTCAAAGGATAATATCATAAAACTTAATGACATAATTCAACTGTCTTTAACTCCCCTTTCTCCAAAAATCATCCCATCTACGAAAGAATGTAGCTATTCTATCTTGATTTTTTTTCTTTCAGCAAATACTAAGTGTTAAAAGCTTTCAACAGATAAAAATTGTTTCATTTGATGAAGCATTAAGTTGTTCTTTTCTCTCAATTTTTTCAGACCTAAAGCAGCTCAGTGTCCCGATATGAGCTGCCCATGTGTCATTTCATGCTTGGTATCTGCAGCCCACGTAAGATTTCTCTTGCTTTCAGCAGGTACTGAGTAGCACTTTTTGGGTTATTTACAGACCATCCAACATAGTTAAATTATTAAATAATTTAATAATTATTACTGCCTACCTACTGCCTCTTCGAGCATCCTTAACCTTCATCACCCTTCTCTAAAATGTGTCCCCAACATGCCTATTTACATGGCTCTCAGGCACTGGAGGTTTGCACACCCATCACATACCAGGTCACTTTCTAACAGTGTGAAGACTGTTGGAGCAGGGCAGTTTCCTTCTGCTGGCAGCTGAGTGTAGTCATGTTTCTGTCAACACAGCGACCCTTGTATGCAATGCTTAGACTATCGTCTCGTGGTCCCACCTGCCTTGGCTCTGATTGATATAACAACAGTATCTGTCATAGGGACTGTTCTGCTTGTAGGAGCAAACGATGATACTGTCCTGGGGCACAAAGAAGATGCTGTCCTCAGGCTCGGGGCACTCAGACCTGTCCCAGGCTGAGCACTTGGCATCCAAGGCACTGTAGACAAGGGAACTGCCTGAGGGACAGTAGCCGTCCAGGTATCTGGATGTCTCCTCCTGATGCCCGCTGGGGACCAGGCTCTGGCATTCTCCTTCTTCCGTGGGGCTAGGGATGGTGATAGAGCTGGCCGTCGGCACCTCAGCCTGCCCTTGGGGGGGAGGCTTCCCCCTGAGGCCTGCCTTCTTAGCCAGCTCATCTGAGCTTCCCTTGCCTGACTCCAGGTCCGAAGGGGTCCTCAGCAGTTCCACCACCTCCTTGTCCTTGGGTTTCCGGAAGCAGGGCAGCTTTCGGGCCCATAGTAGCTCATTTTCAGGCCACTTGGTGCACCCCTCGGTTTTCCTGGCCAGGGCAATGGCCGCGATGCCTGGTAGGCAGATGGCTGGCCCGATGGCCAGGAGGGGGATATTTCCCAGAGTCTCTCCTTTCATTCCTGAGACGGTGAACATGAATCCAAAGACCAGGAAGACACTGACCAGGGCCACCACCAGTCCAGTCCTCGGGTTAATGTCATCGGGCCGCATCTTTCATTCCATCCAGGTTGGGGCTTCTTGCTGGCCAGGGATCAGCTTTCCTCTCTTCCCTCAGAAGTGAAAGAAACCATAGTGGGTTGAAAAAAAAATCCAAGTCAATTTCCCACCCACCAACTCTTTGTCTCTCTTACTCTGACTCTAACTCTCTACTTGTCTGACAATTTTGGTCTCTGTCTCTATCCCTCTCCCTGTTTCAGTTGCTCTCTGTCTGTCTCTTTGCTATTGTAATCTCTGTCTCTCATATAAACACCCACCGGCGGGGGTCACCGAAGTACCTTAGGTTTCCTGCGGTCTCCTGGGAGCAGAGAAAGAAGCCGGTCTGAGTCTCCTTAGAAACCTCCACAGCAGCTGTCCCCTCGACTCTTTCCCTTGTTTCTGGAAGGAATGCCTGGCTTTTCCCACTGACTCTGCATCCAGGAGATGGGACGTGGGAGCGTGTCTTTCTCAACAGTGCCCGTCGCCGTCCCCAGGCTCTGGAAGCTGAGCGGCGGCGCCGGCATCTGTGCGCGGATAGCCTGGTGTTGGAGGGAGGAAGGACTTAGTCTGGGAAGGAGGGAAAGCAGCGCGTGAGCTTGTCCTCGTTACATCACTTTCAGAGCGAGCTCATAAACAAAGAAGGACGCGTGGGGGCGCGAGGAGGACAGACCCCAGGGAGAGGCCACCCAGGCGGACGAGGCTGCCTAGGGTCCAGTCGGGCTGCTTGGAGCAGCCGGAGTTCATTCCGCCGCTGCCCAGGAGGGCTCAGCAGGGCGGCGGGACCCACTTCCGTGCCTGGGGAGGGTCTGGGGTGCGAGCTTGCCACTGACAGGAGACCGGAACTGGGGTCGATTTGCCCACTGGGCAACCTGGACTTGCGTCCGGGGTCCGAGGACCAGAGGTGCCAGTTGGAGACGTCGCTCAGCGACCTGGACCCCTGTTTAGTTACAAATATGTGTAATCCGACCCGACTGATAGCAGCTCCCAGGAGGTTCCCCGACCGCCCATCTCAAATTCTAGGCTCTCGGGGCTCGGTGGGCTGCACAACTCCAGATGCGGCTGCTCGCGGGGTGCTGTCGGTCCAGGCGCTGGGCGGACAGCCAGCGGCGCGCAACAGCGCGGGAGTAGAGGAGCGGGCTGTACTCCGGGAGCGCACAGGGTTAGCACCCAGGCTGAGTTAGTGGTGAGGGTTGGGTGCCAGGTTTTGCTCAAGCCTTGGGGGAGTCATCAGAATCCTTCTCCCTCGTCTTCCAGCTGCAGACCCTGGAGGGGGTGGCCTTGGAACCTGGATCCCACTCTGACACGACTGTGGTGCCAGCCAGACCTGCTGGGTCAAGGGAGAACGGCTCTCCATCCTCGGCTCCCTCCAGTCCACATTCTCACACTTCCCACCCAACATACAGTTCACTAGAAGGAGGAGCCTCAAGTGAGCAGGACAGGCCGACCAGCTTACCATGCAGTTCTAGCTTTGAGCGATTCTTTCCTCTCTTGCTAAAGCTGCAGTCTCCTTCCCACTCCTCCCGGTAATGGATTCCTCAGGCCCCATTGCTTTGTTCAACAAAATTGTTCAACAAGCGCTTGTTCAACAAGATTCTTCATTTAGGGTAGATGGAAAATAGTGAGGAACAGGACGGTATGGGGTGCATTCTTTCATGTACAGGCACTGCCTTGGTCGAAAGAACTTTGATATCTAGGCCTTCCCACTTAAACTAGCTGTGTGTTCTTGGGAAAGTGACTTAACCTCTCTGAGAATCAGTTGACCCATCTATATAATGAGAATATTATTACCAAACATATGAGGGAATATTATGAGAACTAAATAAATGTAAAGTGCCTAGTACAATGCTTATTACATGGTCCTGTTCACAAAACGGTTGAAATTAATTATATTTGCACAGTATGTCATAATCAATGTAAGACAGAGCCAAATCATAAATCTTGCCAAGGTCCAGATTCTCATTAAGGTCAGCAGTACATCCTGCCCTTCAGATTGGTAAGATTTCCCAGTATCCTTTCAATAATGCCCCCCTTGTATGGAGTTAGCTTGAGTGATTTTTTTTTTCCTCTTTGAAATTCCAAAGAGTCTTGGGCAGGATAGGCATTTCTCTGAAAGTGATGCCAAAAGATAGGCTTAAATTGATTTAATTTTTTTTGTTGCCAATTTGGAAGAGATGAAGGAGGTAGGCAGACGGAACACTAGTCTAATTTTTACATTAATTTTTATTGAAGCATCATATACATAGAGGAATGAGCACAAATTGTAAGTGTACCTCTGAATGAATTTTCATAAAGAGAACGTGCCCATTTAACCAGCATCTACATAAGGAAGGAGAATATTTTACCACCCCCCACCCGCCGTGCTCCTTATGTCACTCCTATCCCACTCCCCCAGAAGGAACCTTTATCTTGACTTCTAGAAGCATGGATTACTTCTGCCTCTTATTGAACTTTATGTAAATGAAGAGCTGGGACAATGGTAAAGCAAATGAGGCACTGGCCTCAAGTATAAAATTCAAGGGGTTGCCAAAAAAGACCCAAATAATCAAGATAAATAACATTTTAATGCAATATTTTTAAAACTCAAAATTAACTAAAAAAAAATCTATGACAAACAAAATATGTAAAATTGAAATAAAGACAGGATCAGTGTATTAATCTGGTTCTCCAGAGCATGAGAAGCAAAAAGTTGTGTTTGTGTCAGAAAGAGAGAGAGACAGAAAGAGAGAGAGAGAGAGAGAGAGAGAGAGAGAGAGAGAGAGAGAGAGAGAGAGAGAGATTGATTTGATTTTAGGGAATTAGCTCACGTGGTTGTGAAGGTGTGGCAAGTCCAAAATCTGCATGGTAGGCTGACAGGCTGAAGACTCAAGGAAGAGCTGCCGTTTGAATCTAAAGGTGGCCAGTGGCAGAATTCCCTTTTCTTTCAGGGAGGTCAATCTTTTTCTGTTAAGGCCTTCAACTGATTGGTTGAGGCCCAGCCACGTTATGGAGGATAATCTGCTTTACTCAAACTCTGTTGATTTAAATTTTGATCTCATCTAAAAAAATACCTTCACAGCAATATTTAGACGTGTTTGACCAAATAGCCGGGTACCGTGGCCTAGCCAAGTTGACACATAAAATTAAGCATCACAGAAATCCTTTCAGGTTCAGGAGACACATGAGGTGAAGCCCAATAACATCTAAAGGAAGCTGGATTCAAGAAGTTTCCCAGAATACATATGCATGATACTATGCTTCCTTTCTCTTACTTCTCCTTCTCCTTATTTTTCTCAATCTCCTTCTTCTCCTTTTCCTTCTTCATTCCTCTATATCTGTTTTTGGTGCACCATTGAGAAGTCAATCATTTATGCCATATAAATTCCTCTTAAAAAGACGTGAGGTGCTTTGTTTGCATTGCACAAACTTGTTTTTGTTCTGGCATTGACTAAAGTGTGGACTTTCTGAGAACATTTGAGACCCAAATTCTGCTCCCAGCTCCCATAGGGTCCTTTTGTGTGTCTCAGGTTTTATTTTGTCTTGGACATTGTACAAAAAAAGACCTAGCTCTATCAGCATAAGATATATCATGGGAGGCCAAAATCTACTAACTGTGTGATTGACGTATGCTGGATCTGCAAAATTTCAGGTAAAAGGAAAAGCGTGATATTGGTATACATGTTTTCCTAGCTACAGAATGTATTTCATTCACAAATCACTTTTTAGACATGGCCCATTCAATTCTCACAATAGCTATCCTTTATGGAACCATTCCTATGTGTTGGTGTCTTTACTGAAAGTCTGCTGATTTAAAGGTTAATCCCATCTAAAAAATACTTTCACAGAAACATCTAGAATAATTAATGTTTGACTAAATATTTGGATACCATGGCCTAGCCAAGTTGACATGTAAAATTAAGCATCAAAATCAGTTTTACTGATTTTTCCTTTTACCTATACTCCTGGATAGCTTGGCACAGCACTGTTTACCATAAGTACTCTTTGGTCTGGCTTTTTTGGTTCAATATTATGCTTGTAAGATTCATACAAACATGTAACAATAGTTTCTTCATTCTCATTGTGTTAATTATAACTATTTATTTATTCATTCTACTGTTGATGGTTTTATGAGGTGTTTCCCATTTTGGACTATTGTGGATAGTCCAAATGTTGTTTTGAACATTTCTGTTGTGTATATGTCTGTGACAGGAATTGCTGGGTCATAGGTATGCATCTCTTCAGCTTTAGTAAATATGGTCACTTTCCCAAAGCAGTTATCCAATGGATATCCCCACCAGTAGCATCTGGGCATTCCAGTTGTTCCACATTATTGTCTCCACTTGGTATTATCAATCTTTTAAGTTTTATCCATTTAGGTTACCAGTTACTCTTTGTGTAAACTGTGGAGGAAACCTGATTGGGATGTTTGATATTGAAAGATGTCAGTTGTTTTCTTCTGCACAGACATCCGCCCAGCCTGATTGCAGCTGAACCTCGTATTATAATTAACCTCATTCCTCTAACTTATTTAAGTGTTCCTGATTTGGTCCTAATATATTGTGGTTGTCATCTGAAAGAATAGTCATTAATTTAGCGATGATTTATTAACCCCCTGCTATGTCCCATGGTGCCACTATCAGAAACAAAGTACTGGGCTTATAGGTTGTCTGTAGCACCTGGATAATCAAGTCAAGTCGTTTCCAGTTTTTTTCATTGCCCTGCCCATACTAATATGTTATTCATTAAAAAAATGAAATAGAAAAGATGAAATAGAAAAGACAAAGATATGGTAAAGATAAAATGACAGTGTTTTAAAATGTCTCACTAACTGATGGCTTCATACTCTCAGAAGACAAAGGCATAATACACATTTCAGCATTTTTGATGGTGGCTGTAAATCCATATTTCGAATAGTGTTGATCATTTCAGAATTTTGAACCTGACTTCTTGACAGATCTGATTAGTTCATCATTGTTTTTACCTCCTAATGTGGCTGACAAAAAGCTTGTACTACGAATAGGAAAAGCATCAGCTCTGTCGTTTTCTTGTTCATTTGTGCTTGCATAGTTAGTATTATCTTTAATATGAGGTTTCTTTGCAGGAATTCTTGCTAGCCTCTTGTCCATTTAGTGAGGTTAGTAATTGGAATTATATAATAGAACCCCTATGTTCCTTTAACTGGTCACACATAAACTGCAATATATTAGAATAAAGAGAAAGTGGAAAAAAAAAAGTGAAAATTCCCATTCTCCCTTCAGACTGCCTCACGCTTGTACCTGACACATGACCCTCCAAGGAGGCCTCCGTGTCAATCTATTTTTTTACCATTAGCAAAGCTTGAGTTCTAATTTTGAAGTATAAGTATGAGCACATTCCTAGGGTTTTCTTCTTGCACACCAGCTATTAACTGGAGCTTGTCCTGGGGTGTGTGAATCCTACTAGAGACTACTGATCCAGAGTACAAGGTCAGACAGCATCTTTCTCTTTTCTTTTCAACAAAGACACCGCCAAGCACTAGAGAAGAAAATAGAAAGACCTGAAAAACCACAAACAAACAAATCCAGACCATTTGATTTTTCTAGCAGCAAAAATTTCACCAAAATTTTAGACTTTTTTCTCTTAAGAAAAGTCCCTTACCATTCCTATGATGGATTATACTTTCCTTTCTCATGGTCAACTAAATGCTCTGTTTCCATTTCATGAGGACACTGGGTACCTCCTATGTACTGGACATTGTGATAGGGGATAGTTCTTATCTCCCAGAGACTGTTGGGTGAGGTAGGAGGAATCCTGGCACAGGAGTCATAAAACGTGGACTTTTTTAATAAAGGGCAGGGTTTTGTTGTTGTTGTTGTGGCACAATACGCATGACATAAAATTTACCATTTTAACCATTTCTAAGTGTCCAGTTCAGTGGCATTAATACATTCACGTTGTTGTGCAACCATCACCACTATCTCTCTCAAGAACTTTTCATCATCCCAAACTGAAGTTCTGTACCAGTTAAACAATAACTCTCCATTCCCTACTTCCTCTGCCCTGGCAACCACTATTCTACTTTCTGTCTCTATGAATTTGACTATTTTAGGTACCTTATATAAATGGAATCATAGCACATTTATCCTTTTATATTGGATTAACTTCATTTCATTTAGTATAATGTCTTCAAATACACACACACACACACACACACACACACACACACATGCCACATTTTGTTTCTCTGTGTCTTCTTTGAGTGTCTGGCTCTAATGATGGAGGGGGACATTTATCCTCCAGACAGAGGTCTTCTGTACTTTATAATGCTTTCCTTTGAAAAACCAATTTTTATTGCAAACTCTTTAGATACCAGGCAAGCATTTATAGTTCTGGCATAGCACTTAACACAGTGTATGGTAATCTGTCTCTTCAGGTGTCTGTACACACTCTGAGTTTCTAAGTGCAGGGAGGCTTCATTCATGTGTGAGCTCGAGCACCTGACACACTAGCCCAGAGAGAGCAGCACTCAGAACATGTTTGGTGAGAGAATAAATAAGTCTCAGTGGTAAATGGGGATCCTAGCAGGCACTGGTGGTGCCTCGGCCAACCCCCTGAGCATTTACCTTCCCACTTGGGCTGCTTGCTGAAGACACCTGTGATTCTCTTTGAGGTCTTCAGGCCTTGGGAGAACACTGGCTTCAAGACAAGAAAGGCTGGAAGTGCCAGAGAGTTAATGCCCCCACAGCTACCCTCAATGGGGGAGTTGGTGGCTAAACCCTAGCTTCTTTAGCCCCTGGTTGGAATAACTGAGATCTCTATATGTCTCTCTGAGTCTCCTGAGCTCATACCCCATAGTGGTAACCGGCTTGATTCCCCGCCCTGCACTGGCTTCCTGCCCATCCCTGTCTCACTTCCCCACTCTCTTTCTTTACTTTCTAGGATCATCTCCCAAATAAACTACGTGCACTTAACTCCCTGCCTCAGGGTTCACTTTTGGAGGAACCCAAATCTTGCCTACCATGGATTGTTGTGATAATCAAAGGAAAAACACATGTAAAAGGCTTTGTGGTCTCATAATATAAGCGGTGTTATTTTGGAATAAGTTATTCTCAAGAACAATGTGGTAGGTTGAATAAAGTCCTCCGAAGAGGTCCAGGTCTGAATCCCCAAACCTGTGAACGTTTCCTAATATGGTGAGAGGATGTGATTATGTCAAGGATCGTATGATGGGGAGATTATCTTGGATTATCCTGGCAGGCTCTAAATATAATCTCAAGATTCATTATGAGTGGGAGTCAGAGAGAGATGTGACACAGAATAAGAAGGCAATGAGACCAGTGAAGCAAGGGGAAGGCAGAAGCCAGGAGCCAAGGGATACAGGAATGTAGCTTTAGAAGCTAGAAAGGCAAGAAAATGGGTTCTTTCCTAAGAGCACTGCCCTGCCAAGACCTTGGCCCAGTGATGTTGATTTTGGACTTCTGGCTTCCATAACTGTAAGAGAATACATGTGTGCTGTTTTAAGCCACCAAGTATATAGTAGCTTTGCCATAGCAGCCATAGGAAACTAATATAAGGAGGGTCCTACTTATTGCTCTTAGCCCGCTCCAGCAGGTGGCAATGTGGGGAGAAGAGGTAACAGTAATTCCCACCTGCCTCCGAAGAATCCTGCTCACTCTTCAACTGCTGTCCTCAAATAAAATAAGACAAATTTGTGCTGTCCTCACCCCTTTGGAGGCCAGTCCTTAATTACGGACTCCTGAGGCATTCCCACTGTGTTTCAAGGACAACTGAAAGAAAGAGTCAGGGTTTTAATGGGCTAAGGAAAGTAAATCAACAAGCACTAAAATGAAATCATAAATACGCATTGAGAAAGCTGAGTGGAGGAACTCTGAAGGCTAGCCCCAGTTCCCTGCTGTTATTAAAATTAACTTTAACCATCAACCATGTTCCTTTTCATGTCAGGACTCATATCCCCAAACCAGCAATAAGATCTTTATTGTTGTTGTGGACTATGTGTTTTCCTTGCATTTTCAGACCAAATCATGTAGGGAGATCCTATGAAATGTACTTGTATGACTACCCTTTCTTCCGTTTAGGACTCACAATATTCAGGGCAGCACTTCATTCTTCTAATTCAGTGTTCAAGACTGGACATTTTCAAGACTTAAAACAATGTTTTTGAGATAATCAAGGGAATTTTAATATGGATTGATACCAAAGAATGGTTAATTTTGTTAGTTGTGATAAGCATTATGGCTATGGAGGAAAATCTCCATATTGTTTAGAACTGAGGAGGGGATGGAATGATATAATAGAAAGGGAGAAAGGAGGAAGTGAGGGAAGAAGAGAGAGATGAATCAAGTATGGCAAAATCTTGATAATTATTAAATTTAGGTGATGAGTATATGGATGTTCATTGTATTATTATATGTGTTTGAAAATATTTTATAAGATTTGCTGGAAGAAATTAAATGGCTAAATAGAGTCTTTAAAAACATTTCAGTGGGAGGCAGCTGCAGAAAAATTATTATGAGCACAGGCTCTGAATTTGCGTGGGCTCCAATCTGGGCTCTTTACTTTCTAGCCGTGTGACCTTGGGCAAGTTACTCAACCACTCTGTTCGCATTTTCCCTATAGGTAAAATGGATATAGTAATAGTACGCATCTCAAATGATTGTCAAGATCAACAAGGTAATATTCCTGAAGCAGTGGGAACAGTGTCTGGCACAGAGACTGGAAGTGTTTATTATTATTATTTTTAGTATTGTCTATTATACTAATATAATGGTTCTCCACTGGGGGCAATTTTGACCCCCAGGAGATATTTGTAACAATTTAAAGACACTTTCGGTTATCACAATGAGAGGTGCTACTGGCATCTGGTGGGTAGAGTTCAGGAATGCTGCTAAATGTCCTATGCTACACAGGAGAGCCTTCCACAACAAAGAATTATCTGGAACAAAAAAACAATATCGCCAAAGTTGAGAAACCCTGCACTAGTATCACAAGGACATTGTAAAAATATTAGAAAACACAGAAAAACAAAAAGAATAACAATATCTCATAATTTCACATGCAGAAATAATCACTATCCAAGATTAGAAATTTACAAAAAGAAAATTGTCATCAAAATTAAGATGCATAATAAAGAGAATGTCCCTTTATCTCACTGCTTCCAGTGGTGACAGGTCCTCAGTTCTTCAAAACTATTACAACTTACAGAAAGTTGTCCAACCTCTTCAGACCTCTGGTAAATGGCATTTGACTAGGCTAGCCCCTTCTGTGGGAATGAAGCTAAATGAAACACAAGGAAATTATTTGAAGCCATTAATGATCCACCTCAGAAATCTTATGGGAACCTACTCTAACACCAGTTTTCTGGGGGGAAACTTGGCAGATTATATCAAGAGCCTTTTAGAAGTCCATATTCTTTGACTTGGCAATTCCACTTCTAAGAATTTATCCTAAAGAAAAATAGACAAATGTGCAAAAGTGTTTGTATAGTTGGTCACTGCTGTATAGTTTTCAATTGTGAAGAGTTGGAAGGACCTAAACTGCAAACAATAAAGAGAGATTGGCCATTTATACTCTGGTGTATCTATGCAATAAAATACCACGCAGTCATTTAAAAAGACAATGTTTATCTATGTATACTTACATGGAAAGACATTTATAATGTATTTAGTGAAAAATAGCCCCAGGAAAGGTCTGGAAGGGCTAATGCGTGATTGCGTATCATGCAAAGAGTGTAGGTGAACTCCAGCAAGCCTTGCTGGGAGGAGCTGGGACTCTAGGGGAGGAGGGTCAGAAGACTCCTGGGTCCCTGGTCTCCTGGCGTTCTATGGAGAAGCGTGCCTGGAAAGGTGCAGCTAGATGCTCCAGCACAGGGACCTCACCCCTGTTGCTCTCCTTTTTAATGGACTAAAGGGAGTGGCCTTGACACTGGGTGACACATGTTTTGCAAGTCAAATACTGAGTAGTTTGTGCTTAGGTGCAGCTATTTGGGGAGTTCTGTGAAGCACCTGGAGTTTTTGAGCCCCCTGGTGGGGAGGGGAGAAGTTGGTTTGGGCACAGCTTTTCCTGCTGCAGGGAGTGTCAGTCAAAGGTCATCAAGCTCCTGACCAGCTGCCAGAAAGAGTCCTGAGGATCAGCAGGTCTGCCTCCCCTTTTAACTCATCTAAGCGGCCAGCTTTTTGTGTCTTAAATGAGGCGTTGTGTCGGATATCTCTAAGGACGCTTTGAGCTCTAAGTATTTTATGATTCTAATGTTTGAATCACTGTCAATGGTCATTTCTGTTGTTATGAATGACCTGTAAACTTCTCTGGGGTTTCATTGGTCATGACAATAAGGTTCACTTGCTATAACACCATTGGTCCCCTGGGGAGGTTCATCTTGGTACCCGACAACACTTTCCCATCCTTCTCCCTCCTCTTTTTCTTCCCAGGTCTTTTCTCAGGGTCTCAGGAGGTTTACATGGCTTAATTAATTCAGATCAGTCAAGTGCTTTCGAGAGTCTAAGAGTAAAGTCACTGTCTTGCAATGAATAACAGCCCCATAGGAAGTGAAATCACTCACTGTGTTGTTGGCTGATGTTAGTCTTGCGTCCTGTGTAACGTGACTCTATTTGTTCTAATGTGCAGCATCTGCTCCTTGGATTAAAAAGTGGCCCAGGAGAACCCACCTGAATTCCCTGAGTCCTTTACATAAATACTCCAGGGATTTGAAGATGTGATTGAGGCTGAGTGAGGAAATTGAGGGACATGACATTCCTTATAGGTGTAAAATGCAGTATTTTTGGAGGATTCATATTCTGGTTGGGGAGACTTTGCGGGGGGTGGGGGGGGGCACAGTTTCTGTGAGCCTGGGGATAAATGGTCTTCTCCATTTCTCTTCCCAGAGGGTATTTGAGGGCAGATGTTGAGATAAGTCACTCAAGCCCCTTAGGATGAGGCAGTCTAACCATCACTGGCTCAAACCATCTCAGGAGCACATCCACCAAGAGGGGCTTGAGCGAGCTTCAAGTCCTCTGACTGTAAGGTTTGGGGAGGGTCTGCTCAGCTATTCAGGAGCTCTATGGCCTTGGGCAGTTTACAGACCTCAGATCTTCTATTTGTTTTTTGTTCTGTAAAATGGAGATAATATCTAATTCCCAGATACCATGAGGATTACATGCTACATTAAATAGTCGATACATGTGAAGCTCTTCGGAGAGCACTTGCCAGTCGCATGCCTTCTAGAAGCATCTGCTTTGACACGTGTAAGCATCTCTTGCCGATTTGGTAAGTTAGGCTCTGTGCTAAGCACTTTACATATATTATCTCATTTAATCCTCACAGCAACCTTGCTATGGTCTCCATTTTATCAACAAAGAAACTGAGGCATGGAGAGGTTAAGTAACTCGTACAAGGTCAGGTAGTGAATAAGACGGATGTCAGAGTCCAAGCTCTTAGTTGGTTAGGTTATGGGGGCCTTCCCCTCCTCCTCTATAATTTCCCATAGGTCTCAGAGTTAACTTCCTCCAGTTGTGACTTTAAATGAGAGGAGAAGGAACGTTTGTAGATGACCTGAAGAAGGAGTCCACGCTGCCAGATTCTTGGTATCTTGTAATTTTAAATAGAGAGGCTGCAAGACACCTCAATTCATCACACTCTGTCCCTTCTGCCCCTTTCCCTCGCTAACTGACAGTTCCCATTTGAACACCAAAATCAAGGGCTTGGCAATACTATTCACGTCCAAGAACTAAGTCAAGTGGTTCTGATTTAATTTTTATCAGAGCCTATTCTGTGAAACCCAGGATACTTTGTGTTCCAGAAATTAACTTCTTGTAGCCATGAAGAAAAGAATTGGAATGACAAAATAAAGCCAGTCAAGGGAAGTGCAGGGGTTACTGGAATCTCACATTTTGTGAGGTTTCATTCTTATTTTAATGATTCTAA
Organism: Rhinolophus ferrumequinum; assembly: GCF_004115265.2. NCBI lineage: Eukaryota > Metazoa > Chordata > Mammalia > Chiroptera > Rhinolophidae > Rhinolophus > Rhinolophus ferrumequinum. The sequence goes on along the minus strand of NC_046295.1, from coordinate 50,008,047 downwards.
ATATTTTAATGATTCTAAAAGCAATGTCTTTTAATGATTCTAAAAGCAATGTGTTTAATACAGAAAAATTTGACAGCATAGAAAAATATAAAAAGAAAATTTACATCAATTATAGTTCTGCTAGCATGCTGAGACAACCATTGTGGGCTCCAGCTCTTTCCAGCAGTTCTGACACATAGTTGGAATCTTTCAAATACTATACATATACAGAGGGTGCCAAAAAAATGTATACACATTTTAAGAAAGGAAAACTATATTAAAATTGTGATAATTCAATGTATACCGATAACAAAAGATGAATACAAGTTACGTCTGACTTCTGCAATTACAAGAGGTGCTCAAAGTGGTTACCATCAGTGTCCAGACACTTCTGATTACAGCAAACCATTGTTTGAGCAATGCTGACCAAAGTGTCCACTTGTATACATTTTTTGGCACCCCCAGTATATTTCCCTGTTTTTCATCTCATAATATAATGCAAACATTATATTGTAAATTGTTTTCAAGTGTGCAAATGTCAGTTTTAATGGCTGGGTAGTACTGTCTCCTGTGGAATTGACATTTTGAAGAAGAAAGCCTATGTTAGCTACCAGTCAGTTTAGAAGTAGAACATTGCCCATATTTTCGATCTCCCTTTGTGCTCCTCCCTGATTGCATCCCCCTTTCTTCCTGAAAGATAATCACTACTTTTGAGAAAATTATTCTCTTACTTTACCAGTGGCCCCCCCCCAATAAACCATGACTCCTTCTATTCTGCCCTCATGTAGTCCCCTCCCACATTGACTTGCTTTGGCCAATGGGACATTAATAAATATGATTTGGTAAGAGCTTGCACATTGGGATAGATTCTTTGGGACTAGTCCTTCCTGGAACTCTGCGACCACAATGCTGTGAGAAGCCCACACTTATGTATCCCACTGCCGCATTAAGTTGTCCCAGCCACCCCCCAGATATTGGAACCACTCTAGCTGAGGCTCCAGACAATGTGAAGCAGAGATGAGCCATTCCTGGTATGCTCTGTCTAACTCCCTCACCTACAAATTCCTGAGCAAATAGAATCATTGGTGTTTTAAGCCACTAACTTTTTGCTTGGTTTGTTATGGCAGCAATAAATAACTGAGACACAACCTATATTTGCATCCCTAAACAATATGTTATTTAGTTTTTTTCTATTTTTGGACTCTATAAAATAGGAACATACTAATTTCTATTTAAATTAGTTTCTGGTGTACAAACCAACATAGTGATTAGACATTTATATATCTCACAAAGTAATAACCCCACTAAGTCTATTACCCATCCGACACTGTACATAGTTATTAGAATATTCTTGACTATATTCCCTATGCTGTACTATATATACATATATATCCCCATGACTATTTTTTAAAATTATAGTTGACATTCAATATTATTTTATATTAGTTTCAGGTGTATAATGTGGTGGTTAGACATTTATATAATTTATGAAGTGATCCCCCTGGTAAGTCTAATAGCTACCTGACATTATACATAGTTTTTATAATATTATTGACTACTTTCCCTATACTGTCCTTTACATCTCCATGAGTCTTTTGTAACTATCAATTTTGCTTCTTAACCCCTTCCCCTTTCTCACCCAGCCCCCCAAACCCCCTCCCATCTAGTAACCATCAGTTGGTTCTCTGTATCTATGGGTCTGTTTCTGTGTTGTTTGTTTTGTTCTTTCGATTCCATATATAAGTGAGATCATATGGTATTTGTCTTTCCCTGTCTGACTTATTTTACTTAGCATAATACCCTTTAGGTCCATTCATGTTGTTTCACATACCAGGTATTTTCTTTGCTGACTTGTTCCTTTTGTTAAACATTCTGTTTTAGAGACACCTCCATGTTGTTCTGTGTGGTTGAGGTTCATTCATTTTCTTTGAGGAGCAGTATTTCAGTTATTTATTCATTCTACTGCTTATAGATATTTGGGCTGTTTGGAGTTTGGGACTATCAGAAACAAAGTTACTGGGGACATTCTTGTACACATTTACCAGGGTCCATATGCAAGAGTTTCCCAAAGGTATATTCTTGGGGCTAGAATTGCTGGGTTGAAGAATGTGTGCATAGTTAACTTTATTAGACATTGTCAAACTGATTTCCAAAGTGGTCTCCTTTTGTATCTCCTGCTAGTAGTATATGACAGTTCTCACTCTCCCTCATCCTCGACTTGGTATTATCAGACTTATAAATATTTGTTCATCTGATAGGTGTATAATTGTATCTCACTGTGGTCTTAATGAATTTCCATAATGACTAATGCACCTCTTTTTATATTTATTGACCATTTGGATATTCTCTTTTCTAAAGTATAAGTTCAGTTATTTTGCTTGTTTTTAAATTCAGTTCTTTTTCTTTTTCTTATTAGTTATTCTTTATCAATTTTAGATATAACTCATTTGTTGGTTATATGTGTTATGAATATCGTTTGCTCTTTTCACCGTCTTTTATAATTTTAATGTCAGCAATTTTTATCAGTGTTTTATTTTATGGTTAGGTTTTTATGCCTTGTTTAAGAAATTCTTTCCTACCCCAAGCTCATGAGATAGTCTCCTATATTTTCTTTTAAATGAGTTAATATTTAGCGTCTTAATACACCGGAAGTTTATTTTGATGTATGGAAAAACGTAGAAATTCAATTTCACATTTTTTCCCCATAGATACGAAATTATCCCAGTACCATTCATTGTAAAGCTCATCCTTTCCCCATCACAATGCAATTTTTATCATATACCAAATGTCTATATATAAGTGGATCTGCTTCTGGGCTCTCTTAATTCCACTGGTGACTTTGGCTATTCTTACTCGATATATTGATATCTGGCAGGGTGAATTCTCTCACTTTAGAGTGTCTTAGCTATTCTTTGCATTTCTATATGAAATGGAACATCAGCTTCTCAAGTCTGACAAAATACATATAAGGTTTTAAATCAGAATTGCATTGAATCTATAGATCTATTTGAAGAATTTATGTATTTACAATATTTAATCTTTCAATCCATGAACATTACAACCTTTTACATTTGAAGAATTTACATAATTACAATATTCCAATCTCTTAATCCATGAACATACAGTAAGAATACCTGAATAAGTGGAGATAAGTATTTATCTCCACTTATTCAGGTATTCTTAGTGCATTAAATAAAGTTTTTATGTTTTTCACTATTAAAGATTCACACATTTTTTAGGTACTTTAAAAATCCTATTGTAAATTAAATTGAATTTGTTTGTTTCTCTGAATATATCAAAATACAATTGATTTTATAAATTTATTTTGTATCCAAAGTTTGCTAGCACCTTTATTAGTTAAAGTAATTTGTAGAATTGTTTGAATTTCTATGACAATTATATTATCTGTGAATAATGACAATTTTGTTTCTCTCTGCCCAACACTTGTAATTTTTATTTCTTTTCCTTGCTTTTCTGTATTGGCTAGAACCTTCAGCACAATGTTAAATAGATGTTGTAATTTCAGGCGTCTTTGTTTTCTTGTTCCCATCTCAAAAGGAATGCATGCCACAGTCCACATGTAGAATAATATTTGCTAGTTGTTTTTTTTTTTTTTTTGCAGATAACTTTTTCAGATCAATGGAGTATCTTTATATTCTTATTTTGCAAAGAGTGTTCTTATCACACAATGATGTTGAATTTTGTCAAATGCTTTTTTTGTTGAGATGATTAGTGATAGTAGCCAGAAAATTTTTTTTCACATTGTTCTTCTCAGGCTTCAGAACCATGGTTACACAAGCCTTATGCATTCTGGAAAGCTTTGGTTATAATGGTATTACTGGCTTTACTGAAAATTCAGTAGAACTTGCCAGTGAAGTTAATAGATCTGGGATGTGAGAATGAGAGATTTTTGACTTCTGATTTAATTTCTGAAAGTTTATAGGAGATAGTCTAGCTCTCCTTGAGTTAGTTTGGTACATTATATTCTTCAGAGTTGTTCATTTTCATGTAAAGTTTAAAACTTATTGGCATGATATAGTTATAAATATACTCATTATCTTTTCAAGGTCCACAGCATCATAATTATGTCCCTGCTTTCATTATTGATACTGCTTGTTTGTGCCTTCTCTTTTTTCTTCTGAATCATCTCACCAAAGGCTTATCAATGTTATTCATCTTTTCAAAGAACCGACATTTCGCTTGGCTAACCTTCTGCAGTGCATTTTTTTCTGCTTCATGAATCTCTGCTGCTATCTTTCTATGTTCCTTTCTTCTACCTTTTTGATTTAGGTGGACATTTGGGTTCAACTCCTTAGGTTCTGTAGTGCCTTGAGTAGAGCACTGCGAGTTTTCCCCACATTCTTCCTTGGGTTTGGGTCTGATTCTTTCCTTTTGTTTAGAAAGACATAGGACTTATGCCTCTCTGTACCTAGTTGGGAAAATAACTTGCATCTGGAGTCTCCTATATTCTCCGGCTACTGGTCACCACTCTGCTACTACATGTAATGGTTTATCTCTCCATCTTATATGCACACAACTCTCTTTCTCACTTCCAGCTTCTCCTTTGCATGTCAGCAGTTGATCAGAGTGTGCTTTGGTCAGAGTACTGCTAGTTTGATCACTATAACAATGACTCCACTTCCCAGTAGACTAGAGAAGAAAGCCTTGTGTGGATATATTAGGTGTGACCTACAAAAGGAAATGTTGAGCAGCTCTGTGCCCCACCCCCCACTCCATCACAGGACTTACTTCAACTCGGGAGCTTCCTTTCTGCGTTACACTAATTCATAGGGATCATGTGAACCACCCACACTAAACATTTTCCCTCCGCCTCCTCACAGAACCACAGAATAATTATGGAGTCTTTTTCACTGTCATACCATACTTCCTGGCATGCGACCAAAAATTAGTCTTGGGAATTGAAAGCATTTGGAAATGTGTGTGTGTGGAGCTTATGCCTCAAGCTTTTGGCTGGGGCCTGGGTTACTTGATGACACTGTCACGTTTCTCTCAGTTTAAGTTCCCAACCGAAACCAGAGAAAAGTCATTTTACTGGAAATCTGCATCCCAGTTGCAAGCTGCCTCAACCTGCTGTTGAGGAAAGGGGTTTAAGAAAAGACCCATAAGTCAGAGTGAATGGACCTGCAATGGGCAGAGCTCTGTCCAGAGAATCCCATCATCTTGTAACCTCTCAGAGGTTCTTCTGGAGCATTGGATCTTGTGGTCATAGTTCTCAGAGCATGGCCTTCTTGTTCCAGAATCTCTGCACCAAGGTTTTCTCACATGCACTGTCCCCAATCCTTTCATTGTTCTGTGAACAAGAGAGGGTAATTTAATAGGAGACACTTTGAAGAAAATGAAAGCTGCCTTATAAAAACTTTCAGAGATTCAGATCTGTTCCATGAGCTTAGAGATTTAATCACGTGTGTTACAATCCTAAACTTCAGTCAAGAGGTTTGTTTGACATATTTCTTCCTTGGCCTCAGCTTTGCACACACATGAATAGTGTGATTTTTCTCCATTCATCTCGTGTGGTGCTCTGGGAAAGGAGATGTATTCCAGGACCCATGGGTCCTAGGAACACCCAGCAGCATCAGCAGATGCCACCTAGGTTGCCATATGGCACTTGTTTTTCAAAACTGTTGTCTCAAATGGAAACTCAACAAATATTTCTTAGGGATCTACATTGTGCTTGGTTTTGTGACTGCAGAAGTGAATAGGACGTGGTTTCTTTCCTTAGGGAACCCACAGTACAGTAGGGAGATAGAAATGTCAACAGATAATCATCACTGAATATGGGAAGTGCTAGAAAAGGTAAGGACAGAGTGCTGTGGAAGCTGAGAGAAGAAAGTGACTGTGAGGCGCTCTTCTTCATGTTCTTCCAGGTCCACTCGTAACCTTCTTACCCTGTTACCATAGCAGAAAGAATAGGGCCACGGGGAGAGACGAGGAGAAAAGGAAGGCAGAGCTGAGGGGAGACAAACGAAGGAAGAGATGAAGTTACTTTTGTACAGCTACCAGATGGGCCAGAACGAGGTTTCAGTGGCCGAGAGCAGACCGAGGATGCCATATTGCCCCTCAAGGTGAACTGCAGCTAATTGTAGTGGATTACAATATTATTAGCATGATGGGCAGGGAAAATCTCTACCCCCTGTGCCGCCATGACAGTTCCGACTAGAGCCAAATAAGGACAAGAGAATCCCACCTCCTGACGGGAAGGAATGGTAAGTGAGGACCCACCTGGGAACGCCATAACGCCACTCCTAAATTTAGAATATTTTGCACCCTCATTTTGAGGATAATAAATTCCTAAGTCCCTTAGTTTGTCGGAGCTGTTGCTCTTTGCCTGGCAGAGAATGTACTGCCCGATTTCTTTTACTAAATCCACTGCTTGCTTGGCTTATTCAGTGCGTCCTTGAATTCTTTCCTGTGATGATACCCAGAACGTGTTTTCCAGCAACAACCCCATTCTCTGCTCTGGCAGTTTGACCTGTATGAACTACATCAATAGACTTCATCTTCTAGCCTCAGGTTGCATTGTTCTGCGGGTGGCAGCAGTAGGTGACAGGCGTAGCGGAAGGAGAGTGAGTGGGACATTTATTCCCCTCTCTTCCTCCTTGCAGTGTTGCCTTGGGCTGGCGCATCCCTCCAGCAAGAGTCACAGTTCGAGCCTTCTCCTTATGACTCTGCTACCAGTTCCAACAACTACTCATCCCTTAGTCTGCTAGGCTTCTGGTGGTGACAGCCCTGCTCTTAGCATCCGGGTGCTGTGCTAGCCCTCGTATTCTCCCTATAAACTGCTCGTCTCTCAGTAAATAGTCCTTTATTAAGTCCTTGCCAAATTATCCTTATTTGAGTATATCAATTTTTCCTGCTGGGTCCCTGGCTGATATTATGTCTAATCCAGTTGGGGGTGGGGCAATGTGGTGACCCAGCAGGGAGGCTTCACAAAGGAAGTGACACTGAGGTTAGGGTTTAAAAGCTAAATAGAACTCTGACATTAAATTATCCTTCATTTCTCACAACCCAAAGGCAATAGTTGATACATCCCTAGGCATAGGCACAATCTCTCCTTACTGTAAATTTTCCTCATCATCAGTGGTTCTCTGTTTTGTAAGAAGGATTTTTGTAAACAAGCAGACAGACAAGGTTCCCAAGAACAACAGTAGTTGTTCTTTTGGTATTTGTTGATTGAAAAAATTTTATAGTGAGGAACACTTACCTTTAAAATGAATTGGAATTTAATTCATCTCAGTAGCAACCTATGTAGAATTAAAAATAGTCTGTATATGTGTAAAATATTTTTAGTCAATCTTCAGATGATGCTTGGCTCATGTGTGGATTTAAGAACCCCTTGAAAAAGAAATCTTGGCCTTTTCTCCTAGGAGTTCCTGGCCAAGCCCACAGATCTAGGTAGAGTCTCTATATCCTTCCTCTCTGCTACCTGCCCCCTTACTGTATCCAAATCATTGGCTGTTAGAGCTGGAAGGAGAACATGCAGTTTACTGAATCCAATCACTCTACAGATGAGGGAATGGAGGTGAAGTTACTGTCTCAGTAGTCACATAGCTACTTAGTGACCAAGTCAACAGTGAAACTTAGGTCCCTTTTCTGCCAGTCTAGAGCTTTTTCTACTACTAAAAAATTTTAAATTGTCATTTTCCTATGGTAACATTTTGTGCCAAAAACTTGATCTCTCAGTGTCCTCCAGATTGAACAGATGGTAAACATTTCCTTTCTCTCCTCGCCTTCCCACTCCCTGCTCATTCTAAGGCAACAAGTCCTGGAATGGCAGGGTGTCTGCTCCTAGCCAAGGACCAAGTCCTACATCATGGGAATAGTGGGCATGACTAGGCTTAGCCTACTTCAGATTGAGGGCAGGAGAGCTCATCTACCCCCAGTCCCAAGGACCAAAGGGATTAAGTCAGCCATGGACAATACAGACAGGTGTGGGGCCTGAAAATTGAGGGAGTGCTTGGGTATGAGGCCAACTAGTTAGCATGAAAAGCTCTAGAAAGTAGGCTTGTATTAACAGCCCTCCTTTGTCTGTACGGCATTTCCCAGCTCAAGTGTATATGCTAATCTGTGTGATCCTATCTGTGCCCCATGAAATACAAATATTGGGTCCCTGAGTCTCAAGAGGAGTGGCCTGACCGATAGCATCTGGCCAGAACTTGGATCTGTTATTTCCTTGTTGTTTGGTAGCTACTGCACCAGAGACCACAAAGCAACTTAGGGGCTTCAAGATGAAACTTACCCCACCAGAGATAAGTACACTAGCTTTTCAATTTTCATTCCCAAGACCAGAAAACAGAGATTTTGACCCAGTCAGTTGTTACTACCCTAAACTAGGAGGGCTCTTGCCAGGTAGTGAGCAAGTTTAGAGGACAGATCTTTTCACAATGGAAAGATCTGGACTTTTCTCTGCAAACGATATCTACATACATTTGAAAAATGTTATAGCCCATTGAAAAATAAATAGCTCTCCCAGGAAATGCCCCCTTCGTAGAATGTTCTAAGTGTGAAGGAAACTTGGTGCTACGAAAGTAGTAGTGGATGTTTATTGTTTTATCTACCACCAGGTACTTTAGACATACAATTTGAATGAGGTCTGCTGTGTTCTTATAGATCTCAGTCTTCTGGTCACTGCTTATTGGCCAGAGATGGACGTCTGATGCAAGTTGAGCCAATTATACTTCCCACCCGATTGCCATAGCTGATTTTTCTGGGAATGAGCACTTGACCCAGGGTGGGTCAATCAAAACCCTTTCCTGGGATTGTGTTTTCTTGAGTCATGTCTGGTGACAAAACTGGGTGACATGAGCCTGGATGCTGCTAGCAGTCATGTTTCCAGTGACTTGGAGAAGACTAAGAGAAGAAAGCCGTGACATACAGAGAGAGGCTGAGATAAGAACTCAACAAGAAGTCTTGGTAGCATTCTATTCCTGCTTAGTTGACTTTCTATCAATTGACTTTCACGTTATGAATGTCCACAATTCTGCTCTATAAGTCAAAAATTTCTCATTTGTTACTTGCAACTAAAAGAGTTCTAACTAATTCTGTTGTGGTTTAAAAGCAGTAAATTTCTTGAAAATAAGCTTCACATCTTAGTCATCTTAAACCTTCCAGTGTCTAGAGCCACCAAATGATTTTCTCTGAGTGGACCCAGAGAAATATATTAAAAAATATAAATTAAATCTCTTTTATTCCAGGCTCCACATGTCCAAATGTATGTTGAATGTGTGTCTCCATATCTATGTAGGGAAAGCCACATGGTGAAAACTCCTAGAGAGTTGAGCGTCCTTCCAGGAAACATTTTGTGTTTAAGAAATGCCTTCAGAATTCTAGATCTAGAATTGCTATCAAGCAGGCAGGGAAAACCCTGGATAGGATGAAAGCCAAGCCAAGAGAACAGTCAAGAGCTAAGCCCAAAAATTAGGACCCTGAAGTTCTCCCAGACTCAGGATGCAAGGAGGCCATGACATTTGTAAGGGAACCAAATCCTAGGAAGAGAACTCACAGAGACCTGACGGGTTTTTAGCAGAGAGAAGTTTGGAAGGGAGGGGAGTAGGAGCCAAAGGTCAAGTAGCCAGCTCCTGAGGTTCTCTGTGTCCTTGGCCACTTCACACATTCATTTGTTTCCTTTCTACATTCAGATGTTCTTTGAGTACCTATTACATGCATGTGCCTGATGCTTCCCAGTGCTGCCACCATAGCTCCCTGGCTCCCTTGTATATCCCTGGTTCAGGGACGTGGTTCCTTAAGGTTCCAGTTAGGTGGTCTGAGTGTGGCAAGGGGTTCAGGGAGGGCAGGCAGCCATTCTGTAGTGGGGGAGGTGGAGGTGGGTGGGAATGAGGTGATCTGTCCAAAGGTAGCAGGACCCCAGCCACCAGCTGAGCCCTGGACTAGGCCAGGGGACATGGGAAAGCAGACTGACTGGTCAGAGCAAGGGAAGTGATATGAGACATTATAACGTTTGGGAACTTAGAAAGGACCTGAGCAAAACAATGTGTTCCACTCTTAGCCTTGTTCTCTGGACTGTATCTTTCTTTAGGATAGTCTGTGGAAATCTTCTCCTGCTTGTTTACATTGCCTTTTTTGTGAATCTGCTCACAATCCCACAACTTAATCCTATTCAGTGATTTCTAAGCATGTAAATGAGATATAGAGAGACTTGTGTGCAATATATTTTCTACAACAAATCTCTAGAACCTATCCAAAAGGAGAAGTCAGATGAGTTTAAAGTGGATCCATAGTAATAATGCAAAAGATATTTTATCATAAGCTGTAACAGTAAAACATAGTTTTTTTTTTTAATAAGGAGAAAACAACCCTTCATGATTCATAAAATAAATACAAGGCTATAATGGATTCACCATCATGATAATTTTGTGTTGGTTATTATTGTGTCTGACATCCCTGAAGAAATTGTTGGTCTTATGGGTAGGTTTCTCTACATTTAGACTGCAGTTTTAGAAATGAACTTTATTCAAGTGTTAAAGAGGTCTATGGCGTTTTTAATGGTGGTATTTAATGGTAGAAAAACATTATAATAGAAAAATATTTATTGGCTTGAAATCAAGTATTTAGATAGTAGGTATAGAGAGCCATTTTCTGGGACAAGACCTTGGTAGTATTATGTTAAATTAGGTATTTAATAAATTAGATGTTTAATAAAGGTAATTAATAAGTTTATTAAATAAAAGTAAATTTGTATTCATGCAAATTAAGTATTTGTAGATACTCTGTAGCAGTGGTTTTTAACTCTTGTTGTTGCAGGTCCCTTTGAAGACATTTACACACATTCACACAATTTTACATACAATTTCAGGACTTCATGGGTTCATTGAACTCCATCTGCCGTCCTCCAGGTCAAGAACTTTTGTTCTACAGGATCATACAGTATAAAACTCTTGTGAAATGTAAAAGACTTAGTTTGGGATTCTGGTAATGGTAGACTAGTGTATTGCCAACCAAATCTCCCACTGGAAAAAAAAAAAAAACTAGAGAAGCTGAATAAAAAAAAGAAATATTTGCAGGCTTGGAGGATATTGTTACCAAGCAGAGTCGGTGAGTTCACTGTCCATTGCACACAGAGAAGCCAAAGTCTAAGGTAAAAGGGTTTTGCAGAGAAAAAATAATATGTATTAGTCAGGCAGCCAGACGAAGAGACTGGAGGCAAGGCTCAGATCAGTCTCCCCAGACAAAAGCTTGGAGTAAATTTAAAGGATGAGGTTAGGAAGGAACTATACATATTGTATTTATAAATTCTAAGTAAATGGCTCGGATTGGATAGTCTTGGAACTAAGTTATCTAAGATAAGGAGTATAGAAGGGGCAAGAGGAAATGGAAATTTCAATCTGGCGGAGTTTCATTAGTTAATCCTGTTTGATGTTTGTCCAAATTTGGTCTCTGCACCGACCTTCCTTAGGACCCCTCACTTCTTAATGGGCTCTGGATGGTCAAAGGAGCACCTCTGCCACTTGAATTCCATGAATCTTGGTTCTGCTATGCTTTCGAGGTCAGCTCAGGGTCATTTAGCTGCTAACTATGCCTCTGGGACCAGTCTGTTATGGCTGGTCTGGAGGTCTCTGGAGTGCTGTGAGGAGGCCTGTTGGTATCCCATGAATGACACTTAAGACTAGGGGAAAAAAATTATCAAGGTCTCTTTTCAATGTTAGGGTCTGGTTTCAGTATGAAGATAACCAGAACTGGAGAACATTCTGGGTAGAAGGGAAACTCCTCGAGGTGAGCCTGATTTCTAAACTGCTTCTCCAGTGAAGGCATTTCTTCTCGATTATTAAGTAGCAAGGACAGAGGACTTGAGAAACCAAGTAGAATGTAACTTCTAAGAGGCAGAGAATCTGAGCAGAGCTCTCATTGTTTCTCATGCCTGGGGAGACAAAAATGAGCCCATAGGGCTACAGAGACAGCAAAACCTCACAAGGCCAAGATCCTGCAGGCAAGTGAGAGACAGTCTGAACCACTCACTGGTCAGAAAGTTGTAAAGTTGCTAAACAGAGCTCTCTCACAATGCTGGGGAGATGACAATTGGATTTCAGGGTCTCCAAAGAGAAGAGTCCCTGAGAAACACCCCAAGATGTTAGTTGGGATTTTCAAGCACTGTATCCATGGAGGAGGAGCAAACCAGAAACAATGAGGCCTTATAAACCTGTCGCCCAGGCCTGAGTGAAGGTGATCTGCCCCTAGACTGTCTGCTAGAAGTTAACCCTTATCCAAAGCCTCCACCTTTATTTTTTTTTACAGACAATATCTAGCATTAAATAAAAATGTCCTGGACATACCCAGGACTGACTGGATGGTTTGCGACTTAGTCACTTCATGCTCAGTACTGTGAATCCAGAGGCTAGGTGTTCCTAGCCTGCCTCCTGTTGATGGCGGATTACCTCTAGCGTCCCCAAATGAGCTTGCCTGTGTCGCGACTGGCCTTGTAACTGAAGCCTGATGTCACCAATCCTATCATTCTGAACTGTTTGTAATTTAATTCCACTAAAATGACATCATGACGCTGGGGCATGATGAAGGATTCCTAACAAAAGGGAAGTAGGTTTGATGGAAGCCTCTGTGGTCTTTGACTCATGCTTGAATCACATCCACTACCTGCTCTCCAAACTGGCATCCTCTTGACTCAGCATTATTGTGGATTCAGATTATGGGGCAAATGCTCAAAAAACTGTGGCCCTTCTGGTCCTTTACTCTTTTCCCTTAAATCTGGGATCATGGCATCTAGCACTGCTTCTTGCTCTTTCATTGTTCTTTATCTTGTCAAATGCACAAGTTACTTTAGGATGACTTGGTTAGGGGCACAGTTATTATACATGTTGGTTCTTCTGTAAGAAAGCCAAGTGGTTGGCTGAAGTCTTCTTCACAGAGAGTTTATTTCTATTAAGACATTCAAGAAATACAGAAACCTTCCTTTTGCTGACTTGCAAATGGCATACCTCTCAGCAAAACAGAGTGTCCACAGGTCCCTAACAAGGAACCCTCACAGCCTGGAGGTTGGACTATTCCACTGCAGTTGGCAGGGGGCCCAGATGCCGAGACTCCCACACTCTAGGAAACTTAAGGGAAAATGTCTATAAAACAGCATTTCTCTTGCAGCCCCCAAAGGCAAGAGGAAAACCATCAAACTAAATGGCTTCTGGTTGGATAAGTTCCTGGCACTGGGAAGACTTAGCCCATCATTTGACATCACAGAATTTTCCATAGACAGGACATCACTGCAGTTATCCAGGTAAACTATGATGCCAGAACTTTGTGTTCCTCGTTTAGTGGAAAGACGGTATTTATGAGTACAGCTGTTTGGTATTTAAAAGAATTGCAGAGTTTGTAGTGCCCAAATGAAGCACAGGTCCTTACCGTGCTACACACACACACAGAGTTTCAACTCTGGGGATTTTGTTTCTCTCCCTGTTTCTGAGACGAATAAGTAGCTGGGTATCACAGGACAAGCATAGACTCTGGCACCATCTCTGGCTGTGAATCACTTACTCCCTCATCTTGGCAAGTGACTTAACCTCTCTGAGCCTCCATTTCCTCATCTGTAAAATGGGGATAATTAGATCCACCTCAATAGGATTGTTCCAATATTTAAACCTATGAAAGTAGATGGAACAGCTCCTAGCACACAGTAAGAATTCAATAAGTGTAGCTGTTATGACTGTTGTTGAGGAGGCTGATATCCTCTTTGTCTCCCTACACTTTGGCCTTGGCCTACAGAATAGGCATTTTGCTGACAGAAATCCTGGAGAGGATGTTCCCATCTATTTCTTCCCCCTCACTTTCCTCTCCTGGCAGGAAAAACTTACCTGATCTGGGAGACTCACTGAGAAAATGTTTCTGTTGATCTTGGCTCCATCTCTGAGGCTTGCCCACCTACAGCGATGTACATTCTCTTTTTCTGCTTCAGCTTTCCTTTTTTTGTAAACACACCTGGGTTAAGGCCTAGCCTCAGAGCACTGTTTTGCAGGTTTGCCGCCACGTTGGAATAACCTGGGAGCTTTAAAGCATGTACAAGTGCCTGGGTCCAACCTCGAGATTCTGAGGTAATCAGTGAGAGGTGAGGCTCAGGTATCAGGGGTTTTTAAAGCTCTCAGTGATTCTAACCTTCAACCCAGTCAGATATCACTGTCCTTCAGGTCGCCCACATGCTATCTTTCTCTCCCTTTGATTGTCTCCTGCAATCTGTGGGTGTCGGGTGTCCTGTGGTGCTCCACACCAGACGGTGGGGAAATACCTACTCTTTAGACCCAGCGGACCCTCAGAGCCCAGGACCAGACTTGGAAGTGTGTAGTAGGAGGTGCTTTCTTTGACCACAGGGCTCACTTAGGTCTGAAACCCCGCCTGATCAGTATTAACGCTGACTCTATAGTTTGATTCTCATCTGATTTCTTGCCTTGTGTCTATTCTCGTTACCAGCAGGAGGGTGTTATTAAATTAGCTCCTCCAAATTTTCTACATCACTTTAATTGTAGTCCTATTAACCTATACCCCGGAACATAAATATTTGCTTTAATCTGTAGATTTGCTTACTGCTCAATCTTCACCATTTCTACTGTAGCCTCTGGCATCCTTACCCGGTTCTTCATACGTCAAGACATCACCTAAAAGAGGAATTCTCTGGCTTGCCAGTCTGGTTATGAAAATCCAGATAATAGATTCTTACTTACCTTGGTCTGCAAGCCACATTCCAACACATCAAACTCAGGGTCTCTATTGACATGATAAAAAAATCTTTAGCAAGTCAAGAAGATTATGAGTGTCATTTGAGGTGTAGCCTTGATGTCCAATTGAAATAAATGACTAGGTTTTTATTCAGTGATAGACACTTGAATCCCTACTCCGTTGGGAATAACCCGAGTGTCAACTTGGCATATTGTCCCTATTTTATCAGGGATAGAGACGGCTGAGGACTAGTCCCAGGATTTCCAAGGAACTCAATACAGGGCCGTGTAAATGCCATTCTGTTGATACCACTCTTTTTTTTTTTTTTTTTTTTTTTTAGATTTTATTGGGGAAGGGGAACAGGACTTTATTGGGGAACAGTGTGTACTTCCAGGACTTTTTTCCAAAGTTGTTGTCCTTTCAATCTTAGTTGTGGAGGGTGCCATTCAGCTGCGCTCCAACCAACTGAGCCTTCCGGGAGCTCAGCGGCAACTCAGCTCAAGGTGCCGTGTTCAATCTTAGTTGCAGGGGGCGGAGCCCACCATCCCTTGCGGGGACTCGAGGAATTGAACTGACAACCTTGTGGTTGAGAGCCCACTGGCCCAGGTGGGAATTGAACTGGCAGCATTCAGAGTTAGGAGCATGGAGCTCTAACCGCCTGAGCCACCAGGCTGGCCCCTGTTGATACCACTCTTGAATCCTGACTTTGACCCACGTATTGATAGTTGCTTGGTTGACCTCTCTGAATGATTGTCTTTCCAGCAAGGGTTCTTGGCCTTTTGCCTACAAACAGACTGTCTTCTGTACTCATAACTTTACTTCCTTACCCACAGCTCCCTCCTTGGGCCCTAGTGTGCTCACAAGATAAGCAGTGAGCCAAAACAGCACCCTGCTCCCAAGGAAAACGTTGTTGGGGAAGGGGTGTGGGGGGAGGGGTGCTGGCCAGGAAGGGGGAGGGATGGCCTTTGGGCTCTGCAAGTAAGAAGAGCTCTGTGGCTGGACAAGAATTTTTTGGCTTTCTGGATCCCCAAAGAAAAGAGAAGAACCCCACTCGGAGGAGGAGGTCACTCCTGTAGGATGGAGCCCTTGTCCTATGCTTTCCTCCTTCTGCTCTGTTGAATTCCTGTGAATTCCTGACCAAGTTCTGTTGGGCTCTAAAGGTACAATCTGGATTCATAACATAACCCTTCTGAATATGAGCCTAGGTACGGAGAAAGAGTGGAGAAACTTTGCCTCCAAGAACCGTGAAATGGTCTTTTTTATCCGTGACTTAATAAGGTAATTATCAAAGTCCTAGGACCATCAGCATTACCATCACTCAAGGGCTTGTTGGAAATGCAAATGATCAGCCCCTATTCCAGACCTACTAAATCAGAAATTGTGGGGGTAGGGCCCAGCTCTATGTGTTTTAACAAGTCCTCCAGGTGATGCGGATGCACGCTACACTGTGAGAGCCGCTGGCCTAACAAACTGGGTGAAATGTGCCTCATCTCCTCGGCGATTCCCGGCCCAGGTGAATGATGGCTGGTTAGCAGAGTTGTACAAAGTCCGAGCCTTTAGACCCCCAGAAAGAGTTGCTAGAAAACAGAGGTTCCACTATTTACTTGGGTCTTCCCTTAAGAGTGTTACTGCCAGTCACACAATGGCCCAGGTCCCTCGAGGATCGATTCTAAGAAGACTGGAGATATTAGGACCTTGCTGAAGCTTGTCCACCTTGGGGATGTGTGATCTTCTGGCCCAGGATCTGCTTAGGGGAACTGACTCGCTACCAGTTTTGAGGAATCACATAGCTGAGTAGGGCTCAACTCACACTGTCAGAAAAGAGTGGTCCCAGGAGGAGAGGGTTCATCCAATTTTTTCTGTCAGTTTCATGTAGCAGAAAGAGCATGAGATTTGGAGCCAAGGCATCTGGATTTCTATCTGGGATCTGCCACTTACTACCGTGTTTCCCCCCAAATAAGACCTAGCCAGACAATCAGCTCTAATGCGTCTTTTGGAGCAAAAATTAATATAAGATCCAGTCTTATATTATATTATATTATATTAATTATATTACATTATACAAGATCTGGTCTTATGTTATAGTAAAATAAGACCGGGTCTTATATTAATTTTTGCTTTAAAAGACGCATTAGAGCTGATTGTCTGGCTAAGTTTTATTTTGGGGGAAACACGGTAGCTATGGGAACTTGTATTTAATCTTTCTGAGTCTCAGTTTGCTTATCTGTAAAATGAGGGTAATAATAATATCCACTTCCTAAGGTTTTTGTGAGGATTAAATAAGATAATAAAAGAAAAATGCCTTGCTATATCCCCACTAGAATGGAAATGGAATCCCTAAAAATGCAATGTTCTGTACTAAAGGATAACCCCACAGAATTCCAAGAATGACTCCACTGCTTCCTGTGAGGCTGTCTTATTGTTATGGGTTGAATTGTGTTCCTTAAAAATGATATGTTGAAGTCCTAACCTCAGTACTTCAGAATGTGACCTTATTTGCAAATAGGATCTTTAGAGATATATTCAGGTTAAAATGAGGTTATTAGGGTGGGAGGTGAAGGCAGAGATCAGGGTAACGCAACTATAAGACAAGAAACATCAAAGATTGCCAGCAAACTACCAGAAGCTGGAAGAGAGGCATGGAACAGATTTTCCCTCCCAGCCCCCAGCAGGAACCTATCTTGCTGATACCTAAAAGTTCAGGAGACTTTCAGCCTCCAGAACTGTTCTCTTGTTTAAGCTACCCAGTCTGTGGTGCTTTGTTCTGGCAGCCCTAGAACAGTGATACACTCGTGAACCAAACTACGAGGCTGCTGACCATCGCCACCATGCCTGTATCTCTGAGCCATCCTCCCTGTGGTCTACACAGATACAGCTCACATCACTGGTACCCATGACTGCTCCCGAAGCAGTCCAGGATCTCACTGCTGTAGCTGTTGTCATCTGCAAACGGGTGCCGGCCAGGGCCACACCGAGCTGCTTCAGCAGCACTGCCTTAGTTGGCACTCAGGCCATGCCAAAACCACATCAGAAATGCCTGCTGGTTCCTTAGCAATGGCCAGCCTGCCCTTCCACACCTTGTGGCTGCCAGTGCCACCCTCTCAGCTGTTCTTATTCATCTTGGTTGGGAAGCTGTTTCAAAGGCTGTCCCTTGCTCAGTAACCCCTGCTCACTGTGCCAGGCTCTCTCAGGAGTCCTGCCACCACCCAAAGACTCACAGATTCAGAGCTCATGTGGCTGCACCCTCCCACTCCCTCTTCTTTATAGAAGTGGGTCACAGCCCCATATGCCTAGCAAGCAGAGGCTGGGCTTCCAGGGTGGCCGCTATACATATGAGAATAACATATAAGATGGCATATGTTATTCTTGGTGTTGGTATGGCTCTGTAGACCCAAGGACAGCCCCTTGTGTTACCAGTTACAGCTGGACAGGAATATTAATAGGCTCGAGTTACTGGGCACTGAGTCCGTGCTAAGCACTTAATGCATGCGATTTAATTTACTCTTGACCAAAAAAAAAAAAAAATCCCACAAGAAAAGAATTGTTCTCATTGTGTTTCCCCCCAAAATAAAACCTAACCAGAAAATAAGCACTAGCATGACTTTTCAGGATGACATCCCCTGAACATAAGCCCTAATGCATCTTTGGGAGCAAAAATTAATATAAGACCTGGTCTTATTTTCAGGGAAACATGGCATTTGTTGATGAGGAAATAGGGCATCAAAGAACTTAAGTAATTTGCCCAAAGTCACAGAGTGAATGGGTTGGGGAGTTAGAATTTAAACTGGAGTTTGGCTGACCCTAATGCCCATCCTCTTCCTAGCCGAGGACACTGATGTCCACACAAGCCTCCTGTTAGAAGCCCTGAGCTATATTACAATGACCGTGTTATCTCTTACCCATGACCCTGGGGCGGTTGCTGTGCCCTCATCCCCTTGCTAAGCAGAAAGGTGAGCAGCCTGTCTCATGATCCATATAAGACAGAAGGACCCCATGACTGTCTGAACCCTGTGGTGAGTGTTGGAGGTTTGGGGGAGTCTAGTCACTGATCTCTTCACTTTGGATTCTAACAATTCTAGAAATAGACACTAAAAGAGAAAGGAAGCTTAAAGTATAGTAGTATCAGTTCTGTTGTCTGTGATAGAGGGCTCCTAATCCATCACATTGGAGAACTCAGCTTGGACTTGGGGCAGAGGGAGACTTCCTACTACTTCCCTTCCACCTCAGCCTAGTCTTGGGGAGTCATTTGAGGAAATGGTGAGTCTACACAGTGAACTCCAGGACCACATACCCCTCCAGTGGCCTGAAGGGAACCCACTTCATGTCTTGTCAAATGCAAAAGAAAGAGAGAGCACCCTAGAAAGAGAAGAGCAGAGAGAGAGAGAAGCGAGAGAGCCAGAGACAGAGGTCAGAGTGCACTTGGTTGCTTACTGAATGCAGACCAGAAGCACAGGCGTCCACCGCGCACAGGCTCCGAACAGGTCTGAAACAGCCAGAGGGAACAAGAGGGTAAAGGCTGGCCTTGTCTTCATTCTAACCCAGGACCAGTGAATGTCAGAATCTCCCCATCTCATCAATCAAATAAGTTTCTCGTTCTCCCATGTGGGGGAACCAGTGTCAATGTGGAGAAACCTGGCAGTGTTTGCTCCTAAATGGCTTCCTCTTGGGACAATCCTTTCATGAGAACAAGAGAACAGAATTCCCATCAGTTCTAAGAGTGGTTCATGCTGTTGGGGAGACCTCAACAGGGGTCGAGGGGAGGCTCAGAAGTGGTAAACACCTAGCCAGGAGGAGGGGATCTGAGATCAACAGCTTTCACACTTTCAGCAGGTTGTATTCTTCCATCCATTGGGCGTGGAGCTCTCTCAAATCCCACATGTCCCTCCCTGCGGTGGGGCCATCCTGTCACAGTCTGCCTTCCCATTATAGTACTTGTACAGTCTAGGTCACTGGACTGCAAACTGGTTTTAGTTACAGATTATTTTCACAAACAATTCGGTTATGGAAACAAGATGTGAACAACAGATAAAAGAACTTCCACAGTTGATATGGACACATTTGATATGTGTCAAAATGTCAGGAAAGTCTGGATTCCCCTGAGGACACTTCCAGTGTCTCAGCAGGTATTGAATGGCACAGCATGTGAGATGCTCACGAGAAGAATGATTAGACGTCTCTTTCACGTGGGGAGCTAAGCTTGTACATGCAGCTTTAATTCTCCTTTCTCTCGCGCTGCTTATCAATGGGTGGGCATTATTATGATTATGCAAGGGAGTTGGACTGGAAGGTGAGAATGATCATTAAGGGATTGTTTGGTTTTGTAAAATGGGAGAATGTTGACCTATAAGATGATTATGTTATCGTGGAGGGAGGGCTTAACCTGTATAAATCTTTGTAACTTTTCAAAAATTTTGGTTTGAACTGAATTTGAATTACTTGCTCCCACGATGCTGGCAGGATCTCATGTTATTTCGTAAGATTCTGAAAGCCAGGCTTGTCTTCGAAACTGAGTCTCCCCTTAGTTCTCCTCACCATCTTCCCAGAACGTAACGTATTAATGGAAACCATCATGACCCCAGATGTTTTTTGCAGAATCTGAAAGGGATTGTTGTATTAAGTCCTACCAGAAATGGATGACGGGTTCAAATACAGAGGGAGCCATGTTGCCTTGATACCCGGCACACAGATATTTTATGCCAAACAACACCATTAAGTCATCTTTCTGGTCCCTTGTAGCACTAACATCCTACAGCAGTTCTTCACCGAGGACTGTGAGGAGAATAATCCGATTTTATCCAATAAAACTTACGAGACAAAAAGCAAAACATCCATCGATTTATTTAGAATTGGAATTAAATATAAATATTATTTATAATGTGAAATCCAACCGGAAGAATAATGTAAAAATAGAATTCCAGTTCTGAAATTTAATATGTGCCACTTGGAAAATCAGTCTCTTTCCACATTTTTCACACTTCTATCCCTTCACCATCTTTTGTTCTAGGAATCCAACTGCTGTATTTAATCTAAAATGCTCAAATATTCTGCTAAATGAAGCCACAGCTGCTCTGTCAGAAACCTCATATTAAAATGTGTTCTGAAACCATTTGGCAATGTTCTGAGGACAACTTTTCATTTTATGAGCTACAGAATCAGCTCTGGGCACCATGAAGACTTTGAGCGACCCCTGTAGTTCTTAAAGGAGCCAGGAAAGCCAGAGGGAGGGCAGTGGCAGAGGCCAGCCATAGCTGAGCTAAGTGGAGTGGGGAAAAGAGAATAAAAATGAACGTTTTAGATCTAATTGTATTTCTTTATTTTTTCACATGATTCAAAATTCTAAAGGTACAAAAGAAAAGGCAGTGAAGTCCCCTTTTCATCCCCAGCCTCTCATCCACCCCACAAACAACAGTGTTAGATTTTTCTTGGGCAAACCTGCAGATGTGTTTAGTGCATATACCAGCACTTACTGTTTTTTTCTCTAAATAGAGTAGTTCACGGTATACACTACGATAACTGATATCTCATGTAGTTTTAATTGTAGCTCTCTTATGATGAATGAAATTGACTATGTTTTCTGATGTTTACGAGACATGTATTTCCTTTCCTGTGGAGGGATCATAACCTTTGTTTTTAGTCTTTTATTTTTTATTAATCTGTAGGAGCTCTGTTATTCTAGGGAACTGACCCTTCCTCTGTGACATGAGGAGACATATCACAAACATTTTTTTCCCTAGTTTGTTGTCTGTGTTCATGTTGGGTTTTGCCATATAGAACTTTTTTTTTTTGTAGTCAAATTTATCATTTTTTTCTTTTATGGCTTCTGGATTTTTATTACAGATCTTTCTCACTCTGAGATTGTAAAACAATTCCTCCATAACTTCTTTCAGTGCTTTTATGATTTTGGTTGTTACACTTCAATCTTTTGTCCATGAAGAACATTTGGAATTTATTCTGGAATAAGATGTTAAGTATAGATCCAACTTTATTTTTGTCTTGATGCTTAGCTACTGTTCCAACTCTACACATTGCATGACTCACTTTTTCCCCACTGATTTCAGGAGCCTGTACATATTGTGTCCATTTCTGGACTTTCTACTCTGTTCCATTGATCTATTGATTTGGTCATCTGCCAGTATTATGCAGTTTTAATTATTATAGTGTTATAATATGTTTTGACATCTGATGGTGACAACTCCTACCCCTTCTTTATCTCATCCTTATTTTTCTTTGTTTTCCCATCTAAACATTAGAATCATCTTGACTAGTTAAAAAATTTCTGTTGGTATTTTTATTCATATTTCATTAAATAACTTAGGGGAACCAACATATTTAAATGTAGTCTTAGGGCTATGTTATTAGGAAGGAAAGCGCTTGATAAAGCAGGGAAGAGAGTAGATTCTCCCTTGTGCTGAATATATCTATAGGAGAAATAAAAATAAATACAATCAGGCCTATGTTCTAGGACAGCCTTTCTAAAAGTGTGTATCACACTTTGGAATGGTAATAGGAGAAACTGAAAAAAGGAGGGGGGATTCTCTGTTAAAAATATTTGATAAACATCATCCACTCTGTTGCTCCTTGGAGATTGACACTGAACAATAGCCAATAAAGGCTATGAGAAGTCCTGCAGTAACGATGCCTATTTACTTCTGTTTGCCATGTTGCTTCCCAAACTTGTTTCAACATGGAATCCTTTCTCCAAATGACACCTCTTAGTATTCCACAACACACTCAGGAAAACTCAGTTTGGAGGCTTTCAGGGCCAACTGTAGATATTTAGAAGAGAATTTCTTTATGTAAATTTCTTTCCAATGCTTTGATTCTACACATCAGATAGATAAGGATCTGGGAAAATAGTCTTTAGGAAATTATTTTTGAATCCTCAAGTATATCTCCACAGCGATAACAGGTGATTAAATATTATTTCTCCTTCTTCCACTATTGGATTCCTGTGTGAATTCACTAAACGGAATGAAATTGCATGTTTTATGCCACCCTTTGGGTCGCTCACTCTTTCATTTATTTGGCACTTATTACAAACCTACCATGTGTTGGGCCCTGCCAAGCCCTCTTTCATGAGTGAGAGAGGCTTGTACACAAGGCGCTTGAAGCTGAGTCTCCAGATTCCTCTCTTGCCCCATCATTACCCCCTCATGTTCCCTTCGAGGGATATATTTCTACAAGCAAAAGCCCTGCAAACAATCTTGTTCTGTATGGGAAAAGCATAATCCTGGGCCTCTGGCAGCAGCGTGTGCATTCCTGAAAATGACTGTTGACATAACAGAGTCTGACTCTAGGCAGAATGAGGCAGCAGGGGGAAAAAAGACAGGAATTCTTGCAAGTGGTAGAGACTCAGTTTAAAACACAAATGTTTCAGTGATATCATTTGCAAATAGAAAAGGCACAAAGGTAACTTAAAAAAAGCATGAAAAAAGAGCAGGGGTTCCTATTTAAATACTACTTAAAAAAATCACCTTCTTTGGTGGTAGTCTTTCCTCTATTATGAAATCTCTTTGAAATAAGTACAGGAAAATGAGTAGAGATGGCATCACACTGAGGCAAAGATCCAACTTGATGAGCTGGGTGACGCTCAAGATTCTCTGGGCCCTGAGATGCTGGAATAACATCATTTGTCAAAGACATCAGGTCCTGCAGTGGTCAGCACTGACTGGCGTCGAGATTTCCCCCTGGTTTTGATGTGGTTCCATGTTCTTGATATAGATCAAATGGCCCCCTGTAGGGTACAAAACATTCAAAGAGACATTCCAGAAGTCTTAAGAGAAGTGCTAAAAAGCATCAGGGTTTGCTTTCAAAAGCCTGTCTAGGAGTGTGTGTGGACAGGTGAACCAGGCTTTGCTAAGGGCATGGCAAAAGCCAGGACACCTAGTCAATCAAATGTGGTTGGTCAGTCTTTTCCTTTTCTTCTGGCCAAATGGGCATTCAACTACATGGCCTGCTCCCCCACTTCACAATCAACAAAATTTTGAAGGTCCATTGATGTGATCCTTCTTATAGTAGAGATATAGTCTCAGAGCTTTGGCTTTTTAATACAGAATTTATGCATGATTAAAAGCTCCCATATCTACTATCTAAGCTCAATCTTAGAAACAGAGTTCAGGTTGCCTTAGAACAAATGTCAATGGGATCATAAGTGAGCCCTGGGTGCAACCATGGGCATTTTCCCGGTGTCCTGTTTACCACCAGGTATTCTGTAATTTCAGGGAAGCCGAGGCATTTCCTATGCTACAGTGCTATAGCAACAAAAGATGAGAAGCTGAAAGAGCTCCAGCTCCAGAGGTTCAGAGAAGTGCAAGGGGCCTTAGAGATCATCTATTATAGTGGTTTTCAAACTGTGTTCCCTAGAACCTTGTAGTTCTTTTATTTGCCTTAATTCTTTTATTTGAAAGTGGAATAAATAGAATTCAAACTGTCTGGAAAAAATCAGGGTTAATATTAGCATCACGTGCACCTCGATATAGATGCTCAAATAATGCCATAAAGTTACCCCTCTCTGCTCCCCTCACCCTTGTCTCTTGGTTCATCTTCCTTCTGTTTTAGAACTGAATTCTCGCATAAAGCAGCAAAAATGGCCAACAGCAGCTCCAGGCTTTTATTCTACCAGCTGAGCAGCCCCAGAACAAAGACCATCACCCGTCCTGATATTTTCAGTATAAAGTCTGAGAATTGAGTCTCGTTGATCCTGAATGGGTCATGTGCTCATTTCCAAACCAATCATGGTGACTCTGTTTGGCCAGGTCTGGGTCACATTCTCATCTCTAGCACTGGGGGCTGGGGTCAGCCCTGTGTGAACCAAATGGAGTGTGTGGGGGAGGGGAGAGGGGTGAGCGAGAGGGAGAGAGGGAGAGAAAGTGGTTCCCCAGAAAAGAGATAGATTCTGTTATCAGAAGAGATTCTGGAAGATTAAAAGCAGCAGATGGCCACCATCTCCATGACACTGTCTCAGAGGTCAGCCATGGCAGTGAGGGGGAGGGGAGGGAAGTACGTAGCTCTCCAGTCCTCTTACAATTGCTTCCGAAGGAGAATTTCTGATTGATGGAAATATAGTTGACATACTTGTATAAACTGTGTAATTTTAAGGCAATTTGATACACTTATATACATATTGCAAAATGATTATCGCCATAGAGTTAGCTAACACCTCCATCATGTCACGTAATTACCTTTTTTTTTTTTTTTGTGGTGAGAACATTTAAGATCTACTGTCTTGGCAATTTCAAGTATATAATACAGTATTATTAACTATAATCACCATGCTGTAACTTAGATCCCCAAAACTTATTTACCTTATAATAGGAAGTTTGTACTCTTTGACCAACATCTCCCCAATTTCCCTACCCCACCCCCAGTCCCTGGTAACCATAATTCTAGTCTCTGTTTCTATGAGTTCAGCTTTTCAATATTCCATATATAAATGATATCATACAGTATTTATCTTACTCTGTCTGACTTTTACTTAACACAATGCCTTCAAGATTCATCCATGTTTTTGCAAATGGTAGGATGTCGTCCTTTCTCATGGCTGAATAATATTCCATTGCATATATACTGCATCTTCTTTATCCAATCATCTATGGATGGGTGCTTAGGTTGTTTCCAGTTCTTGGCTATTATTATTAGTGCTGCAGTGAACTTGGGAGTGTAAATATCTCTTTGAGATCCTGTTTTCATTTCTTTTGGCTATATACACAGAAGTGGGATTGCTGGATCATATGGTAGTTCTAATTTTAGTTTTTTGAGGACCCTCCATACTGTTTTCCATAGTGGCTGCACCAATTTACATTCCCACCAATACTGCACCTTTTAAAAATAAACATCTTTTAAAAAATGTTTTTACATGCTGTAATTTGAAGAAAATGATTTATAATTTGCTGCTACACCAGAATGTTTAGAAACCACAACTTTTAGTTTGTAAACTGAGTCTCAGAGATGTAATTTTTCTGACAGTCACACAGATTAATTGGTGGAAAAGTTGTGATGGCATTATGTCAGAGATATTTAGCCAACCAACATGTCTGAAGACCTACTGTGTGTAAGATCTTGTTCAAGGCACTCCATAGAAGTACAAATATGAGTATCTCAGAGAACTTACAATACTTTAGGGAATGTTCAGGGAATAAAATAGGGGAAAAAAACATACCTAAAGAAAATTCGCAGTGAAAAAATATGGGGCAGTCTGTAGTTTTCAAAAATGTTGCAGCAATATTTCTGGCCCCACATTCCCGTCCAGAATTTTACCACTCATCGAGAGGTGGAGTCTATTTCCCATCTCCTTGAACCTGCGGAGGCTTGTAAGGCTCCAACAAATTGAATGCAGCAGAGCTTTTGAAGCTGGGTTAGAAAAGGCAATATGGTGCCCACCTGGCTCTGTCTCTCTCTCTCAGGATGTTCAACTTTGGAATCCAGCCATCTTGCTGTGAGAAATCCTACACCATCGCACACATGGAGACCACATGGAGAGACCATGTGGAAAGGAACTGAGCCCCCACACTGATATCCAGCATCAAGCGCAGACTTGCCAGCGAATGAGCCTTCAGATGAGTCCAGCCCCTGGCTTAGTCTTTCATCTCAAGCCCCAGACACTTGGAGCCGAGACAAGCCATCCCCACTGTGTCCCATCCAAATTCCTGACCCACAGAGTCTGTCAGCATGATAAATGGTTGTTTTATGCCCGACAAACTGGAACAGAGTATGAGTAATTCTGTCTGGGTCTTCATAGATGGTGTAATGGGCTGAGGAGCTATTGCTGTGAACTACCCAGAACGGTTTTCTTCAGCTCCATTCCTCACATAACAATCCAGTTTCCTTGTTCTGGTGGACGATAATACTCCATTTCCTGGGACTCTGAGATTTATGCAGGGGTGAGAACATGGCCCAAATAGGGCCAATCAGGCTCCTTTGTGGGTTGATAAATGGACAATGCGAGAGAGAGAGAGAGAGAGAGAGGTGTCTCATACTGCTGAGGATATAGGTTGAGAGGTGGGTATAAGATGAAGGACGTAGAGAGAGAATTCCAGCTACAGTAAGTCCATTTTACAGCCCTAGTTCCTGCAGCAACCCCTTTGAACATGTAGGCCACCCCAGGAATCTTCCCAACCACTCAAACCAGTAATTTTCCTTTCTTATACATTGCATTTCTATCCCTTTCTTCCAAGGGTTCTGCTTAATTTAAAAGGCTTTGTAGAGGATATAGCATTAGAACTGAGTCTTGGGAAATGGTAGAGTATTCACATTCTGAAATGGAGACAGGGGCTTTAGAAGAACTATCCATGGAGGAGAAGAACACAGCTGCTAAAAGCACTCTTTAGTCACTCAGTCCTGGGTCCAAATGTACCTCCACCCTTACTCAGTAAAAGGCCTTGGATTTGACTCCATCAAGCTGCACTTTCCTCACCTATGAAATAAAGGCAATGCACCCAAGGTCTGGAGTTATTATTAGGGTCAAGTGACACCCATAACCCGTATTAGCCCAGTGTCCGGTGCACGCTAGGGTGTAGCTGTGGCTACTATGCAAAGACAGCATGTGTGGGTGAGGAAGAGCATGCGGCTGGAGTTTGGCAGAGATAAACCTGGAATAAGGGGCTGGAGCTGGGTTGTGGCAGGCAATGCCTGACTGTACTGGGGGACAAGGGCAGCCGTGGCCGTTTTCTAGCAGAAATGATCAGAGATGTGAATAAATGTACCTCCCACATATAACTTGTATTTCGATAACAGGAATTTCATTTTAACATAGCATCAGCAGTATAGCTTCATGAGTATACACAGTGTATTTGGATGTAACTGTGAGATTGGTTCCAAAAGAGCATGGACCCAGGTGTTAGGTGGTCCCCATTGTTTGTACCCACAAGCACAGTCTCTGCTTTTACTCCCTGCAGACGTGACCTGGATGTGTATGTCAGTTCTTTTATTACTATGAAGAACTGACTCATATACAAGCATTGGTGAGCAAAGCTAGACTTTATTAAACATTTTTACAGTGGACAATATCAATGTTCTCTCAGATCCCCTTTGCGATATTGTGCTCTGCCCCCCTGTGCAACACTTCTTCAGAGAACACTGTGCGTTCTCTAATAGACTGCCCTCAGGCTACTGGAGCCATGTTTCTTCCATAACAGAGCCAGAAGTGCTTGGGAATTTATCCCCTTCCTCCACCCCATACTTGACCAATGACTGGCAGGTGTGGGAGTGTAGAATCCCAGCTCCAGTTGCGACAACTCTGAGCTGTACTTACTTACACTCCAGAGATCCCCTGCAGGATCAGGCTGAAGGACTGCCTGGATTGCATTTTAACCTGACTTTTCCTCCCCTGTCTCGTTTCCCAGGCTCCCTTACTGTCTCCCATGAGAGCACCTCCTTAATAAGCCCCTTGCACAGGAACCCTGGCCTCAGGACCTGCTGCTGGGACACAGTTTTCCAGGGCAGACGGAGGGAGGAGTTTACTGTGCATATCCTACAGCAAATAGCTCCAGAATCCTCCTTAGACATCTCAACTCTCCTGCTCTGCTAAGATACACATTTTTCCTTCTTTCCTTTCTCGCATACCAAGTCTGGCTTCATTGGTTCATACCTCTCCCTGAATCCTCTATTCCCCGTTTCAAATTCTCACCTCTTTATTTTTCAGAACAATTGTACCTCAGCAATCACCCGAACTTGTTTACCAAAACATCAGGCTACAATATTAGAACCCTGAAATCACCAAGACATTCTCTCCTTAGAAAGCAATTGAGGGCACATCTTTTATCATAAGAGCATATCTTGTGGGGTCTCACCCTGTACTCCAAGTGACTTACCTACATATCAAATCATTTGCTACCTCTGAGAGGAACTCCCTTGCCAGCTGGGCTAATAACATTTTGCCCACTCGTTTTATATATCTATCTCTATGTGTCTATCTATCTATTTATGTATCTATGTATTATCTAATTATCTATCTATCTATCTATCTAAAAAGAACAGTATAAACATTTTCTGACTAGTCTGTGACAAGTATTTCCAAGCATTTGATTTCTCCACACTTAAAAAATGACATTGGGGTGGTTTGAGGGGGAAAAAAGCCTTTTGGGAATGGGAGAAGAGCTTTGTGATCAGGAAAGTGGACTGGACAAAGGCGACTGGCCTAGAGTTTCCAAGAGTTCTTTTGTCCCCAGACACCAAAGCTCAGATCCACTGGCTTCCCTCACCACCCAAGTTGTTTGTTTCCACAGCCCCAGAAGTTCTGCTGTGAGCAACTTGAACTACACCTACTGCAGCAAGTTTCTAAGGCCTTTCACGGGAAGCCGCTGGCTGCTGGTGCAAACTAATGAGTATTTTCCGACACAAAGCCTCCAGTTGAGATGATGAAGTAATTTATTAGGATCCTGCTGCAGTGAGCACACACAGTTCCTGCTCAGAATGAACTAATTAAAAACTTCCCTACCATGTACAATTTCAACTGCATTGAAAAAAAAAAATGAACAATACCTCTGTGGTAATTTTTCATAGAAAGGAAATGATAATGATTTCTAAAAAAAAAAGTCACCGAAACCTTGCATTGCTTAAATAGACAAAACCAGCATCTGTGGCTTTTGGTGTGTAACTCAGAGCACGATTGTCTTCATGCAGAATAGCTCCAACTCCCCACCCACCTCTAACTCCGATATGATGTTTTCCCCTGAGTTCAACCGATATGAAGGTTAGAGTTAATATTACTAATTGTAGGGCAAACTGGGTTTAAAGGTTACTTTATTTTTAGGGTGATGGTAACACTTAGATGACCCGGATGGACCTAGTTGTTCCAGGTTCAGATGTCTTTCTCCTTTAATAGCCAAATATCCATCATCTGAGTCCCTAATATTCTACCAGGCAGACTTCTTCATGGTGCCCCAGGAATCTCTCAGGAACATATACACATTTCAAAATTCACCCTGGTTGTTGCTCTTTACTTTGGCCTCAAACTATGACCACTTTCTATCTGTGTGAACATTCAGACTGTTATAAGCTACCTGTGTACTGTTTCACTCCAATAAAAATTTCACCAAGTCTCAAGCATGCCCATTCAATTCACCCACCAATACTGAAACCTCTCGAGCCTGAATGCACCTTCCAGACCTGTTTGAGAACTGCACCTGTGCCTCAATGATTCTAAGCCAGGAAAGTAACCATTCTCAAGAGAGACTTTAAAATCCATTGAACCAATCAGAACTTTGGGGGAAAACTTCCCCTTCTCCATATTATATCTGTCCCTTTCTTTTTCAGCTTAGGGGAAACTCAGTGACTTTTTTTTAAGGAACATGGTTCTCCTTTGCCTGGGGGATCATCAACTCTGCCTCCATTTTAGATTAGTTTGGTGGTCTTTCTGTTCATTCTGTGACAGTGGATACTGGCTGCTGTATTAATCCCCCAAAGTTCAACAGAGATGGGGCTTTCTTAAAGCTTTACTGAAGAATAAGGTAAAGGAGGGAATGACACAAAGAGTCAGTGGGGAGACCTTAAAACTGGACATCACTTGTGTCTCTTTTCAGTTCCGTTGGCCATGTTCTCCCATAGGGATCCACTCCTGGCTATCCCTCCCTTTACCACCAACCTGTGGCCTTGCTGCTGGGCCAGGTTGTGTCCCTACGAAATGAGTGCCCTTGCCAAATTCCTGCCTATGCGCTCCAGACCCTTACTCCACCGACACCCCGGGAAGCACCCCCACATCCTCCTCACGCTCAGTCTATAACCAGGCTCTCAACAGCACAGCAATCTTGGGGGTGGCTCTCCATCATCAATAAAGACTACTTTTTGTATTTTTATGCAAAACATCTTAGCTATCTCTAGAAGCTCTCTATTGCAATTGAGAATCATAGCTTCACTTTTGCGTAAAGGATCATTAAAAATTTCCAGAAACAAAGGAACAAATTGTGCCCTCGGTAGTGAATCCAAACCCCCATCTTTAAAGGACGAGAGAAATTGTTGATAGTTAAAAAGAAATACATATGTCTCACTGCTTTCCTTCCCTCCCCTTTAGAGTCTAGTTGAGAATGTCCCTCTACACTTTGTAAGTTATTTGATCCTACTGTGTGCCCGGTACAATACCCAGAACCAAGGAGGCAGAGAAAACTAGGACACAATCCCTGCCCTCAAGAAGCTCGCAACTTACTAGAGGCTCCCCAGTGACCAGAGGGAGATAAGAATAGCAGATGCCAGTTTAAGATTCAGAGACAAAAAAGGAGCAGGAGAGTCAGGAAAGGCTTCCAGGAAGAGGCTGCACATCAGTGGGTTTTGTAGCACAAAAAACAATTTACCAGATGGATGAAGTGGGAAAAAACTTCAAGCAGGGGAAACAAGAACAAAAATATGATGATGAGAACTACTATACCATATGGGGATTATTAAAGATAGGTAAACGTAAGGCACAGATTACATGCAGGGGGTGGGAGAGAAAGTCTAGGGATCAGAGCCCTCCTGGATTTTACTCCACAGGTGGTGAGGAAAGCTTGAAGCATTTTGAGTGGGCCGGGGCGTGGGGGAGGTGGGGACAGGTGGACATGACGGGATTGGTGTTTTAGGAAGATCACACAGAGGTTATTAGCTAGAGGCCAAGATACCAATCAGAGAAATAGTCCAGGGGAAAGGAGCTGAGACCTCACTGGTGGCTGGGCTGTGGGAATGAAAGGGAAAAAAAGAGTTATGAGGACTCTCTGGGAGGTTCAATTAATAGGACTTGTTGTGTGATTTAATGTGGAGGGTGAAGGAAGAAAAAGTCCAGTGGGACAGCAATGTTTCTGATAGGCAGATGGTGGTGCCACCAGCTAAGACTGGGAGTATACGGAGGAAAACTGGTTTGTTGGTTGGGGAAGGAGCTGGGGGAAAGGCGAGAAGGAAGGGTCAGAGGTTGTCAAATGATGAATTCTGGTCTGGAATATCATGAATCTGGTTTCTTGCCAGACTTCTGAAGATGACTGGTTAGTAGTTGGACATAACACCACTGATATATGGACTGATGATGTAGACTTAGGTGGTAATTATAATCATGAAATGGCATTTCATACTTCAGGGAGAAGTGTGGAGAGAGAAGAGAAAGAAAAAAAAGGTTGACTGTAGAATTCTGGGATATGTCACCTCCATTTTTATAATTTTTATGGAGTCTCTGCCTCTACATTTATTTGGAATATTTGGTAAATAATATAATAGAAAGGTATTCCATCTACAAACAAGATGTTTTTCAGATTAAGTAAAATCAACCTGAGATACCAAGTAAATACATGATGATGTTCAATAAATAGTGTTTGAATGCATGAGGGTGAATATTCATTTTGCTCAGTTTTATAGTTAGCACGTGAGAGTAGGGCAACACTTCTGCTTTAATTTGCAGGAAGGTGAATAACACAAAGAAGTGTTGATGATTGTGGCGCTGCAGCGGAAGGCTAAAAAGAGATGAACAGCACATACTCTAGCCATAGCAACAAGATTGGGGATAGCATCATCCAGCAGGTTATAGATCTCTGAGGAAGAATGTTTGCTCCCATGAGCCCTTGAAACTAAGCAGCAAGGACACCACTTCATTCTGAATAGTGAAAAAAATGACCTTGGTGATGTGAAGGGGTAGTAGGTGGCAGTGAGGTATATATTTGTTTCTTGGTGAGAAAAGGAATAAGGCGCAGCCACACTCTGGACGTCCTAACAAAGACCAAGTCCCTTTTTCACATGCCTGTACATTGATCCCTACAGTCTCTAATGCCCTTGGTGTCCCACAGAAACATCCATTTTTTTGTAATTTACCAAAGTAGTGTCCTAGAATTCATGGCAAATCCTACAGTATGAAATAGAATAACATTTTTGCTCCCAAGGACTTAAATGTCATGAAAATACACAATGGCTGTCTAGCTCAGCTCCGGTGGCTTTGGAGATCAAAGAGAGGACCTTATGATGGCATTTCCAGGCCACATGGGAGTTTTCTAGCCTCTGAAATACCTGATCTGTCTTCCCGCAATCTCACAGCATTTCTGATTTATTAGGTTGGTGCAAAAGTAATTGCGGTTTCTGCTATTTTTTTTTTTTAACCTTTTAAACTGCAATTACTTTTGCACCAACCTAATAAAATGGTTTCGTTGCTAGAGGCTGGTAATGCCAAATGTCTTTTCTAGGTCAGAGCTCTGCTAATGGACAGAGATCATCCTTTACAAAGACAGCTGCCTCAACTGGTATGTCTTCAGATAAGGGAGAGGTATAGCAAGGTCACAACTGCTTTGTAAAACTTGCCACCACTTCCTCAGGCCATTTAGTGTGACACATAACGTCCATTTCATTTTAACCTTTGGACTTTCGTGGGCCTCCATTTATGAGCCATGAGATAGTTAGAAGCACCACACTACATCCTGTGAATAGATTGCCAAACACCCTCTAGGCACTCTATCTTGCCCATGGAGTTTTAGGTGAAACACCGCTTTTGGTTGGACAAATTTTAGTGATCATCTAGTGTAACCCCTTAGGCCAGCAGTTCTTTACAAAGAGATTCCTTATTTTGACAAAAGTATTGCATTATCAATAAAGTATGAATAAAGTTGGTTAAATATTTCCGTTTTTTATAAATTAGAACAGATTCAAAATTATCCTACCATAATGTCTCTCACACTGTGATTGGCTTTCTGGAATGGGAGAAGAAGGGGTCTTTACCCTACAGTTATTCTAATAGAAACTGGGTATAACTTACAACCCACTGTCCCTATGTAGTCTCTGTTAGCAGTGTGTGGGCGCTGAAACGTCATCCGTTTTGTGTTGCTTCAGAATGTTTGAGAGACTGAGTTTCAAACCCACTTCAACATCTCAGGGTGTCCTTGGATACCTCCAGCGGTGGGGAACTTACTATCTTACCAGATGGTTCTTTCTTTTATTAGACATCTCTCATTGTTCAAAGGTTTCCTGTTCCTCTGTCAGACCTGGTTCTGCCCATCTGGGCCATATAGAATAATTCTAAGTCTACTCCTGGATGATTGTCTTCAGTATCTTAGGCCGATTTCTATCTGATTTTGAGTATTTTCATTCGTGTAACTTTGCTTGTTCCTTTAGATGTTCTTCGTGCCATGAGCTGGTTTCAAATTCCCACCTATCCTATTTGCTCCATCAGAGTGCATCTGAGTTTGGCAATATCTCTCTTAGTTTGTAGTATCCAGAATTGAATGCTCTACCTTTCACAAGCCATAATTTCTTATCTTACTCAAATAACGGAAGATAGTAGTGTGTTTCCTAAGAAACAGTTACAAAAATGCGTTAATTCTGTGGTTTCATCTATCTGAAGAAGTGGGTCATTCATGGGAAACTGAGGCCTACCACCTCCAGCCCTTCACTCTCACCTTCCAGGTGCGTTCCTGCCCACCTTCTTCCTGCCCACCCGTGCTCAACCCTTCTCCCCCAGGTGAGAACTACTGGCTCAAGGGGGTTTGAACTAGATGATCTCTAAGGCATGTCCAATCAAAAGTTCAGACTCTAGAGCCAAATATTAGAGCTTACATTTAGAAATTCTGAGAAGAATGAAATTGCTGATAATAAGGTTCACGTGGGTAACATTCAGCTTTTCTTAAATGAGAGAGGTGCTACTCCCCCACCCCAAGTGGACCTTTAAAAATATGTGTGAGCATTTTGTCCCAGTGATGGGAGACAGTTGTCACTGGTTTTCGAACCATGGATGTGAAACATCTCATAATGCTTGGGACAGTCTCAGAAATGTCCCATCCCAAATTCTAACAGTGCTCCCAACAAACACAAATAGAGGGAGCACAGGACTAAATCAGAAGACCAGCTTCTAGTCCTGTTCTTGCTGTGATTAGCCTCATTTTCCTCGTTTGTAACATGGGTGGAAACACAAAGCTGTTGTGGGAACTAGGTCTCAAGCATTTTATCAGACTATCTTTTCTGATACTTGGCTACTCAAAATTCATTCTCCTTTCAGCCCATGTGGTTTGGGTGGGCTTGATCCCCACACCACTTGGGGGCAGAGGCATGTGACCTAGTGTTACCTACCAGTCAGCTAATTCCGTTCCCATGGCTCAGTAATTGGGTCATGGTAGGGTATATATTCATCACTCAGGCCAGAGGAAATCAGACCCTGGTTTTCATTCAAACTTGTGGGAGAAGAGAAGCTCTATTCTCAGTTCAAATCAGGCATTGGACGATATGAATCTGACACTGTGAGAGGCTACCATGATGGAACCTGAGAGTGATGCCAGCCTAGCCTAAGGCAAAGCCAAGAGACTGAGAGAAATGACAGGTACACAGTATTCAAGCCCCTGGATAAAGCTGAACCTGGCTTTTAAAGATTCCCCTAGGCATTTTAGGTATGTGAGAAATACATTTCCTTGGTTAGTTAGCCAGATTGAGTCTTACGACAGAAACAATCCTGACTTACCCAGCACTTGCACGTATATCTATCTGTCTTGAACTATTGTTACTAGTATCTCCATCACTTGACGCCAAGCTCCTTGAAGGCAGTCATCTTCGACCCCTCCCAACTAGCCTAATACTAGATGGTAGTGTAGTACAAGAAGCACCTCCCAAATATTTGATGCATGAGTAAAATGAAATAAAATGCTATATATGAAAAAGTTTTGTTGATTCTCAGTCATCTTACAAATGAACACCTTACTATAGGTATCAAAGTTCTCGTGATTATTTCCTCCTAAAAATCTTTGTCTACTGAGAATTTCTAGAGCAATAAGATTAGTATATAAGCAATGTAATTGCTCACCCAGTTTGGTTTTCACATTTGTCTCCATTTCAGCTTTGTACTGAAGCAATTTGTCCTTGCTATTGTGTCCCTAATAGTCTCCCTCATTAGACTGAGTTTCCCCAGTGGAAAAATCTTCTCTGCTTTATCTCTGATATCCCCAGTGCATGTGGGAGATGCCCAGTTGTTTGGATGGGCTCTTCTCTCTTCTCAGCACTCTCAAAAGCAGCCCTTTACTGCTATGGACTTTCAGGTGGCTGAGTTGCCAGGAAAGTGTATTCCTGTGGCCCAGTGGGCATCCTTGGGGACTTACACATCTTTAATTTTCATTTATTCAGAAGACATTTAGAGAGCAGCAACTATGTGCTGGGCATTGTCTCTGGGATGCATGTTCTTGTGGCACTCGCACACAAGTATAATACATAGGCAATCATAATGCTAAGAGGGCGGAAATGTGGGATGTTATGGGACTAAACAGGAAGATGCTAGGCTGAAAGAAATCAGGGAAATCTTCCTGGAAGAAGTGGCATTGAAGCTGAGGCCTAAAGGCTGAGTAAGATTAGCCAGGCAATGAGCAGGGAAGAGAGCCTCCCAGTCAAAGGGAATGGCAGTGGGGCAGGGGAGCAGGTGTGTTTGGGGAGGAGGGCACGGTGCAGGCTGGCTGCTTTGTGCTTGTAGATGTGGTGCCACTTGTGTTTCCTCCAGGTCCGGGTCCCCTTCCATAGCCCAACCAGATTATGTCCTTCTTTGTTGTATTCGGTGGTTTTCTTGGCTATACCTATGAACTTCAAATGATGTCAGGATGCCAAGCAATGTTGGACCTACCTCAGTTGGGCTGAGGGCCTATATGGAGTCCTACCTTTCATCCTTTTCAGAATTTACTGATTAATTTCTCTGGAGGAGTTCAAGTGTCTGCAGAGTATAGGCTGGCCTTCCTTGCTTAGAATCGGGTCCTTGATGATTGTCACAACCTCAAAGATGATTCTGAGTGTATTTATAAAAAAGATACCTAGGCCTTAGGGGAAGTAAGTTCTGCAGGGATACAAGGGGGTGAGAGGAGATGGGGTGTGGCAGGGGGACAGTTGGGGAAGGGTGAGCTTGCCACTGGCTCATTCATTCAGTGATAGATCCTTATCTACACATTGGGCAGCTTCGGAAACCCCCTGAGAGCATCAGTCAGGTGGGGAGTGTCTTGGCAACCCATGGGCTTATACGATTTATATTCCTCCAAAGATGGATTTTGAAATTGAGCCTCGCGGCAAAACGCAGTCACTACTTTTTGCTCTTTGATGATATGCCATTCCCCCATCTTCCACTTGGGGGCGCCATTTCTGAGTTTTGTTTGGGTTTATGGTTCTGCTTTTAAATCTTTCTACCAGAATATTCCTCATGGCGGATGTGCTGTATTTAACCATATGGCTTCTTGTGACTCTGGGCATGCTGCATTGTGCACAAGCCCTACTTTGAGAAACAGAGGCTTCTATAGATCTGGGTTACTAGATATGTAACCTTGGACCGATCACTTCACTTTCCCAAGCATGTTTTTGTTACTCCCCTCATCTGCAATATGAGAACAATGAAACCTACATGTCAGGGTTAGTGTGAGGAGTAAACAAAATACAACATATGAAATCACTGGCCCATAGTTGGCACTCAAGAAATGTTAACAGTTCTCCTGTTATTAGGAAGATCGCTGTCAGCTTTACATTTCCAGAATTCTGGGCTCTGACTCAGCTGAGTGAGCAGGTGACCTGATGGGACATTTGCTACTAGAGGGGTTTTGAGAAGAAACAGTGTAGCTCACCGCCGGTTGACACAGCTGATGACATTAGCAATCGGCAATAAACTATATGGGGAGAGGAGACGTGACATAGTTTTAGGGCTTATCATAGTCTGTTTTCTCATTTCTAGTCTTTCTGAAATGTGAAAATTGGCAATTGGGTGACACTCACGTGTCCCACCTACTGCCTGGGCCTTCCTGTCATGTGGCTGCTGCAGGTGAGTCACTGGCTGAGAGAGAAAGTCACAACCTGGCAGCTGTCCCCTTCCCTAGGCTCACCTTTCAGTCCTGCTGCTGAAAAGGATTTAGGCCATCATCACCGCCTAGACTAATGAGTCTATCTCAGGGTGTAGAACAACAGTCTTAGGAAATTTGCTTCTAAATGCTAGAAAGATATATGGGATGTCGGATTCCAATTAAAGAGGAAATTTCACCTATAAGGCCAACCATGAATGTCAAAACTGAACTATGAACTTTAATTTAGAATATCCAGCCACTTTCTGGGGAAAAAAACAAAACATCTTCTAGTCGTATGATGGGTATTTCTCGGACTCACCAGGCTCAGAGTCCAGTGGGACCCGGAGGGCAAGTGGACACATAGGGAAGGAGGGGTGAGAAAAAACAACACCCCAGCACAGAAGTATGTACAGGTACCCAGGTGAAGGAATTGGGTTGTGCAGAGGCTTCAGGAAAGATCGTAGAGGTTTGATCGTAGAGGTAACGTCGGAGCTAGAGATTCAGATTCGGAAGCCTGGGTGGGACTCAAGCACGACTGTTTTTCTGCAATGTCTCCAGAGATTCTGAGGCACAGCCAGGGTCGAATCTCCTGGCAGACATTTGTACTTCTGTTCTAGAGCGTTTCCCGGTCTGAGCTGTGAGCCCCTGGGTGGGAGGGTCTTGCTTTCTCTCTGCTCAGCATCACTGCTGTAGCCATTGGAGGCTGTGTCTCCTCCCAAGGCGCCTCCTACGCTGTGGTGAGGAGCCCAGCACTCCAGGCTTCAGAAGGACTCCATGTCATGTGTCCTAA
Source organism: Rhinolophus ferrumequinum (assembly GCF_004115265.2). Classification (NCBI taxonomy): domain Eukaryota; kingdom Metazoa; phylum Chordata; class Mammalia; order Chiroptera; family Rhinolophidae; genus Rhinolophus; species Rhinolophus ferrumequinum. The sequence goes on along the minus strand of NC_046295.1, from coordinate 49,969,875 downwards.
AACTTAAATACTCAATGAACACAAATAGCTGTCGTGTTTTACTGCCTCAATGCCGTACCCTCTTCCTTCTTCTGAAGGAATGCTGTGCTTCCTCTTCTTTCTAAATATGTATCTGAATCTCTTTTCAGAGATATGTTTTTATCTTTGTTTCTTGTTATTTCCCTGGTTTCCAAAATGTACCCTGAAGTCACTTTTCAAATGCAACATGTAAGTTTGTTTACTTGAGACTACAGGGGCCGCTCTCACCTGTGGATCCCCCAAACAATTTTGGGAAAGGAGAAGCGGGTAGATTTGGGGTCATGTTTAATATAAGAAGAGAACCCAGGAAACTGGTACGTTCAGAACTCAACTGACATGAAGTAGTCACCCAGCCTCAGGCTGGTACATGCTCCTCTCATCTCTTCTAGCATGCAGCTTAAATGCAAAGGCCAATCTGCAGTCTTACTTCTACCACGACCACTCTGCTTCTAAGTTGTTTTGAAGCCTGTGCTGCAGTTTGGGGGAAAGAGGAGAGCAAAGGAGCTGGGCCTCACTGCAGAGGCTGGCTGGGTTCCCCTTAACATGCTCACAGGGAGGTATGAGGCCCTGGCAGCATCCATGCCAGTCCAGAGATTTATCTTCAGCCAAGGATGGCTGCCTCTGCAAGGAGAGACTCTCACTGTCCAGCTGACAGCAGCTGTAAAGGAGTCCTGAACACCCACTGTTTAATTCACAGTAAAAAAAACTATAATAGAGAAAGATGCTTTCTGTAGAGATTAAAATTGTATTCCTTTTGTTAAGTCCCCTCACCCTGCCGAGAGAGGTGTCAGAGAGTCACTCTGGAATCACAGCGTCACTGGGTGGATGCATTGACTCCTGAGATTTCCGAAGTATTGACTAGAACTCATATGCATATTCTGTGGAGGTAGATGGTCTGGTGCCGTGACAAGAGGAAGCCGCCTATGCCGGGGAGCCACGTGGCGCTCCCTGGGGAATGAGTTTCCACAGAAAGATGAAGGCTGCTACACAGCGCCTTCTCTGTGTGCAAGATTGGGCTTCCAAGTGGTTTCCATCAGAGGAAATGTGACTAGCAACTGAATGAGTTTCGTCTACGGGGGTGAATTCACGTTTAAGTGGGGGTTGCTATGGCAGTCATGTGTCCTCCCTACCATAATCTGGGAATAATTCCTTATTTCAGAAATAAAAGTGGATCCCTGTTATAGTCTTTACCTTGGCTTTCACGAAAAACTCCTTTTCACCCAGGAAGACCTCTCTAAAGTCCTTTGTCAAGGATGAAACTGACACAGTGTCCTGCTCCCAGGATGGGAGCAGGAGTCCCAGCTGGTCGCTAGAACCCAGCAGACAAGTTTTCGGACTCCTCAGGGCTAAGGTAGGAGGAGCCAGCGCCACCCTGACTGGAGCCTGGGGAGGGGGTGGGGGTGGGCGAATAAAAGGACCAGGTGTTTCAGCAGCCTATTGCCAAGTGTGCAGAAACTGATGCCCCATTGAGTCTCCCCCGTTCCGGTGACTGGAGGGTCTCATTAGGCTGTGCACACTTACAGCTTTCTTTAGGGACAATGAGGTCCTCGGGGATGTGGAGGCTGGAGAGAAACTGGAAAAGCTGATGGAGTTTCCCAGGTTTCATGGGGTGCAGCTTCCATTTATCTTCCCCTCCTGGTGCAATTTTAGCTGCCTTCACTGCTGCTTTGTAGTCAGTTGGTTGCTTTTGTTGTTTGGGTGTGTGTGTGTGTGTGTGTGTGTGTGTGTGTGTGTGTGTGTGTTGCTGAAAGCCCTGACATTTTAACTTCATTATTACTAAGAATGTGAACCCAGGCATAAGTATGTTAAAGGGAGGAAAATGAACAGAGACAGGAAACTAGGAAAGAATAACCTAACACCTACAACTAGGAAGCCAACAAAATGTGCTAACTTAAAGAGAAAGGGTCCGGTCAGCAGTTTCTGACACTGAAATATATCCAGGGCCAGGGAGGCACACAGACTTCCAACTGGTAAAGCTCCTAGGGCTCCCCCTCCGTTTCTTCCCCTGTGCACACCCTTGTTCCTTTCCCCCAGCCCTAGGAAGTTTGTAAAGAGTCCCCCTTTTTAAAGCGCTACTTCCTTTCCAAGGTTCGTCTCCTTTTACTACGGAGGGTGGGGCTCATCTTCTCTGCTGCATCCACGAAGAGCCCACTTCAGCACCCGGGCTAGAACACCGCTTAAATCAGACAGTGGGATATTGCTGCGCAGTTTTCCTCTGTTTCATTATAAAGCCAGACCCGTCTGTTTAGTTGAGGGAGCTGTTTATCTCCCTCCTCAGTTTTAAGATGTCTCTGGGGTGAGACATCTGTAGCGGCTCCAGCCGCGTAGGATAGACTTTGTTCCCAGTGTGCTGGTACCTCGCTGGCACAGGCTGGTGAGGGCGGGGTGTGGGGGTGTGGGGGTGTGTGTGTGGGGTCAGGGTTCAGGGCAGCCAGCTAGCTGGGCTGCCAGAATCCAAACAAATAACATTTGAATTAGTGCGGGGCCACATCACGGTTCTGGGTCATCTATCCATTCAGGTCAAGACCCCAGCCAGAGGTGGAAGTAGGTGTGGTGAACAGGACTGTAAACGTGGGGGCAGAAGCCAGGCCACGTTCGGAAGTAAAGGAGTTAGAGGAAGGGTTTTATTCTTCAGCAGATACTCACTGAGCACCTACCACAGGCCTGGCTGCCTGAGGGTACTTTCCATATCTGTTCTCATTTAATGTGAATCTGGAGAGACTCCTTTTAGATGAGGAGGCTGAGGTTCTGAGGGGCTAATTGCTTGTTCAAGTTTACACAGCTAAGTAAGAGGTGAGGTTGGGATTTGAAGCCAGGACCTCTGACCCAAATTCAGGGCTCTTTCTACCAGGCTGTCTGCCTTTTTCCTTTGTTGCGGGGGGTCCCACGTAATCACTCCTTAATTTCATATAAACAGCATACACTTCCTTGGCTACCATATCATGTCTTACTTCTTGTTATTTTTCTGCTATTTCTGGCAGATGACGACCCCGGAGTACTTCTTCCTTCAGAAATAAAGTGGCAATACCCAAAGCTGCCTAGCAGAATTCCCAATGTCATCTTGGACTGTGAGGCATGGTTACTCAGTTTACAGGGCACTCCTGAACGGAAGTCCTAGCTATTTCCACTCTCGGATAAGTTAGCAGAATTTTCAGTCCCGATGTTCTTTGCTTTTCTATCACTCAAGTTATTCTCTATTTCAAACCCCATTTTGCTTCTTGGCAGAAAATTTAATTTTGGTTACTTTCAGGTAAAGGCATTAATTTCAGGCTTATTTATAATACTTATATACTTGAGTTTACCCAGGAGTGGGTCCTCCCTGGTCCCTGATTTGATACCCACAAACCCACAGTTGGCATCTAAGCTTCAGGGCCTTATGTAGTATCATAGCATCAATGACAAGGGGCTCAGGCCCCTGGTTGTTGGCACCTTTCCATGCTGGTATCCACTGAGATGTACAAAACGTCTCCTTGTACTAGGCCCTGCTAGCCTGTCACACTGACGTGTCTTGAAACACCAGGTTCCTAACTGGCTGCTAGCATCGGGACTATAATAGACCTGCAGGTTGGCTTTTTCTTTTCCTCAGTGAAATTTGCCCACACACCTCTATGGCCCAGGGAAGGGTTACTGCTCCCATACCTTGTGGATCAGTGCCACACCTAGTGGGGGCATTTTAGATCTTCTCTGCTTCAACACCATCTGCAACCATCTGTGCCCCCCTACTGCCTTGCTGTGGTGGGGCAGGATGTTCTGTGCAGCTGACATTACACAAGCCTCATCGGGAGGCAGGGCAGGAATCTCTTCTCCTCTCAGGTCCCCTCTTTTGTTTGGGGGTCCTACTGTTTCTTCGTATACAGCAAGTCTTGGGGGGGTGGAATCATGTCAGAGCCCCCAAAATCCTCCTCAGGATACCATCACCAGCCTCTCCTCTTTGCGGCTCTTCTAACTCTTCCTTCTGACCTCAGGTCAGAGAAATCTTTTAATCCTTTCTCAGGCATCAGGGGGAGAAAGCTGGTTTTGCAAGTGTTCTTCCCCAGGCGTCAGGCCCAGTGTCGGCATCCACTCTTGACAATGGTTGTCCAGTGAGTGAAAGGGGAAGAAGCTACAGATTAGAATAAAGTATAGTTGTAGGGTTGCTAAAGGACCGCGATTATAATGCAAAAAGTTATCCTATTCCAGTAAAAAAGTTTAAACCTATGGGGCAATAATAGTAAGTACTTTTACAGCACGTACTGTGTGCTAGGCTCAAGGTGCTGCCCCAAACAACTCATTTATTTCTTATGCGTCCTATTTATTCCTCAGATATTATTATTGTTAATAATCTCCCTTTTACCTATGAAGAAACTGAGGCAAAAAGAGATTAAGCAATTTATCTGAAATCTGTGAAATCAAACAGGTCATAACCATTGGAGTTAGGAGCCAAATCCAGGCATTCTGTGCTCTCAACCACTAAATGGCTTCACTGCTTACATACATAAATAATGGTTTACTCTTTCTTTAGGCTGGGATTGGGGCTGCCTGCACTTTTGCAATGCTCCGGGGGTTGGGACAGGAAGTTTCCACTGAAAACTTATGATTGCTAAGTCTCCACTGTTACTCCTTTTTTCACAGGCAGGCTAGCACCACATCATCAGTTATGGAGTCTCTTTTCCACCCATATGGGGTTTACAATTGTCAAATCTGGTTAAAAAAAAAAATTAGGACAACTCTGGAATGAGCCAGTGAAGGAGGGTATGTGTGTGTGTGTGTCTTTGTGTGTGTGGTGGGGAGTTACAAGCAGCTAGGTCCTACTCTTGAAACCCACAGGAGGTATCTATTTCATTCTACAACTTGTATTCTACATCATATACTCAACACATTGTGGTAGCTCAATGATGCAAACTAAAGTCGGCATTTTTGTTGTTTTTTTTTAAAAATAAACATTATGGACAAACACTGTCAAAATCTTTTCTCTGCACCTATCAGAATTTGTAGGAGGCAAGCGCACACAATGGTTCTATGTGACACTTCTCTTGTACAAGGTCCTTTTCTACTTTTTCTCCAGGCACCCTACAAAATCCTCTTTTCTCCATACTTTATGAAATAGGGAAATTGCTGGTGACATTTTGCAATATGGTATGACAACTGGTGAGTTTGGGAAGTGATGATGTAATGGAATTAGGTGAAATTGCTGAAATTCTTATTTTTTCCCATGGAATTCTGCCAACATTTTGTTTTCTATGATTCTGCAGAAATAACGTGAAACAAAATTGGTGTTTCTCATCAGTTGGTGAAATTACAACTTATGTTGATCTCGTTGTCGTGACCTGCAAAATATTTTCTCATGGCTTGGAATTAGAAGGGAGTCAGGAGAAATTGTGACTATTTGTTGAAATTCTTGCAAAAGCCCTCAAATTGTAGGGAAATGCAAGTGGTAAATACCCAGCCATTAGGAAATCATATAGAGGGGAGTTCCCAGAAAGTGAAGGAAGTGGGGAAACTGGAAGGGTTCTTAGCAACAGAGAGATAGCAGCCCACGTGACAGAGGTGGTATTAAGCAGTGAGAAGAATGCTTTCCCACACCCTCTCAGACATTTTCAGAAATGTGGAGTGACCTGAGCACGGAGAACATTTAAGTGTGAGAGACGTTTAACTCCAGTGTTAACTTCCTAATACAAGCTCCATATGTCCTGCTCAGCCCAGCTGCCAGCACCTCCAAAGCCCTTAAAAGCTTTTTTGTCTTAATGGCACCAATTCTCCCCTTATCTGGGCACCCATCTCTGACTCAAACCTCCAGTTAAGCCAGACCAATTTGTTCTTGTCTCTCCAGGAAAGAAGCAGTTTGAACCATCCTACCCTCCTCCATCTCACTTCTGACCCAGATTCTAAATCTGGAGTCACGTTGAAAATACCCTCAGGGTCCAACTGGAGAGGAAAGCCCACTGGACAGAATCTGGCCTGTCCTTCCTGGTGTAGCTGGTCCCGTGGATACAGGAATGGAGATCAGAGAAGGGCCAACTCCTCCAAAGGTTTTTGTCTGAGACACACTGGCTTAGCCAAGGAACAGCATTATCTGCTGAGCTGAGAGCTGGCCACCCTATGGCAGTCCATGACAAGGTCCTTGGGAAATGGAAGAGAAACAGGTTTGAGAGGCTGGGAGATATTGGGGGGTACTGGGTGGGAACTTTATGTTTATCTGATTACAAAAAAATGTCTTTCAGTCACATTCAAATTCATACCAAGTCAGTGCCCAGATATAGCCAGGAGGTCTTAAACAGCTATTTGTTACTATAGTAAAACTACGAGTATAAATCTAGTCAAAAAAAAGTGGGATGCATGAAAACTCTGAAATTACACACAAAGCTCTGTGTGTGTGTGTGTGTGTGTGTGTGTGTGTGTGTATGTAAGCATTTTCCAGAAAAGAGAATTCATCTCTTCCACTGGATTCTCAAAGGAGCCTGCAATACCACTATTGTCACGAAAGTTTAAAACCAATAACTTAAAGAGATCATAGAATTTTGAGCTTGAAGGAATCTTGAATGGTGTTTAGTAGTTTTTGCTCCTCTTTCAATTTTTCTGATGTAAAAATTTGAGTCTGATTAGCATAAAAATTTCACAAACATTAAAGTTCTCTAGGTCTTTCTCTCCTGAAACAACTTCCCAATGGGTCTTGGAAAATGCATCATGATGACCCAGAATAGCGCTGTGAGTAGTGGGATGGTCGTCTACCCATATGTGTCGGAAGGTGAGGGGGTGACAGGCATACGTCTGTCCTCTGGTTTATCTTCATGTCTCACTTGGAGCACAAAGATGGGACTTTGTGGTTTAGAAACCCAAATGCTTCCACTTCAGAGGGAACTGAAGAGGTCATCCTTACCAGAAGAACCTAGCATAATCCCACCAAGTGACTTCACTGCGATGATTTTTATGGCCCAAACTTCCTCGGAACATTTACACATTTCTTTCTTTTACCTTTCTGTTTAAAGCAGCTCAAAGATACATAATTCAAGATGCTTATAGTTTGAAAAAAATCTCGTTTGTTCAACACAAATATTGAGAAAAGAAATCAGCTTGACACTTGGCACCCTTCACAGCAGCTGGGTTCACTCTTCCCAAGTCCGATGTTTTCATTCAGTAACTAGAAATTATGTATGAAGAGCAGGATGAGAAAACCACAGGATTTCTCTGGGGTGAGGTGGAAAGCAGGAGAGGATAGTCAGTTGATTCTCTCAATAGTTAGGTCAGAAACGAGGCTTTTTTTTAAACAAGTCAAGTAGAGAGAACTTGGCAACCATTGGCTGTAAGGGCAGGGATCAGGGAGAAGTTAAGGATGATCCCACCTTCTGACTTGGCAATTGGGGGACACAGAAGAGAAGGAAAAGCATTTGGGAGAAATAAATGACACCCATTTTGGATATGTTGCCTTTGGATCCAGGTGAAGAATCTGGTGTGCAGTTCGATATTAGGGTCAGAACTTCCAAGGAGGGGGTTGGGCTGAAGATATGATTTGAGAGTCATCAGAATACCTGCAGCCTACAGGAAGACTACCTACAAATCGACAGGAAGTCAGAAAAGAGGATTTCAAAAAGCAGAGCAGACAATGATGCCAAATATCTCAGAGAAATCAAGTAAGGAAGAACCTATTGTCTGCTGGCTTTAGCAATGAAGAAGTCATTGGTGACTTTAGAATAAGCAGTTTCTGTGGATCTGTAGGGGTAGAAGCCAAATCATATATGATGGAGGATTGAATGAACCGTAAAGAAGTGGCAAGGCTGAATGGGGATGATTCCAGAAACCTGAATAAAAACAGAAAAGAAAAATCGAGTGATAGCTGAAGGAGGCATGCAGGATGGTGGGAGTTTTGTTTGTTATTTTGCAGGTTTGAGGAGACATGAACATGATTAAGTCATGATGAGAAGAAACCAGAAGGAGGGAGAAACTGAAGAAACAGGAGAACAAATAAATCATTGAGAGAAAAAATTCCCGGATGGAAATGGGGAAGAGTAAATTCAGGAGCACCGTGGTGAGACTGGCCTTGAAGACACCAAGGAAAGAAGGATATGGGTGCAGATAAACTTGTGAATGAGGGGTGGGGACCCGAAGGAAGTCATACCTCGTCATCTGGATTTTATCAGTTAAAGAGAGTAGGGATACCTGAGATGGGCTGAGGAGCATGAGAAAAGTGGCAAAAGTTTGGACCTTCCCTGGAGAAGAGGGAAAACAGGAAACTGACTAGGGAAACAGGCAAGGTTGGCTAAAAAGCACTGGGAAATTCTAAATGTATAGTAGCACCAATCCACCCAGCTGTGTGTATTTCTCTAATGTTTGGCTACCAGTGTGTAGAGCTGGAGAAGATAGATATGTTTGGGTTAATACAGGGATTGGGTTTTATAAGACAGGACTAACAGCAGGACAACAGGAAAAGGAAGCCAGGTTTTCTAGGTAGAATAGTTGAAGTGATGGACTATGGGATCTGGGCAGGAGAGGAAGGAAAAAGAAGCAGGAAAGGACTGATGCAAAGTGAAAGTACTCAAGTTGCTGAAGATATTGTGAGGATCGAAGAACAGGCATGGTTAGAGGAGGGCTGGAAAGGTCTGGAAAGACAGGATAGCGATTAGAGAATGCCTACACTAAAATGTGTTTTCCAAAGCACTTTACCTCTATTTCTACATTGTACTGTAAAATCTAAAACTGTGTTACAAGTGAAAATATAAGTGTCTGGTAAATTATTTGTTATTTTATATTCTCTGTGCCTTTGGTTCTCTTCCATATGATAATCCCATTCTCTTTTCATTGGAATAGGAAAATGCGGACCAGGTCTTAAGAGTATTATTTCTCTAATGCTTTGACCATTTTAAACGTACAATGATATTATTACTACTACTATTATTATTACATTTTTATTTTAAATATAAACTCTTGGGAAAGAAGCAAGTATTTTCTATTTCAGCAGTTCCAGCAGCTTTATAAGCATAAACCAGCCTCCAATACATCTGCTTTCTCTGGCTTTGTCCTTTACCCTAAATTTAAGTTGATTACGGGAAAAATTAAACCTGTGAATCTCAAAAGGGCAGATCACGTCAATAGAATCCACATGACAAGTGACTAATGGTAACAAAGTGGACCCAGGGGATGAGGGGGAACATCAGGGAGGCTAGGCACATCATTGCGACCTAGATTGGAAGCTGAGCCTGACACCCAGTTAGAAGCATGCAGGTCAGAAGTGCATTGCACGTAAGTAAGGTATAGGTCGCTCATTCCCTCTGACACTACTTCAGCTGTGCTTTTGGAAGAGAGGTAAAGAATTAAGTGACTGTATGATTTGAAAAGAGTTCAGCAGGAACACAAATATTCCATTTGTATGGCTCATTTTGTGAAACATGTTTAGCAAGCATACAGATTAGGTGAACATGCACCCAGAATTATAGGCAATGGATTGGAATCCCATTTGCAGAGGAAAAACCCTAAGAGATTGCATTAGTCAATAGGACTGGGGAGCTGCTCAAGAATCCTAGTCAATTGTCTTATAACTGGACAGAATAAAGAAAGAGTTGACCGCGTGTAATGGCCATCAGGTCTTGGGAGAAAACAGCAAAAGAAAAAAAGGGGCAAGGATTTATCACTGGGTCTCCATCTGCAAGGTGCTCTGACAAGTTAGCAAGAAGATTCTTGTCACTTTGCCAAGTGGATTCCTACAAGATTAAAAATAGGAGCAATATCTTGTGCATAGTAGGTGCTTAGTTAAATGGCAGATCTATTCCCATCTTCCTCTCCTTGGCGGACATTGTGTCACTGGTTGCCACATCTCCTGACTTTAGCATCATCTAATTCCCATACTCTTAGTCCATGTTTGATAACCACCTGCGAAGGGCAATTTGCCTTCCTATGTAGCCTTTTCTGAAAAAGAGCACTCCCTGGCATGCTGACATGGATATTTCAGTTTGCTTAGCAATTTTGTCTTTCCTTGTAATTAATGACATAACATCTTAGTGTATTTACCAGTCTCTTGTGAGATGGCTAATTAGAATGAGTTGCTGCTCCTGGCTCTGATGAATTGGGGAAGGAAGATGTGAATTTCTCCACCTTTAAAGGAGATAAGCAAGCCTGGATCCTACAAAAACTCTACCACTCAGAGAAGTCCCACATGAGCTACTGCGAATGTCTCTCTTTGACACTTTCTATTTCAACAAATGCCTTGTATGCCTTCTCAAATCATATATGGTTACCCCTTATTTTGGTTTCAGTGCCTAGAATTCCACTAAATTGCCTATAACTCAGGCAACCTAGACCTTGATGTGAAGCAGTGGAGCTCAAATTTCAGTCTCATCCAGAGTGCTTGTAAAAATGCATATTCCAGGCTTCCCCATAGAAGTCCTGCCTCAGTAGGTCCAGGTGGGACCCAGAATCTGCATTCTTAGCATAACTGATTCCAATACATGCAGTCAACAGACCACACTGAAAAACAGCTTTAGATTGGGCTGCAAGCTCATGTGTGGCTATGAACTCTAGCAAGGGACGTTTTCTATTCCTGAGAGCTATGGGTTCCTCCCCCATCACCGTGAAGTTTGATGCACCCAGAGAAAGGGATGTGGGGAAATGAAACCAGTGTGGAGCAACAAAAGACAGAAAGAACTGGTGGTGGCTCTGGAATGGACCTGGAAGACTTTCCGCAGGAACTCAAGCTGTCTGCCTAAGGGACTGGTTCTGGTCGTGGGGTGAGACAATTTGGTCTGCCTGAGAAGATGAACCTCTTGCCACATTCCCTTGGGCAGAAGCTTTCAGGTTTAAAGGGATGTTCAGTTATTTGGCAAAGGTTACTTTGGCATGAGGCACAGACACCTTCAAGCTACCTCAGATAATGGTGGTGGCATGATGTGTGGTAAGTGTGTATGTGGCAATAGGGCTTCTTCTCTTGTCCTAGAATCCAACAATATTGGAATTTCTCGTCCATATTAAGTGCTGGAAATCTTTATTAACTGGCACTAAGCAATCTTATCCAGAGAATGCTAGAGCTAGGGCTAGTTCACAGAGTATGGTAGAGCCCCTCCTCGTCTTAAAGACGCAGAAGCTGAGGCAGGGGGAAGATGGGAGATTCACTAAAGTCCAGCAGCCTCTTAGAGAAGGAGCTGGGACTAGAAGTAGGTCTCCTAACATGGATGCAGAGCACCCTGCTGCCTGCTCCCAAACCACAACCACCAGACAAGCACCCGAATCAGCACAGACAAGCTAGATATGTTGGTTTGCTAACAGTTTAAGCATGTTTTATCACAGGTAGCAGACACTATTAGCTGCTTTGCATTTCGATTTTGTCCATTTAACTCTTCATAATTCCTCACTGCCTTAAGCAACCCATTTTCTTTTTTAAACCAGCGATCCTTCTAAATTAGCATTTTTCTTAAACTAAGTACAATCGCCATCTGGTGGCTCAAAGATAGCAATAAAATTTCCTGCAAAAGCTTTGTATGTAGGCCAAAGGAATCAGAGAATTTTTACAACCTGGGAGAGAACTTCCTGGATCTTCACGTCCAACACCCTCACGTTACAAATGAGGTTCCAGAAGGGGAAAATGACTTGCTGAAAGCCTCACAAGAGGTGATGGAGCCAGGAGCGCCCTTGGCCATGCTGAGTACAAGACGTGGGCATCACCTGGTCCCACCCTCTTGCAGTAGGACTTATGCTCCTGAAGGCAGGGAGGTGTTGGGTGTACCTGGGACTCACAGTGCCTGGCACAAAGCCTGCCCACTGCACATGTGATGGGTGAGTGGATCCTTCATGATCAGACTCATGTCGCCAACCTCCATTGTGTTTCTCCACGGTGCTATCAAGCCAAAGCTGTTCTCCACACAGAGAAAGCTCCATCAGTGTGGTCGGTGTCTGGATGGACGCCTGCTTTAGTCGAATCGACTGAACAGCATGCTGTGGCTTCCAGTTGGCGGGGTGCGCTTTCTGTCTCACCTTCAGCCACACACTTCTGCACCCTTTCTGGTTGAACACCTCTTGCCCAGCATACTTTTGTGTTTAGAATGAATTTCCTGACAGGCAGCAAATGTAAGTATCTCCTGCCAGAAGTGCGGTGAGCACTCAGGCTCTCATCCCTTTCTATTTATAACGTGTGTTAGTGACAGGCTGTCCCGAAGAGGGTGCTCGGGGCAGAGCTCAGAATGCACCAGACCTACAGGAAGAGGCCTGTGCAGGATGGCCCCAGGGGTGCATGAGAATGGGTGGGGGTTTTGAAAGGCTGCAGATGGTAAGGGTGCCAAGGTGGCAGACTGTAGGTGGCAGTTTTATTTGTATTCCAAATAAGCTGAGGATTTTATTTTTTCCCCCTGAAATCCCCTGGAAGAAAATGGGGACAGGAAGAGAGGCAGACAGACAGTCCCTGCTGGATGCTCGCTTTTGTATCCTGGGGTCCATGGATGGGCTTCCAGAGAAGAATGAGTTCTGAAGGAATTATACACACAAGTTTTGTGTTTGCGTATTTTGTGTGTGTGGGGGGGTGGTACAAAAGATGTCTATGTTTTTTTTTTATCAGCTCCTCAAAGGAGTCCGTGACCCAAACATGTCAAGAACCACTGGTGTAAAGATCAAGCCATCTCCAAACTCTTCAGAATGAACTCATGTTTTGTCTAACTCTGGAAGAGAAGATTCAGCCACAATTGTTTTCTCTTACCACCCTTCTCACCCTTACCTTTTTAAATAGGGTGTTTGCACATAGAAAACAAGTATGTAAGTAAAATCCTACATTCTTTTATGATGGGTGCATATTTAAGTCTGAACTGAGGCATACAGAAAATATACGTTTCCTTTACTTTTCTAAAATTCAAGTTAATTCCTATTTTGAGCCCCTATTCCATTTATATGGCAGAGTTTTAATCTCTATGTTTGGGATTTTCTATTTTTCTCTCTGCCCCAGGGGATTGTGTCTCAATTCTGAGGCTCTTACTTAGGATGGGGGTACCCACCTAGGATCAAAGAGAAGGATGTAATAGGAGGCATCTGTGTTGTATGTCATTTGTCCACAGTCACCTGCTGAGATCCATCCTTCATCCCACTGCGTCCACGGTCTTGGGACCACACGCTTCACCACTGAGCATCTCTCTTCTAGTTCTGGCCCTGGCAGACCTCCCTGCCAGCTTCCTGATAAGGCTTGGGCTGCAGGTGGCTCTGCCTGCCTGAGGTGAGGCTCTGTGGTCTTGCTTCTTTGCAGGACCCTTCAAATCAGGAAAGAGGTTGCTTTGGACCAAGAGTTCCAAAGTTGCCAATTCTTCCAATTTGTTATTCAAGAAGAAGCTGGGTATTTTCACTTTATGCAAACCTTTCTGATTTTAAATGCTGGAAATCATTTTGGAAAAAAGAAAACTCACTGCAGGTCAAACAAGCAAATGAAAAATCTGTGGCCCAGCTTTGCCCCGAGGGCCACCATTTTGCCGCCTCTGCCCTAAAGGCTTAGACTTCTGAAAACCAAAGCGGGGAAGACACCCTTTCTCCTGCTTTCAGATGTGTGACATCTCTCCCCGAGGCAATAAGCACATGGTTGTCTGCTTTCTGGAACAAGAGAGAAATCTGAGAGCAAAACATTAGTGAATGTTTCAAAACTATTCTTCTATACCTTGATACTGAGCTTATAAAGACAGGTTCTGTATTTTTACGATGTAAACTTCTTCCATATCCAGGAAAAATGGCTTGTGATTGCACAGTATATTTTCAATAAAGTAATTCTGCCCAGCAAATGCCTTCAGTGGAATTATAGTGCTTTATATTGGGTCTCTTTGATGATTATTTAATCCACTTCCCGTGACTGAATTAAATAAAGAAGAACTCAAGCCTAGAAACTCAAGCCTAGACAGGTAAATGGCTTGACCTTGGTCACTCAGCAAGTCACTGCCAGCCAGACTGACAGTCTCTGTCTCAGCTGTTTCTGTCTAGTGCCTCCTCTGCTCTGGGGTGGGAGTAGGGTGTGGCATGGAAATGGGGGTGCTGCTGAAATTCAGTGCTTCACGTCAAAGAGGAAAGACCCAAGAGGCCATGGCCCCAGGAGAAGTCAAGTCAAAGGGAACCGACAGCCCTGAGGCAGTAATCATCAATAGGGACTCAGGTGAGAGTGAGAACCTGTGGACAAGTAGTAGCAGGTCAGAAACCAGGAAGTCGTGGTGGCCGGAAATGTGCAAGGACCCAGAGCTTCAGGCGGGACCCAGAGCCTTCACACAACCTGGGACTTTCTGTAGGGGCCTGAGGCCTTGGGTAAGTAAGTGGAAAGGGCCAACAGTGGCATCAAGGCAACTGGGGCAGTATGTACCATAATTGGGAAGTACCTCAAAGGGACACTTGAACCTGAGAGATCTTTCTCAAAACGTAACTTGGAATTAGATTACCCTCTTGTTAAGACTGTCCAAGGGCTCCCTATTGCCTAGAGCATAAAGTTCTAATTGTTTATATACCAGTTTCTTTATAATTATGCCCTCTGTACAGTTCTAGTAGTTTTCAACACCACTACCTAACTTTTTAATGCTCTAGTGATGTAGGAAATTTCTGTGAGTGCTGGGATCGTGGTCTTGCGAAACCAAAGAATGGAAGCATGGACCAGAGAGGCGAGGACTTGCAAAAGAGGACAGTTTATTAAAAGCAAAGAGTCGCAGCTCTCAAGCAACAGGGGGTACCGACTGGAGCGTCCACGGACTGAGGCAAGAGGCTCATTCTTATATCTTCTCTTGCCCGCTTGGAGAAGGGAGCTGGCGCCTTCTAATGGGATTTGTCTATCAGATTTGCTCTGTTTGTCTTTCCTGAAGGGATTAACGAAATAGCCCATTTCTATCAGATCTGCTCTTTTTGTCCGGCCCAAAGGGATTTACGAGATAACTTATTAACCTCAAGGTGCTGTTACATTTTTGTCCTGGAGTTTCAGAATATGGTTGCCTTTGTTTCTTCCACCAGGGACCTTCCTGTCTACCTAACAACATGCTAACTAACCTGTTTCACTAGGCTAGTGGTTTTCCAACAGTATTATGTCTTAAAGGTGCAGCAGAATTACCTATAGAGGGCTTGAAACACGCAGATTGCTGATTTTCCATTCTCAGAGTTTCTAACACAGTACATCTGGAGCAGGGCCTGAAATTTGTATCTCTTCCATGTTCCCAGGTGATGCCCAGGGTCTGGGCACCATATTTTTAAAACTACCGTTATAGCCACTTGCTGGTGTGCTCTGTGGGCCAGCAGCTTCAGCATCACCCGAGAACTTAGACGCACCCCAGGCCTACTGAATCAGAACCTGCATTAAAAAGATCCTTGGGTGAATTCAGATGATGTTAAAATCGGCGAAGTACTGTGCTAGCCTTGTAGTTCTCTACCTTGGCTTCACCTTAGAATTGTCTGGAGAGCTTTAAAATTTAAATTTTAAAATATCGTGGGGGCCTGAGCTCCACCCCTACAGATTCTGATTTAATCGAGTTGGTGGTAGGGTTAGGGCATCTGTAGTTTTAAAAGCTCTCCTGGTGATCTTCATCTACTGCAAAGTGGAGAATGACTGTTGTAGCCACAAGGAGCCGCCACCACTCTCCAAACATAATGCAAGCGCCCTCCTTGTTGTTATTCTGCATTGGCTCTCCCCTCAGCTTGCAAAAAATAAGTTCTACTCATTTTCCAAAACCCAGGTCACGAAACCTTCTCTGGGAAGAGGTTCCAGAAATGTCCCCAGCAGAGTTAACTGCTCCCCTCTTGAGGGTCTGTTCTTTGTGTACCTTGTTAGAGATTAGTCATATTGAATTGTCATTATGTATTTTTATGTTGTTTTTCCCTCACTAGGGAAAACTAAGCTGTGAATGTCTTTGGGGCAAGGAATCTGGTCTATTTCCTTTTTTGAACTGCAGAGTCCAGTTTGTTCTCTATATCTAGTTCTCTGTACCTCTATTGGCAATCAAGTGCACAGATGATGAAGTCAGGCTTTGAGAACCAAGTGCATATCCTTCATATGTCCTCATCGCTCAATCATCCCCCAGCAAAATTACCCCCAACCCTGTCAAATCTTTATTGTCCACCCAAAGAAAACAAAAGGAGGCAAACAAGCAAACAAGCAGCACCCCAGAAACAGAGGTGTGTGTACTTGATGTGTCCTGGCTGTTCAGACAGAGCAGTTGGGAGCAGATGGTAAGCTCCATATGGACAGGAATTCTGGTTGGTTTTGTTCGTTGCTGTGACCCCAGTGCCTAGAACAGTGCCCCACTTCTAGAAAGGGCTACAATGAATGAATGGATGTGGAAGGGTGATTGTAAGACAGCTGTCTTTTCTTCTCCTCCTTTCCCATTTATTATTTACTCCTGTGATGCTGGGCTCTGTTTTGAATGCTGTGCCTTTTCCTAAGACAGGATCACCAGGAGCTCCCTCTAAGGATGTTCTGGCCTTGCAAATTTGCTGACCCCAACCACGGTATTTTCAGACAAAAATGTGAAGTCGATCTGCTTTTCAAAGACCTGGTTACCTTTAAATTGACTGAATATAATATAGTCATAAGACCCTAAGGTTTTCATCATTCACCCTTTTCCCAGCACACACACACACATACACACACACACACCCCACACAGGTGCACATGCACACGTGCGCACACATGCATGCACACGCACACACACGCACACACACCACATGCACACACAATGCACACACATACACGCACACGTGCCTATTCTAAAGGAAAAGCCCGAGTTACACTGAGCTGATGTACATTGAGCCTCACTCGGGTTTGGTAAACTGGGACCCACACAGTGGGGAGTCTGCCTGTAAGAACTCAGAAGCACCTCCTGCCCACTGGGCTGAATCAGCACTGAATTTGACTGTCTCTTGATGACTGCTTGTCTTGCTGAATCACTGATGGAAAATGACAGCATTTTAGAGCTGGAAGGGATTTTAGAGAAAACCTGGTTTAACCCCATGCATTTGACGGATAAGGAGACTGAGCTCCAGAGACGTGTCACTTGCCCAAAGTAACGCAGCTCCTTAGTTGGTAAATACGAGCGTCAGCTGGTGCCCTTGCTTCCGGTCGCCTGCATTCCCCTTTTGCCTCATTACCAGCTCTGGAATCTGCTTTATGCTGGGCCTAAATTATTTAGTGCAGGAATAGCAAATCATCTTGTTCCTTAGGACAAAAAAAGAACTTCAAAAGAGAGTTATGATCCCTTAAAAATGAATCCCTTTAGGTTAAAAGTGAGGTTAGAAATGCATTGAAATGTACTGGTCTCAGCTTGAAAGAACAGATAGCGGATTTTTTTTCCCTTTGTTTTGCTACTCAACTGAAAGCAAGCTTCCATTAAAGTTATTCTCAAAACCATTTTTTCTCAGGTTTAGAACTGCACCAAAAACAACATCTTAATCAAACTGATTTATTCACTGTCCCACAAATACACTTTATATTTTAGGATATCCTCTCCTCCCTAATCCAAATCTTCTGTCCTGGCTGACCTCATTGTAGTCACATCCTGCATGTTTTTCCCAGTCTAGTTAAATTTCTTCTCTCTAAATGTTCTGTGGACCACTAGCCTTGCCTGGAATAATATCTTCTTTTTACCTAAGTTCTTTAACATATGTAACGTTCAATAATTATATATTCATTTTATTGTGTATTAGGAAAATATATCACTCTCATATCAGACTCATGATTTCACAGTTACTTTTTAAAGGGTGATTTCATTGAAGGTTATATCAGTTTGTTGTTGTTGCAAAACAAACTACCCCAAAACCTAATGTTTTAAAACAGAAATACCTTCCTGTACTCATGCTTCTGTGGTCAGCAGTTTGGGCTGGGTTCAGTGGGGCAGGTCTTTTGGTTCCTTCATGTGTCTGTGGTCAGTGGCAGGTTTGCTAAGTGCTGAGGCCTCTGCGGGTTGGCTGGTGTCGGCTGGAGCCCCTCCCTTCTCCTCCATGTGGCCCTTCATCCCCCAGTGGGCTTCCAGGCTTTTCCTATGGCAGAGCCAGGCATCAAAGAGATACAGTAGAAGAATTCAAGGCCTCTTGAGGCCACTTGGAACTGGCACATCACTTCCGTGGCTTTCTGTTGGTTCAAGCAGATCAGAAGGCCAGTCCCTCCCTCTACGTGGGAGGAACTAGTAAGTCATATGGCAAGGGGCACGTCGAGAGGGGAGCTGGGGACCCATTGCAATTGTTCTACTTCAAAAGTCAATTTAGAGAGGGGCTGGCCCGGTGGTTCGGGCAGTTAGAGCTCCGTGCTCCTAACTCCAAAGGCTGTCGGTTCGATTCCCACATGGGCCAGTGGGCTCTCAACCACAAGGTTGCCAGTTCAACTCGTCCAGTCCCGCAAGGGATGGTGGGCTCTGCCCCATGCAACTAAGATTGAACACGGCACCTTGAGCTGAACTGCCTCCCGGATGGCTCAGTTGGTTGGAGCGTGGGCTCTCAACCACAAGGTTGCCAATTCAATTCCTCGAGTCCCCTAAGGGATGGTGGGCGGCGCCCCCTGCAACTAGCAATGGCAACTGGACCTGGAGCTGAGCTGCGCCCTCCACAACTAAGATTGAAAGGACAACAACTTGACTTGGAAAAAAGGCCTGGAAGTACACACTGTTCCCCAACAAAGTCCTGTTCCCCCCATCCCCAATTAAAAAAAAAAAAGTCAATTTAGAGAAAAATACAGGTAGTAAAGACAGTGACATTGTTATCCAAATGTCTGAATTCAGATGGACTTGAATACAGATGAACACAGTCCATCTGACACAATTATTCCTACCTTATGACAACCCAATAGCACCAGCCTGGAGTACAACTAGCGTAATGCATTTCCCATGCCTTGATCTTTATTACTTGGATTTCTAGAATTCTAGCCCCATCTAAAGTCTCCCTTCAGATCTTAGGACTGCAGTGTGTTTGGGGTGGGGGAGGGAGTCTGTTGAGGTAGAGGAAGATCTCAAAGGGCATCTCACAAAATGCTGTCTTCCTCCGTGACCTTCAGACAGCAGATATCACTGAAGTGGATCTTTGATCTCTCCCAGTGTATCTGGACACCAGTGTTGCTATCCTGCTGTACACTGTTAGTCAGGGGCAGGTATTCAACATTTTGGTCAAGTTATTCTGACTTAGCCATTGTGATACAACCACATTGAAGCCAGGAACATTTTGCTGGGGCATAACCTACAACAATTAAAATTTCAGTTGGAAAAAAACATTAGTAATGTGAAAATGGACATTTTCACACTATTCCTACACCCTGCCCCATAGTTGAGACAAGGTGTAGGGGTGAACCAAGCCATGTTAAGTGGTTGACAGTGACCCAGGAGGTCAACCTGGGCTTCAGGCTGAAATGCTAAAATTAAATTAGAATACTTTGAAAATATGGTTTCTATTAACTCAGGCTTCCATCAGCAACTCCTTACATAACTAGAAAAATGCAAATTGATCCACTCTTCCTGAGGGAGATAGCGAATCAAGTTGAACTTGGAAGGAAGGAAGGAAGGAAGGAAGGAGGGAGGGAAGAAAGGAAGGAAGGGGAAAGGAAGGGAAAGAAGAAGGGGAAGGGACGCAAGGGAGGGGGAATGGGAGCGGGAGGGGAAGGGGGAAAGGAGGAAAGAGTAGAGAAGAAAGGTCCTCCTAGGGAAGACACTGACTTGTCAACTACTTTCACGATGAGTGACTGCAGATTACCTGGTACAGTGAGAGACCACAGCAATCCTAAGAACATCCAGCTCACAGTCCCCTCATGACTATAATTGTAGTCAGCCAAAATGCTGAGCCTGTTTAATACGTGATGTATTCATTTCCTAGGACTTTCTGCAAAAGTACCACAAACTGGATGGTTTACAACAACAGAAATTTATTGTCTCACCGTTCTGGAGACTGCAAGTCTGACATTAAGGTGTCGGCAGGGCTATGCTTTCTCTAAAGCCTGTAGGGAAAAGATTCTCCTCTGCCTCTTCCTGCTCCTGGTGCCCCAGACATTCGTTGGTTTAAACCTGCAGGCCTCCAACTCTCCATCTTCACGTGTCTCTTTACATAGTCTTCCCTCTGTGCATATCTGTTTTTGTGTCCAAATTTCCCCTTGTTATAATTGTGGACACCAGTCATGGTGGGTTAGGGCCCACCCTAATGACCTGTTTTAACGTGATTACTTCTGAAAAGACTCTATTTCCAAATAAAGTCACATTCTGAGGTACTGAAGTTAGGACTTCAACATAGCTTTTTGTGGGGACACAGTTCAACCCATGACACATGGCATGGTGCTATTATCTGGAATGGGTAATTTACTTTATTATATAAATTGTAAACTTTCCTTGTAAATATGTAAATTTTAAATACGCCTCTCAAGACGTTGTTTGGTTCAAAAAAATCACAATGGCAATCTATAAAGAAAACAAAAATTACCAAAAAATTAGGAAGTGTTTTACCATCAGAAAATCTGGGAAAACAAGTTTTTAAACATATTTTGAACAATTGCATCTATATTTACACAAATTATCATTTATTGCTTTATTAGTGAAGATCAGGTGGCAAATAGCTAGTTAACTAAGAGAGATGGAAAAGGAGTGAAATGATGGCAATTCCAAAGACATGAAAATGTTTTTTGTTTTTTTTTTATGGCCCATATATCTAATAAATGCCTTATCTTTGTAACCCACATATACCTGGAGCCCCACTGGGACCTATCGTATCCAGTGGAGTTACATAAATGAAAAAAGTACATCCCAGGATTAGGACAGAAAAATATAATTGGAAACACTTCATATCTTTTCAGTATCTTTTGACGAAAGGCCAAGTGAGAGAATATCCTTAATAAATAGTAAAAATTTCAAGAGAGAAAACTCTCCTTGTCTCCTCACGTAGATACAGGCACACACATACACAATACTCACAAACACATCTGGCAGTGGCTTCTGAAGTGAAAGAGTCCCCTCTGTTTTCTCCTCCAAACTCTTTTAATACCCAACCCTCTGATTGGTCTTCTTCTCTCTTGTTCCCTTTTTACTTGAGTCCTTTATTACAGAATAATGGAGTTTCTCTGGTTCCTTTAGGTTCTTTTTTCCCCGCTGTGTCTTTTTCTTGGATGCTGCAGAGCAACCAAACAGCAAGTCCAAATCCATCCTCCTTAGAAGAGACAGTGCAAGGCTGTGAATACTGACACATTAACATTTTGTGAGCTTCAGTATTTTTGATGGTGACATTTTTAATACAAAACGAGTGGTATACTGTTTTATTAACAGAAATAAGTTTCTTCCAGCAGTCATTAAGTAAACATTGAATCAGTATTTTAGAATAATAATAACCAAATTATTAGTCCCCTGAATCCCCCTACATCTGAAGATCTTGAGAAGAAGTGCTTTTGGGATCAAAGACAACAGGGTGTTGGTGAAAGAGAACAAGGTTGAATAGCTTGGGATTTAATGTGAAAAGATTATGACTGAGAAAAGATGTGGGGAAAAAAAAGAAAAATCAATGCAATCATTAAAGGCCTAACACGGATGTTAGTGTGGTACGCTAATCCCAGGATATTAGTCAACTTAAAAGGTGTGCTTCGAATCGAAGGTGGGGGCTGGAGGCAGTAGTATAATTCCAAACAGCAATTTTAAAGTTCACTTTGTGTCATTTAAAGTTTTAGCCTGATGAAAAGACGGTTTAAAATGAAGTCATGAGTTTCCACGACTCCATGTTAGTAGTACTTAGTATGCCCTTTCAAAGCTTCCCAATAAAATGCCTAAGAAAAGGCACAAAAAGGACAGCACTAGAAAGTAAAGAGAAGACCACAGGCAGTGGTCTAGTGGCGATTTCTACTAGAGGGAATTTCTATGAACAGAAACATTGATGAATGTGCCCCCAGTGATGAAGTTGGGAAAACGCTTTGATCAGCCCTTATTCTCTGCCCTCCTTAAATCTGAGGTGCCTTTACTAGAATTACAGGTGGTCACCCAGGTGGTCACCCATCTCTGCAAGGGAGCGGTTGCTGTGATAGGCAGAGTTGTGTAACCTGTCCCACACCTGCCTCATCACTTCTCCTTTTATATCCTTTGGAAACTAAAACTCCAAGTATGCAACACAGCCAGGAGTAGAAGAATATGATTGGGTTCCCATTGCAAATATTCCTTGTCTCAATCCAAGGGTCCTATATTGGGCGGGGCAGAGTGTAGGTGGCACACATTTGTATTCATATTGTCTGAACACTCCCCTATTTTATTTCTGTGGATCTAATCTGAAAAAGAAAGGTATGGAAAATATACTAATATCTATCATGAGTATTGCTATCAAACAGATTCTCCAAGCATTTATAATTACCCTACCATGTGAGTTCCTGAGCAACACTCCTCAGACCCTCTTTGGAGTTATGTTGATGTTAGGATATGGCAAATTCTTTGGGGGAAGGGGGCACCCTAACATAATGCCAAACTCTTGGAATTGCTAATGCACATTTTATAATTCTAGGAGTTTATGAGTTTGCATTTGGTGCCTATAGTCCCTGGTGTGCAATTTGGAGAAGAAAAATGGAGTCTAACTAAGGGCAATGTAGACATTTTGGAGACGTAAGTGGAGCATTTTCAATTACAATGGGAAAGGATCCTCTTAAAATCCAAACCCAAAATTTATGCCACTATTTTAACAAATATATGCATACATAATGAAAATTTTTATTAAAATTTATTGGGGTGACAATGGGCAAAAAACTATATAGATTTCAGGTGTATAATTCTATAATACATCATCTATATATCACATTGTGTGCTCACCACCCAGAATCAGTTCTCCTTCCATTACCATATATTAAACCCCTTTACTGTCTTCTACCTCCTCCCCGCTTTCCCTATGGTACCCACTAAACTGTTTTCTGTGTCTATGAGTTTTTGTTTCTTTATTTGCTTATCTTGTTCTTTTGTTGCCTTCAGTTTTATATCCCACATATGAATGAAGTCATATGGTTCTCAACTTTTTCTGTCTGACTTATTTCATTTAGCATAATAATCTCAAGATCCATCCATCTTGTCGCCAATGGCACTATTTCATCTTTTCTTTTGGCAGAGTAGTATTCCATTGTGTATATATACTTTGTGTGTATATTCCATTCCATTGCGTATATATTCTTTATCCAATCACATAATGATAATTTTTAAAGTTGATTATTGTTGTATAGTAAAAGATAAGAAGGAACGAGAATTTTGCCCTAAAACTGTTATATGTTTTTTTAAGTAACATTTATTTTTCCTTTCAATTTGAAAAGTAACATCTGTTTACTGTAGAGAACTTTAAAAAATGATAACATTGTACTACTATAGCAATTTTTAAGGTATATTATACAGCTAATATTATTATTCTAAACACTTGATATGCATTAACTGTTTTGATTTTCACAATAACTCCTTAGGTAGGTATTATTAGTCCCATTTATAGATGGGGAAACTGAGTCATTGAGCGTTTAATTAACATGTACGTAATTGTGGTCTTCTTATATCTTTTACAATTTCCCTTAATTATCATCTATTTTTGAAGATCACTAGTAGTTCTCCTTTAACTTTTTAAAAAGCATTGTTAACCTATAGTTTTTCTAATTATCAAAATAAGAAATGAAATGGTATCTTCAGATTTTCTTCTCTATATGAATGAGGAATTAACACTTTTACTGCCTCTTCTCATCTCTCTTTCTAGTCTTTGTTAATGTAACCTGGAGTTTAATTAAATTGCTTTTCTATTATTTTTTTTCTTTCAGGATTATAGTTTGACAACTATATTCCATTGTAACAAAGTTTACAATTCCTTAAATTAATCTCAAAATATTTTTAGTGCTTGTTGCCAATTCTCTTACCTCTTCCTATTTGTCCCTTTAATTTTGAGTCACTTCTTCATCTTAAAGGTTATTATTTGCTTGCTTGACTTTTAAGAGGATAGGTGAGTAGAAACTTTTAGTCCTTCACAGACATTTTTTTGATTGCCTTCACATCTATTTGAGTGAATTTTTAAAATCTGGGTTGGGACATTTCTCTCCTAAAAACTCTGAAGATATTACTCCATCACATTCTGGCACTTAGTGTTGCAAAAATAAAAGCCTGGGGCCAACTTGGTTTTGGTTCCTTTATGTTTGTTTTAGTAAATACCTGGACGGCTTTTTCTTTATTCATTAATTCTAACCATTTTCAGAATATGTCTCTGCATGTATCTTTTTTCAAAGGGAGGCAGGAAGCATAGTGGTTAAGGACTCGGGCTTGGAAATCAAGTAGAATAGATTGAATCTCAGCTCTGCTATTTGAGTTGAGCCCTTTGTCAAATTACCCTCTCTAAGCTTCAGTTTCCTCAACATAAAGTGGAATAATGGCAGCACTTTACTGCTTTTTACTGCTTAGGTTTGTTGTTAGACTTCAATGAAATCATGGATGTAAAATGCATAGCACAATACCTGGTTCACAGTAAGTGATATTATTATCAATCTTGCTGAAAACATGCTTCACCCTTTCAATCTTTGTACTGACACAAAAATCAAAGTAGTCTCACATGAATCATACATTGTACTCCTCATCAAATTTTCCTAATAATTAAAATGCTAAAGGCAAATACCAGATAGAAACAAAGCATTCTTTTCCTGGAAGAGCCTGAAATCACCCAAAGCTTACAAAAGTTTGCAAAAATTTTCCTTTTTTTACACTTTGGATTTTGGTTTGGGTTTTGGAATAACCAATGAATTTTGAACAATGTGCATGAAAATATTCACAAAGGGGTCCATTGTGGTTTTGAAGGACCATTTCATTTATATTCCATCAATTACACAGAGAGGAAAAAGCTTACATGACTACCCTTTATTTTCCAGCCAGCCATGCTCCTTAAGTCCAGACTATTCACTTAAGTCTACCTCTATTCACAGTAAGCAATCTAGACAAACCAGACATACCAAGATGAAAAGATTCTATAGAGACTTCTCAGGAAAAATACCATTAACGTATTTACAGTGAGATCTGATTGAGGTAATTTATT
This sequence comes from Rhinolophus ferrumequinum, assembly GCF_004115265.2. NCBI lineage: Eukaryota > Metazoa > Chordata > Mammalia > Chiroptera > Rhinolophidae > Rhinolophus > Rhinolophus ferrumequinum. Next base: position 49,944,939 of record NC_046295.1, on the reverse strand, counting down.
CCCCTAGATATGGAAGGAGTCAATCCTTTCCTTAACCTTCATACTGTAGTATTTTTAAACTCAAAAAAATCTTTCTGAAAATGTCTTTAATTACTGCTTCTGTCTCAAATTTTCTTACTTCTTTAGAAAGAACATCAACAATTCTGTCCAATTCTCTTTCTTTGTTTTCCATAGCTATAATTTTAAATATCATATTTTCTTCATTCTTTTTCCCTCAGTTTTTCCTAGTTTTATCTCCAAATGGACATTTAAATATTATTACGTTTTGATTTGTATCTTTTTTATCTCATTCATCTCCATTTTTATCTCATCCTGTTGTTTTCCATCTTAGACTGTTCTCTTATAGTTTTTTTCTATGGTAAGAGTCTTATTTTCTTATACCCTGCTAAAAATGCCAAATAGATTTCTAGAATTTTCTTTTTCTGGATTTTGAATTAGATTATGTTCAGAGTTTTCTTCTTACACTGCATATACATTTCCCTTTCCCTTGTTCTACAGTATTTTTTTTAAAATAAAGCTTCTATCCCTACTAACTTATACTTGAATAAGAGATTACTACAATAATGATTACCAACAAATTTGGTAAATGGATTGTCTTTGGTTTCATTCTTTGTCCCCTTGAATATGGTTGTATTCTATTTTCAGATGGCAGAATTTAACACTCTTTCATTTAGTGTGGCTTTGATGGACTGAGATGCTATGGCCTCCGACCCCTACTGCAGACTCTCTACTAACTAAACAGATGATATCATGAAAATGTATAATTTCCTGTATACTTTTTATCAGGACTTCTCTTTTTCCAGGTCCCCCTGTTGTCCTTTGTCTAATGGCATTACCTGCTTTTCTACCCTAATCCCCTACTTTCCCCACTTCATGCTTACATGCTGTCTGAGAGTTACAGTTGCTGATAATGTAGAAAAAGTAAAATAAATAGGAGATAGAGAATAACATTTGGTAACCTAAAAAAAAAACAGCATTCCTACAATAGATGTATATGTTCTCAGTATTCCAGTTGGCAAAGACCTTGGCTTTCTTAACAGGGAAAAAAAAGTGGTAAGAAGCTAAACAAAACCTCTTACTTTCTGCAAAAGTGAAGGTACATAGGTTCTGAGGCTAGGAAATAAAAGATATGGCATCTACTGCCTTGCTCTCTTTTTGATCACTTGTTCTGTGGAAAGCCAGCTTCTGTGTTTTAAGTACGCTCAGACAGCCCCATGAAGAAACCCACACTGAGAGAAACCAAGGCCTCCCCCCAAGAACCAGCCCCAATTTGATAGCTATCTGAGTGAACTACTTTTGAAGCAAATTCCCCAGCTCAAGTGCAATTTAGTCTAGACTTCTTCAGATGACTTTTGCTCCAACTGACATCTTGACTACTTATGAGAGACCCCAAGTCAGAATCTCCCAACCAATTTACTTTCAAATTCTTGACCCATAGAAACTGTGAAAAATAATAAATGTTTATTTTATTTAAATTTTTATTGAGGTAAAATTCATCGTACATACAATTTACCATTTTCACCATTTTAACATGTATAATTCAGTGTTTTTAGTATATTCATGATGTTGTGCAGTCATCACCACTAGTTCGTTCCAGAACTTAATTCCTGTATTTCCTAATTCTACCCCTACTCCCCACCAGCCCCTGACAACAACTAATCTACTTTCTGTCTTTATGGATTTGCCTATTCTGGACATTTCATCTAAATGGAATCATAAAATATGTGGTATTTTGTGTCTGGCTTTTTTCATTTAACATAATATTTTCAAGCTTTTTCATGTTGTAGCAAACTTATAATATTAATGACAACAATAATTATTATTATTGACCTAAAGAGGGGAATTTTGAGAAGGAGGGAACAATAAACAGTACGGCATAAAGGCCAAGTATGATAAGGATTGGAAGATACTCAATAGATTTAGCAACGGGAAGGTCATTGGCATTGGTGGTCCTGGTAAGAACTACACCAATGGATGGGGGGTGCTGTAGCTGCCCGGCAGTGGGGGTGCAGAGGGAATGGGGAGTTAGGACAAGAAAGCAAAAGGAGAGGGCATTGGCTCTAGCAGAAGAGACTATGAAGAGTAGATAATTAGACACTATTTACTATATGCCCTTTGCTTCTACATGCAATGGATAATAGAATGCCACCTTATAAAGATAGTATACCCAGCAACGCCCCACGCCTGTGCAGGAGATTCAGTCTTTTCCCTTTTTGGGTTAGTGCATTTCTAAATTTTTCTTATCAGGAAAAAAAGTTAAAAATCCCAAGTTCTATTTCTGGCTTCTCTGTAGTTTGCTAAATTACAACTTTAAATATTTAAAGGTTTTCAGCATACATAGCAAGCTGATGCAATAAATGCAAAAAAAAAAAAAAAAAAAAAAAAAAAAAGAAGCTTACCAGTGAGAGGCAGGAGAGATCATTAGTGAAGAGTTACAAATTCCCAGCTGGCTTAGGAATGAATAAATGGTGGAGACTTTGAGCATTCGAGAGGAATCAAATGCAAGCCAAAGATGATGGATTTAGGGGTTTTAACATTGCATACTAAATTGCAAACCCATTCGGCATGTAATCATTATGGGTAAATGTAGGAGGTGATATTGATAGTTTTCCTGAGCTAGTTGGAGGATTTATCTGTGTGGTAATAAGCTCTCCAAGCTGGAATAGTGGGAAGATGCTTGAGTTTGTAATTTATTATTATTCCACTTAGCATTGTATTTTGTGCCAACAGTCATACTTTACCCAAGATCTTTCTGAATAATTTCAGTTCATCAGCCAAAGGGAGAATGATCCCTCAAGGGTAAGAGCCATGAGCTGAATGCTGTGCCCTTAAAAGGGCACTGGAAACATTGCATGAGGCAGTATCTAGACATTTAATAGAGCCAAGGAGAGCCTTAGTTCTCCCCCTTGGGTGTTTATGGAAGCTTTAATAAATTGTTGTCATGAGGAAATGGAAAGGGACTGGACTGGAGTCACAATGTTCAGTGTCAAATCCTAGTTCTGTTATGAACTGTGTGAAATGGGTCACTTCATGCCCTCACTAAGCCCCATTTCCTCAGCTGTGAAATGGGGCAATTTTATCAATCTCGTGGATTGTTGTACAGGTGAGAGGAGATGCTAGACGTCTGGCATGTTGAAGGTCCAATAAATTCCTTCTGAATTTGGATTCCTAGTTCATCTCTACTTTCTATTCAACAAACATGTTGTATTCTTCCTGTGAATACAACCTGTGTAATACCTCTAAATTCTGTCCCCAAAATGGAAAGTAGTGAGTTACCTGTGACAGTTACTGTCACAGTCGTACAGAAAAACATGAATGGGGCAGTGTGGTGAAGTGGTGTGACTTTGCTGTCCTGGAAGTCAGGACCCCGGCTACATCCCTCACCTACTGAGTGAACTGGAAAATGTTATTGACTCTCTGAGCCTGCTTCCTGGTTTGTAAATTATGCCCACAGGATGGATTGTGATGTGAAATAAATACATTCTAACTTTTCTTCTGTCTTGAATATTCCAGATCTAGATCAGCAAGTACTTTCCATACTGCACTATTGAGGCATACTTCTACTCATAATTTGTTAAGAAGCACTATTACTAGTCATTATTATTATTACCAGTAACTCCAAATGATTCTCGTGGAAGACTTCAGCAGCCAATGAAATCATTCACAATAAATGAATTTGCTAACTAAAATGTGGTGCAGTCTTGTGAAGAAGAGAATTTGTTTTATGATAATAAATATTTATTAAAAGGAAGTCATTGTCACTCAGTTCCAGAATTGTGCGTGCATGCGTATTTGTTGATTTAATCAATAAATAGATTCCTGTCCTCCATACAGGCAATCTATGCAATAGGGTGAAACCTGAGAAGTAGAGATGTGGACATGAGAGGAAACGCGGAAGGGGCTGTGTTCTGATCACTTGCCATTCTGTGATGCTGATTGGTACTGCTGTCCTAAAATATATCTTTGCCTACAAGGATCCTGCAGGCTAATTTCAGCAAATGGGAACCTGCCCAGGCTGTCATCGGCTTGAAGGTACGCTGCCGCAGGCAGTCACCAGCAGGCATCTATCTCCAGATCTAGGGGGAGCTTGTGGTGACATGACTCCGAGCCCCAATATGGGGCCTAATGGAAAGTGATAAGTCATAGTTACACATCCAAATGTTTTTGTCAGAATAAATGTGGGACTTGTTTAAAGGTTGTATACATGCACAGAAAAGAGCTGCACATAGATGTCTGACAATTAAGTTTGTGAACTTATTGCAACAATGTTGCAACTCTTTCTTGATATCAGAGGGATTATTCATTATGAATTTGTACCAACTGGACTAACAGTTAACCAAGTTTACTATTTGGAAGTGCTGAAAAGGCTGCGTGAAAAAGTTAGATGACCAGAACCTTTTGCTAACAATTCATGGCTCTTGCGTCACGACAACACACCAGCTCACACGGCACTGTCTGTGAGGGAGTTTTTAGCCAGCAAATAACTATTGGAACACCCTCCCTACTTGCCTTATCTGGCCTTCAATGACTTCGTTTTTTACCCGAAGTTAAAGGAAATATTGAAAGGAAGACATTTTGATGACATTCAGGACATCAAGGGTAATACGATGACAGCACTGATGGCCATTCCAGAAAAAGAGTTCCAAAATTTCTTTGAAGGGTGAACTAGGCGCTGATGTCAGTGCATAGCTTCCCAAGGGGAGTACTTCGAAGGTGACCGTGGTGATATTCAGCAATGAGTTATGTAGCACTTCTTCTAGGATGAGTTCGTGAACTTAATTGTCAGACCTCATATACCGTGCTGCTGCAAAAAAGAAATGAAAATGGTTACTGCAAAAAGCACCACCAGGTAAGGCAGAACTTGCCAACAAATGCTGTTGTGGAACAGAGGATTCTGGGCAGAATCTTGTCAGTCAGGGACAGAAGGAAGTGAGAACCAGTCACATCTATAACAATCTTTCCTGCCTTTCTTCCCATAGGCTACAGAAAGACTCTAAACCTGGGCCTCAGGAGCACTCCCCACACACAGCCTAAGCTGACCTGTTGGTGAACTGAGGTGAACAAAATAAGTACTAAGCAGTAAGCAGTGCCAAAAGTATGTCTTCTTTATTCTGTATAATTTCTCTTTTGTCTTCCCCTATGCTACTCACATATCTCATGCCGATGCAGTATCTTTCTAAACCCCAAATTGAGACTGGGGCACAAAAGCCTCTGATTTTCCTTTCCACAAACTTGCTGGAGTTTTATCTCACACGGCCCTTAAGTTACCACCTGGAAGCAAAGGTGGGAAGGGGAAGCCAGGACCCTAGCATCTGGCCCCTTGCCACTCTTCTATTCTTTTGGCAAAAGACATTTTACTTTCTACTGTCTATGGGAACTTTCCTTGGGTCACCTCTGAGTCCATTCTACCCATGGCATAGAGGAAAACTATGTATTTTCAGTCCTAGAACCATTGTTTCTTACATGTAAAAAAGGAGATTTTAGAATTTATAATAATTCTTTTCTCTCTCTGCAATGTCTGGCTTTCAAGTCTGTCTTGCTAGGAATTAAGAAAAACAGACATTTGTTTGATGTGGTACCAACCTCCTCTTTCCCCAAGGCAACATGATTCTTGGCTTATCTTTAAGGTAGATGAGATTCATGGGAAAGAAAAAAAACAACAACAACAAAAAACACCTGGGGTACCCAGAAATTACCGAGGAAATAATGGAAGATACTTTAAAAAATTATTATCCCCATGACCCTGGTAAAGATCCATGGTTATGCCGTTAGGGTGGATTTTTCATTTGTTCATTTGTGAATATTTATAGAGTCAACGTGGGCCAGGCACTGAGGATAGCAATAAACTGAACATTCCCACTTTCACAGCCCAGATAATAGTACTAAGTTCATCCGTAAGTGCATTTGTCTGGTTTTCACAGAGCCTTGGAAAAGTCTCATAGAAAATCAGTTGGATTTTTCTGACTGTCTGTGATGACAATAAAGACTTTTGCTTTTTGAGGGATCATTGCATCAAGTCCTCTGTTCAGGGGTGCTATAGCCTGACCCTGGCTGCATTTTGTATTGGTTATTTAGTGTTGTGTGACAAATTACTCCAAAGTTTATCAGATTAAAACAGCAAACATTTATTATTTCACAATTTCTGTGGCTCAGGAAATCGAGAGCTGCTTAGCTGGGTGCCTTTGGCCCAGGGTCTCTCATAAGGTTGTAGTCAAGCTGTCTACTGCAGTCATGCCAAGACTTGACTGGGGTTGAAGATCCTGCTTCCAAACCCACTCACATGGTTATTGGCAGGCCTCAAGTGATCTCTTTCCAAACTTACTCATGTGACCCTCTCCATGAAGCTGCCTTGCAACATGGCAGATCGCTCCCGCCAGGATAAGCAATCAAGGAAGAGCAAAAGAGAGTGCCCAAGATGGACGTCACAGCCTTTGTGCAACCTAATAAGAGAACTGACATCCTATCACTTCTGCCATGTTATTCTGTTTGTTAGGAGCCAGTCAACAAATCCAGTCCACACTTTAGGGGAGGAGATTACCCAGAGTATGAATACCAGGAAGTGGGGATTATTAAGTGCCATCTTAGAGAGAGGTTGTCTAGCAGAACCTTCTTCATCTGCCATAAGTGCCTCTTGGGTTACAGGTCACAGTATCGATTTCTATGATTTCTCCCAATTCTTTGGCATAAATGGCCACAACATTTGATGAAGTTTTTCACACATTGGACCTTACCCTCAAATAAGTTTAGGCAACCCTGCCGTGATGGTAATGCCTGGCAAGGCCCATAACGTAGAAACTTCCTTCTAAGGCTTGTCTTGTAATCACCTGCCCTCTGTTTGCCATTGAGAGCACATTGAGATACAATCATGGAATCTCAAATGAGTGGTTAATGGTATAAATTAGAAATACAGGAGTTTTTTTCCCTGTGATGATTTCTGTTCTGTCCTTTTCGGAATTGTTTCAACTACAAAAGCACTTGAACTCATCATATCACAGAATTAAGAGTCAAGAAACCTGGATTTGAACCCCAGCCCTGCCTCTAACTAGTTCTTGGCATGGAACAAGTTACTTTACTTCTCAAAGATTTCATTTCTTTATTTGGAAAATGGAAGTTCAGACAAAATGGTCTCGATGGGCCCGTCTAGCTCTAACAGTCTGTGCTTCTTTAGTCACAAATGTTTTTCTTTTTTAGGAGCTATGTGTGGAGCCAGGTGAAATGGTCTTGCAGAAATCTTGCTCTGGTTGTATAAATTGTTGGGATTGGATATATTGCTATCATTTGGCAGTTTTCTAGAAGGACAGAGTCTCTGGGAACTGCTAAGACTCATTTTCACCAGTCTTGTATGGGAAAAGAATGGACATTTATTGAAATCTTATGATGTGCCAGGTACTATACTAAGCATTTTGTAGGCTTTCTTATTTGAACCTAATAATGTATGAGGTAGATATATTTTTATAAAAGAAGAAACTGAGACTTAGAGAGTGAAGTGATTTGTCAAAGTCACAAGTTAATAGTGAGCAGGTCCAAAATTCTAATGGTCAGTCTGTCTGGCTCAAAGCCAGGCTCTGGACTTCTGAGTTACCTATTTTGCTCACCAGTTCCTTGGACGGGGCCTGATCCATCAAGGATCCAAGACCCTGAGCACTAGAGCTCCTCAAAGTACTCTGCCAGCGTCATGTCTTAGAAATACCGTTTCCAGAATAAGTTGATGGTGTAAAGGTGTCACTTAATGGAAGGTGGGTCCTACGAGCACAGACTATTTTCTGACAAGACTCCTGAATGTGTGTTGCCGAGCGGAGATGGTCGGTAAACCTTGCGTTTCTCTTTTGTTTTCTCTCTACTGTGATTTATTTTATTCCAATGAATGTACATTTCTTTGAAAACCTCTCCTGTGTTTTTGGTGAGTAAGAGAGCTATAAAATGGAAATGCCTCTTTTGGCCCCTTTGGCCCTCCTGGAGGTAGAACTTCGTAAGTTTCTTGTGCAGAGGTCTTTTAAAATTAAAGCGGGCAGGACTTTGAGGCTGTTTTTTTGCTCCTTTAGTCTTTTAGTCACACAGCTAGAGCTTAGAATTGAATTCGAGCCACAGCACACTGTAGAATAGTCTGCAAGAACTCCACTGGGAGCCCCCTGGCAAAGGATGTGTCTGGTCCCTGGTTCTTAGTTCTCACTGATGCTGCTACAGAAGCCAATTCTTGCGATGGGCTGAAAAGGGAGGACATCAATCCCTTTGCCATGGTCCTGTTCCTAAGTGGCTGTTTTGGGAGGTAGCCCTTTGGGGTTGGAAGAAATGCTATTTTGTATCACCATTTATTGGGCTGTTGCTATCAGGAAATTTTCCACTGACATGAACAAGCCATTGCAAAGATTCTACTAGATGGGAATGTCTGCACTAGAGTGATCAAAACCATAAAGTAACAAGGTACAGTCACTAACATTTATGGAGAAGCTTGCAGGAGTTTTGCACATTGTCTAAGTAAATTCTTTCACCAAGCTTGGGTGATGGATACTGTTATCTGCATCATGCAGATTATGTGTAGCGAGTTTAAAAGACTCACCCAAAGTCACAATTCCTGTAACCGGGGAAACAGAACTAGAATCTGGGTCTTTCAGAATCTGAAGCCAGTGATTTTGGCCAATATACAAACTACCCGTGAATAAGTTAGGGCTTCCTTTCATTTGCAGCCCAGAAACTTGGAACTGTGCTCATCTATTTAGGGTGGGATTAGCACTTAAAATGCTCACTTCCTGAATTTGTAGCAAAGACAAAATTTAAGGTTGAATAGTTAAATTATTTTAAAAGAATACACATTTGTAAAAGTCTTCAAAGTACTCAGTTACAAAATTGATAGAAAATATGGAATCGTAAAAGCTCCAGGGTAGAAAAACTTTCAGAAGTAACAGACCCTTCCCCCTCCCTCTTCCCTCAGTCCTAATGTCTCTCATCATTTGCAAAACTCATTTAAACAATCATTTTCTTGGCACAACACTCATAGTTTATAAAGCTCTGTGCCTTTAAGACAGTCTACAACTTAGGCATCTTCCTCATTCAGGTTCTACTTCCCTCAAAATTAGACCAAACGTATGGACTAATTACTATTGAGTCTCAACAAATCCTCTCAGGGAGCAACGTTTATGCAACAGCAAGAATGCCTTAAACCTTTCCATGTTTACTTTCCTCTGGAGAACTTGTACTACTTCCTTATTTGCTTATTCCTCCAACTTCTTTGACTAGAACTATCCAGTGAGGTCCATTGACTACATCAGGCTCCAGAGCACTTGAAACATGGCTAGTCGGAATTGAGAGGTGCTATGCTATACCTGTAAAATACACACTAGAATCAAAAAAGTAATCAGTCTTTAGTAGCAAAAAAAAGTAATCAGTCTCATTAATAATGTTTTATATTGATTACATGTTGAAATGATATTGTGTACACATTGAGTTAAAGCATATTATTAAAATTAATTTCACCTGTTCTAATTTTTTCAAAGATGGCTACTAGAAACTGGCAAACAACATAAGTCCACTCACATTATATTTCTAATTGTTGGTGTTAGATAAGAGCATAGAGAGATTAAATAATAAAGGAGATGTAACTACCGTGTTTCCCTGAAAATAAGACCAAGGCAGACAATCAGCTCTAATGCGTTTTTTGGAGCAAAAATTAATATAAGACCCGGTATTATATATATTACATTATATTATATCATATTATATTATACCCAGTATTATATTATATTATATTATATTATATATATTATATTATATTATACCCAGTCTTACATTATAAGTCTTAGTAAAATAAGACTGGGTCTTATATTAATTTTTGCTCCAAAAGACGCATAGAGCTGATTGTCTGGCTACCTCTTATTTTGGGGAAACACGGTAGAAGTTGACTAGGTCCCAAACTTGGAAGGCCTTGAAAAACATTTATGAATCAATCTGAGTATTCCAAATATTGCCCACAGCTTACAGAAATACACAATGTCTTCACTCAAGACTCATGAATTTAATATTGCATGGTAATTATAACTCTAACATGTCCATATGCACAGTTGTTTGAGCTAGTCACCTTTTCCAGCCCTTTGTTTGTTGTGTTTTATAAAGTGGTTAAGTAGTTAGAAAAAGCTACCAAGAATGGAGGTGAGGAAAGAAGAGGGCACAGCTCTGCAAAGGAGTAAAAAGACTATTGTGTAATTTCCATCTAAAAGTGAGAAAACTAAGGCACCAAGACATTAACCCAGGGTGCACTCTCTTGCAGGCCTTTGGCAAAAGGCATAACACCTACTTAAGTGGGTCACAGCCTGATTGTTAATTTCCATTCATGGGGTTTGTTTCATTTTCTGGTGTGTCAGTTAGCTCCAAGGGGATGCTTTAAATAGTTGTGAAGACATCTGTGGAGGTAGTCAAAGTTTCTGGAATGGTCATCATTAACTTCCTTTGTCAGTATTTCTCCACCTTCCGATGAGTCTTCAGCAGAATCTGAGCTATTCCTTTGGAATCCAACCAGCAAGCTGTTATCAGAATTCTCCAGCCACTCCTGGATACCATTGCCAATGAGCTGGAAAGAACTGTGTAGGAGGAAATGCCAGTCTTGCTGAGTCAGGCAACTTCTTCAACCCAAAGTTGACTGTTAATTGTCGTGACTGTGTTCATGGGACCACAGGAGGTACAATCAGCCCAGACCCGGTTCTATTGGATTCTCTCAGTCAGGGAAGGGCACTGTCCTGGGTAGTGAAATGTTCCAACTCATGCAGAGAAGACCTGGAGAGTCAGGCTATCCACCGGCAGCAGGTATGGTTACTAGCCCTTCTGAATTCTGGGATTCCTTTGATGTGATTAGATTGTGGACGAAAGAGAGAATAAAAGCTAGGCACTTTGGCAACCTACTGGAAGCAGCTGAGACAGAGAGCTCGGCTTCTGAGGACTCAGTTGTATGAAGGTTTGGAGACTGGCATTCATGCTGCTGAGAGAGGCCCTAATATAATAACCCCTTCCACTGGCTTGAGACAAAGGCTGTAACCTGGAAGTGTGGGGTCTGGATTTCACTCCAGCTTGCAAAAAGCCTCAAACCTTGATCCCAGACTGCTTATATACTCAAGTGTTTTGTAGGAGAAAAAGGAAAATACTTTGTGGAGGAAAACAACATCATCCTGCATCTCAGGCTGCCACTAAATGTAATTTTAATTTGTCCAGAGAACTACCAAAGATTGCAAAGTAAATGAAGATTCAAGACCACTGGCAAATAATGTAGTTCCAAATCACCTATCCACTTAGCATATGAAAAGATGCTCAACATCATTGGTCATCAGGGAGATGCAATTAAAACCATATCATACCACTATCTAGAAGCAACTGATAATACAAAGTGCTGGTGAGGATGAAGGGCTTTGGAACTCACATGCATTTACTGGTAGGTACGCCAAATGGTACAACCCCTTTGGAAAACAGTTTGGCAGTTATTAAAAAGTTAAACATACACTTACCTTGTGACCCAGCAATCCCACTTCTAGATATTTACTCAAGAGAAATGAAGATATATATAGCCACAGAAAAACCTGTTCCACAAATTTTATAGTGGCTTTATTTATAATTGTCAAAAATTGGAAATATTTACAATTGATAAATACATATATACATACATACGTATCTGCTCTAAACACAGAGTGGAATACCAGTCAGCTTTGCAAAAAGCCATGTTGACTCTTTCGCACTGGTCTGATGTTTCAGTCTGTTAATGGCCGATGTGGCATATGGGAGCTCTTGAGAGCAGGAGGATGATAAACCTTTAACTTAGGAAAAGGCAGTGCTGTCACCTCACGTTTCTCCCTTCCATTTGGCTCTCTTGGTTCCCCATCTGACTTTGTGCTCCTTTAGTGGGTCTTGCTGTCGCTTGTGGTTGGGCTCACGGCCCCTGTGATAGGGCCAGACAGCCAAGGATGTTTGCACAGGAAAAGCATTTGCTGTGGGCTCAGCTGCCTCACAGATTCTGCCGGTGTTTCACATCCCCTGGAGCAGGAGGGAGAAATAGACTTGTAACTTGAGGGCAGGACCTTGTCTTGTGCTTCCAGTAGTGACCCTTCATCGCCAAGTACAGAGCCTCATGTTTACTTTAGGGCATTGGCACTGATTTTTATAAGTTACTGGTAGGAAAAAACAGAAATTAAACATTTACCAATGTTTGGAGACTTGTATGTGGACAATTGAATCAGGTTCATGCTTATTGATGTGAAGTGGTGACTTTGAAACATTGGGAGAATATTTCTATTCAGTAAATTATTTTTCCAAATTAAGATAAATTGAGCTCAAGAGACTCATTCTCTAAGAAGTTATTATTAGTCATTTAGCCATTAGTCATGATGGAAGAACCTCTGGCTTACAAGATCCAAGAGGAAATAGCATATATGAGAATACACAGAGGACAAGCCAGGTGAAGGGGGGTGGGTGGGTTATTACTCTGAAGGTGGATCCCAGGCCCCAGAACAGAACTCCAGTTAGGCTGAAACATATGGAGGGCTCCTGTTAAATACAGTATTTTTATTTTTAATTTAAATACTCTTGTGTTATTTTTTTATAAAAGTAATACATGATTGGCCGGGGGCGGTAGGGCAGAGATGTAAAGCAGAAAGTCAAAGTCCTGCATAATTCTAGGACTCAGAAATATCTAAACATTATAACCAATTTGGTTTATATCTTTTAGGCATCCTTTTAATAGGTGCATACGTTGTCACTGGAGGGGTGTGTATATTTTATTTAAGCAGACCTACACTGAGGCACATTTAGATTGTTACCAATTTTTCTGTTATATATAACTTTACAGAAAGTATCTTTATACATACATAGATCATTGTACTCTTAATAGGTTATTTCCCTAGAAAGGATGCCTAGAAGTGAAATTTCTATATCATAAGTCTGCAAATTTTATATTTGAATGTATATTGCCAAATTACCTTTCAAAAAGGTCGCACAAGCAGTGCATCCAACAATAGCATAGGATGGTCGGTTTCCCTATGCTGTGCTTGCAAGGTTGAAGATTTGTGTTTATAAATTAGATATTTTCTTTTTTGTGTGTATTGTCAGTTCACATGTGTTGGGCGGTTGTTCCAGTTATCTATTGTTGTTTAACAAACTGTTCCAAATAAAACAACAATCATTCTATCTCATGGTTTTGTGGGTTAGGAATTTGGGCAAGACTCAGCCAGGTGACTCTTCAATCCACACGATACCATCACTTGATGGAATGGAGCTGGCCCCTGGGGGAGTCTGGAGGGTCCAAGATGGCTTTACTCACCTGCTTGGTACCTTGATGGGGATAGCTGGAAGGGTGCACTCAGCTGGGCCCTGGTCCTTCTCCATTATAGTCTCAGAGCCTCTTGATGTGGACTCTCCAGCAAGGTGGTCCAACTTCTTACAGATGGCTCAGGGATCCAAGAAACCAAAATGGAAGATACCGGTCCTCTCAAAGGCTAGACTCAGAAATGGCATGCTATCACGTCCACCATTCTAAATTGGCCAAAGCAGTCACAGATCACCCCAGGTTCAAGAGGAGGCCCAACAGACCTCACTGGGAGGAGTGTCAAAGAATTTGCGGCCATCTATAGTCTACCACAGATATTAGTATTAGTATGTTTATTAATATTTTAAATCTTCCCATTTCTTGAGGAAAGTCTACTTGGACATGATGGAAAGTCCCTAAATATGTTATTTTATTTAGTTTATAAGTACTTTACCCAAGGTTTTTGCATCTATATTAATATATAAAATGGGTTTATAGTTTCTGCTATTGTTCTAAGTTTTGGTAGCACCGTGACTTCAGTTTTCTTGTACGTAATTAGGTAGAGTTCCATTTTTTAAATATTTGAAGCAGTTTGTAAAGGATGAGAATCTTGTGTTTTTTGAGCATTTGAAAGGTTACTTACAAAGCTTCTCGTTGCTTGCTGCCACTCTCCTGGCTTATCTTTTCCCTTCACTGAGTGCTGCACAGGCCATGGCTTTTTTAACCACTTAATTTTCCCAGCAAGTCATCAGGTATGTACTCAAATTCTAGATTTTCTCAGGCTACACAGCAAATGAAAAACACACTTAGACTCATGGAAGACTACATCTAGAAGATGTTATGGGACATCTGGTGACACCTGTCTCATTCCTTTCATAGACTGAGGAAACTGCTGAGCTGATGGCAGGAGCAAGATTCATTAAACAGTATATTTCAAGAGGCCAGAGTGTGTTTTTCAGAAAACAAAAGACACTGTTTGACGTAAAGTGATCAGATTAGAAGCAGTCATGCTATGAGGATGGATACATGAGAAGTACATCATGAACTTTTCAAATAGGAGAATAAATACCATCAGTGGGATATATGTTGAACATTTAAAGTCGTGATACCTTAAATGTTCTATTTAATTTATCCAATCCACTATATAGAATCAAAAAAATCCTTTCAGTGAAATTTTCTTTTACAACCTTTGAGATGTGAGCCCTTTGCAAGCAGAGAAAGAGTATTTTCACCTCTGATATCTCCAGTGCCTATATTGTTCCTGGCCCCAGCCTGGCCCCGCAGAGTTGGCCTATTGTGTCAGCCAGTTGAGGATATATGTGCTGCTTCCATTGGCTTTTAAAAGTGTTAAAATTCACTAATTTTCACTAAATTTACAGAGTTGTACAACCATTACCACTATCAAATTTTTAGAACATTCCATCACCACACACACACAAAAGCCAACCTCGTACCTATTTGCAGTCAACCCGACACTCCCCCACTCCCTCCCCATTTCCACCCCCAGCCCCAGGCAACCACTAATCTATTTCCTGCATCTATAGATTTGCCTATTCTGGGTATTTTATGTAAGTGGGATCATACAATATGTGGTGTTTTGTATCTGACTTCTTTCATTTAACACAGTTCTTTTGAGATTTATCCATATTGAATCATATATCAGATCAGTACTGATTGCTTTTTATTGCTGAATGGTATTCCACTGTATAAATATACCATATTTTATTTATCCATTCACCAGTTGATGAATATTTGGGTTGTTTCCATGTTTTGGATATTATGGCTAATGTTCTTAGTAACATTCACATACAAGTCTTAGTGTGGACGTAAGTTTTTATTTCTCTTGGCAGATAACTAGTAGAATTGTTGGGCCATACAGTACCTCTACGTTTAAAATTTTAAAAAACTGCGAAATGTTTTACAAAGTGGCTGTACCATTTTACATTACCACCAGCAGAGTATAAGAGTTACAGTTTTCTACATTCTCGCAAGCACTTGTTATCTTCTGTCTTTTTATCTGTTGGCTTTGTAAATATTGTAAAGATTGTATGAAACCTACACCATCTTCCTAGATCCTTAGGTGGAAGTTGCTGTTCTAATCACATTTCAAGAAATAAATTAATTATCCTTTGTAGAAGCTTAGGAACTGTGTATACCTTCCAGCTGCTGTATTAAAATCTGTAATAGAGGGCCGACCCGGTGGCTCAGACGTTAGAGCTCAGGTTAGCGCTCCATGCTCCTAACTCCGAAGGCTGCCGGTTCGATTCCCACATGAGCCAGTGGGCTCTCAACCACAAGGTTGCCAGTTGCAAGGGATGATGGCTGCACCCCCTGCAACTAAAATTGAACACGGCACCTTGAGCTGAGCTGCCGCTGAGCTCCCGATGGCTCAGTTGGTTGGAGTGCGTCCTCTCAACCACAAGGTTGCCGTTCCACTCCCGCAAGGGATGGTGGGCTGTGCCCCCTGCAACTAGAAAATGGCAACTGGACCTGGAGCTGAGCTGTGCCCTCCACAACTAAGACTGAAAGGACAACAACTTGAAGCTGAATGGCACCCTCCACAACTAAGATTGCAAGACAACAACTTGACTTGGAAAAAAGGCCTGGAAGTACACACTGTTCCCCAATAAAGTCCTGTTCCCCTTCCCCAATAAAATCTTAAAAAAAAAAAAAAAATCTGTAATAGAAACTAGTGCCGTTGTAAAAATATCACATCACTTAAAATTTATTGTGTGTGTCAGAGACTGTTAATTGTACCCCAGTATCCAGTCTTTCTTTCTTACAGAAATAGAATTATTGGGTGGGCACAACTAAAAAGTACATTCCCGCCTCCCTTGCAGCTAGATGACTAGTTTCCGGTGAATGGATGTAAGCAAAAATGTTGTGTATTCTTAAACAGAAGAAGTAAGCCCACCTTTTACCCATCTCCACATCTTTACTGGAAGTGCAAATGATGTAAAGGCTGGAGTAGCCTTGTTAGACCCAAGATGAACACCACGTGCTGAAGTGGGTAGGGCATCAAAATAGAGTCTGGGTCTCTGATTGCAGGGCCACCATACCAGCCCTGGATTGCTTACCTGGACTTAAACATGAGAAATAAGTACAAGAGTTATTTTGCGGCTCTCTGTTATGACAGCCCAAATGTGAAGTTACTAACATCTAGAAGCCTCTGTGGAAAAATGACTGCAATATAAGAGTCTCCACTGATGAACGCGATCATACAAGGAAAGGCAGGGTAACGTAGTAAAAAGAGCACTGGCTTCAGAATAAGGTTACTGGAGGTTTAGTTATTGACTTTCCTACTAGTCAGCTTTGTGATCTCATGCATGAAATCTCTGTATTTCTCTGTGTCCTCATCTACAAACAAGGTGGTTTATCCAGTTAAAAATAAAATGTTTAACACTTAAAAATAAAAGAAATCTGGTTTCAGAAGTACTTCGCTATATTCATTTTCATGGTATGGAAACTTAATAAAAATTAAAAATGTATAAATTTGAGTCTTTGCTACCTGCCTTCTCTAGTAAAATAATAAGATGATAATTATTTTCAGCAGCTGTAACATTTGTACAGAGCTAAGAAGTCCCCCATGTATTAAGCTTTCTTATCCTCCATTGGATACCATTATCCCTGTTTTACAGATAAGGTACCTGAAGTTCAGTGAGGGTAACTACCTGGCCCTGTCATGCAGGTAGTGGTAGAGCCAGGATTTAGTTTCCCGAGTCCAGAGCACAGGTGTGTAACCGCTGCTACCCTGCCCTCCTAACTGCTGTACTAACTAGTCACTGTGAAGCATACCAGAAAATCAATGGTAATAGCCATTGGCGCTCATGGCCTCTTCAGCCATTGAAAACTAGGAGGCATTTTATACATACTTCAAATGAAAAAACAACTCTTGCCAATTTGCTCACTAGGTTAAGGTGACATGTGAAGCAATCACTGTGATTCATCTAAGGAACACAGGGAGAATTAAGCTAATGGTGAAGCACACCTGTCAAATGCTGAAAAGAAAATAAACAGGCCTCAGGAATCTGTGCCTGTAATGCTGGGGTAGTGCGATCGCTGGGGCTCCATGGACCGAGCTCCTGACTTTGGCTGGCAGCTGTGATTCCAGAGGCTCAGGGTCCAAGATGTGCTGTTCCTGCCCATTGCACTTCATGGAGGCACATCAGAGAAGCTAAGCCTGATAGACTCTGAACACTGGTTGTTGTTTTTCTTCCCCTGGCAACAAAATTCAAACTGTACCTAGGGATTTATCCACCATTTTGCTGATCTCGATGGGAACTGTGCAGCGAAATCCCGGAACACAGCACCAACTGTCTCCCAGGGTGTTGCTTAAATGTGGCTGAGCCCAAATGGAAAACATCAAGTCTTATTGAAGTCAGTACACAGGATTAATCTCTAAAAAGTGATGAAAGAATTAGTTTCATTCTGTAAGATAAATAAATGCAAAATATGGTAAAGTCAGAGATGTTCGCTCATCTGCTTTTAGAAGGAGACATATTGGGAAAAGCATATTGTGTACTTGGGACACCTTTTAATGCCACTCTGACACCTTAGGGGATTGTGAAGCTTTGTGTTTCTTTTTTAAAAATATATTTAATATATGAGAGTTTTAACCTGCAACTATTCACCTTCAGTGTTTTTTAACACTGGGAAAGGTAAAAACTAAAAGTGTCTTGGCCAATTTTTTTCTTTTCTTTTATTAGCTCTTAAAAGCATAATTGATATTTAAGTAAATATTTATATTTAAGTAAATATAAAATTAGGAACCATCTCAATATTTAAAGCCAATATGAAATAAGGCTTTCTGCTTTCTACCCCATCCTTAATGTTATTTTTACCTTGACTCTGAATTCCATGCTTTGTTTTTTTCTAAGTGTGATCCCTGAACCACCTGCTTGGAATCCCCAGAAGTACCTGTTTAAAAGTTCTGAAGTTTGGGGTAAAGGAACTCAGATCAGATAACATTTCTTACCCAGTAATTAATGAAATGAACAAAAATATTATTTTTCAAAAGGCCAAAAATGTGTCAGCAGCAATCAAATTGAAAAAGGATAAAGCTTCATGTAAGAAATTTTGAAAAGTGGCCCTTAACCTTGCTTACCACACCTGCTCCCCAGAAAGAGAACTGAGGAAAGGTGAGTCAACATAAATTTGATATCCTGAATTCACCTTAATTAGAAGAAAGAGGCCAAAAGGTGAGTTGGTGGGGAAACTACAAGCGTTGGAGTCGTCTCTGAACCACTGCAGATCCTACGGGAGCAAGAGGGGTGGATAGAGCCGGCCATGCTCCAAGGGCCTTGCTGAGTGAGAGGAACCAACCAAAGCCCATGCTTTAGGCAATACCTGACCCTCTCTGGGAAGACTGGCCCTACTCAAGGACATTTGCTGGGACTCGGAAGAGAGAAAGTAGTCTAGGATCCCAGCCAGGACTGCAGGCAGTTCCAGAAGAGCTCTTCCCCTTCCCACTCTCAAGGCTCAGGCTACAGAAAGTAAATAGAAAATGACATACAGCCCCAAAGTTGTTGCCCACAGGGGTAATAAAATAGTTTCCAGGGAAGGTAAGAAGAAGGTCAAGAAGAACTACATTAGATCAGAGAAACTGAAGAGTTACACAGAACTTGTCCAACTGCAGTTCCAGCAAAATGAAAGAAATGGCACGTTAACCTTGTAAATGTGCCACAGAGGAGAGAGAGCGAGAGCGAGAGCGAGAGAGAAAGAGAGAGAGAGAGGCCACGCCAGACACACACAAAAGCATTCTTGAAGAAAACAAATCCTCCAAAACAGAAAACTACCCCGATTGACTTGTGCTAAAGTAAAACAACAAAAATATGCTATCAATAAAAAAAAGACCTCAAAGACAAAAGTTGAAATGACAGAAAAGATAAAGAGAAATTGCAAGACTAAGGAAAATAATACAATTGTAGGTCTAACAAATAAATTAGAAATAAAAAGACAGTCTAGACACAACTGAAGAGTTAACTGACCCTGACGAAGGACTTAATCGTGAACACAGCAGAAAGTTACAAGAAATTAAAACAATTAGAGACCAAATAAGGTGTTCAGATCTAGAAGACACAAATATAGATAATTATTGTCCTTGAAATAGCATTCTCAACAATAGAGGATAAAAATTATTCAGAAATATAATGAAGGAAATTGCCCTGAAGTGAAAGAACAAAAACTGCTATTGAAGTGTAAGATATTTGAGTATATCCAGAAACTATATGATATAAAACAATGGACACTAATTAAGATATTTAACTTTCTTTAAGGCTAAAGAAAGATTTCCTGAGGCTTCCAAGCAGAAAGTCCTAGCCACCTAAAAGGGAGGAATGTCAGTGTGGCCTCCTACTTTTCCACAGAAGACAGGTGAGCACTACGATATCTACAGTTTCTGCAGGAAGGAAAGTGGGACCCAATATTATACTAAGCTAAGTTGTCATTCAAATGGCAAGGCAAAATTTAAAACATATAACAAAATACCAAAATGAGGGGGAGAAGAAGGAAAGAAGGGAGGGAGAAGAGAAGGAAGGAAGAAAATATCTATTTCTCTCTCTCTCTCTCTCTCTCTCTCTCTCTCTCTCTCTCTCTCTCTCTCTCTCTCTCTCTTTCCCTTTCTCTCTCTCCTTTGACAATAAAATCAAGCCAATCAAGAGATGAGGTTAAATCACCTAATTTTTCTATCAGATTTTCCCCTGAGATTGTCAAGAATTAGATTTTCAAATTTCAAAGGAAACCTCACCCACTTGAGAGCATCAAGAAAGAGGAAGATTGAAATGTTGGGGGCAAGTGGCAATGGGCAAAAAGGTACAAAAACATAAAAGTCACACTTTATTGACAATTTTGCATCAGGTTAACCTTCCCTGTGCTCCACAGTCTCATTGGTTACATGAAAATAATAATCCCGCTTCATAGGACTATTGCGAGGAGTAGAAGAGAAAAAGTATATAAAGACTGGACCACTGAACCTCTGTTCTCTAAGTGTTCAGTTGTTTCAGTCTCTCCCCCATCCCCATTCCTTGCTCATAGCCTATACACTGTGGTGTTTGTTTTATTTTGTTTTGTTCACTCAGGCTCACTTTATATTCTTACGTCACTAGGATTTCAGGTTGAGCAATTTATGGCTTAAAGCTAATTTGCTAGCAAACTATTGTTAAAGCAGCATGGGAAAAACCATGGGCTTTGGTATTAGAATTAGGTTTCAGCCCCACGTTGTCTCTCTCAGACATAATGGGGATATCTGAATGAAAAGAAAGAGAAAAGAGCAGAAGCAATATTTGAAGCAATAATGACTGAGAATTTCCGCGAATTCATATCAGACAGAAATCCACAAATCTGGGAAACTCAGAAAATACCAAATAGGATAAATGACCCTCCCCACCCCCGCAAACTACACCTAAGTATATCATATTCAAACTGTAGCCAATCAAAAAAAAAAAAAAAAAAGTCTTGAAAGAAGCCAGCGGAAAAATTACCTTACCTATAGAGGAGTAAAGGTAAGAATTACATCTAGCTTCTCCTCAGAAACCAGGCAAGGAAGAAAAGAGGAATGAAATATTTAAAGCGTTGAGAGAAGTGTAAAACCCCACTAACCTAGGAATTCGTATCCTGTGAAATTATCCTTCAAAAATGAAGGAGAAATACTTTCTTTTTTTATGTAGTTTTAAATTTATTTGTTCTTATTGGTATATTTACCATCAGGTGATTATATCACGATTTATTAATCCATTCTTCTGTATACTTTTCTTAGATAAACAAAAACTGAGGGAATTTGTTGCAAGTAGATCTGCCTTGCAAGGAATATTAAAAGTTCTTCAGAGAGAAGCAAAATAATATAGATCAGAAACTCGGATCTGCATAAAAAAAAAGAAGAGCATTAGAGAAGAATAAATGAAGGTAAAATGAAACTTTTATTTTTAATTTATCTAACAGATAACAGTTTGTTTGAGATAATAATAGCAATGTATTTGATGATTATAGTTTATGTGTAAGTGAAATGAATAACAGCAGTGGCATAAGAGATGGGAGGGAAGAATTAGGAATATTTTGGCATTATAAGGAATTTGCATCACTAGGGGAGTGATACAGTGTTATTTGAAAGTGGTCATACAGGCTACCATCCAACATTGTTGCTTTCACCACATGTGATTTAGCATCCAATAACTTCAGAGGCAAAATGGACCTCACAGCACCACAGATTGTGATCCACCTACAGCCTAAATGCACCGGATGACCTCATCTAACTAGATCGGATGGTTCTGCTATGATTCTCCTGGCAGCCCGTTCACAAATGACGCTTATTGTTGGATGTGTGCATTTCTTTTAACCTGATTTTCTAGGGGCCTCGATTCCTCCTCTTAATGTTTCTCTCTTTCATACTCAGTCCATTAGCAAGTCTTGCTTATGCTACTTCTGAAATATCTCACACATATGTCCCCTGCCACTGTGTTTGCGGAGCACTTGTCTCCTTCTACTAGCCTCCTAACTGGTTCATTTTGTCTCTGAGCTCTTCCTTCTCTTGGCTGACTTTTGCATCGTTGGACAAATTTTCTTTTACAAACAAGCTCTATTACTCTGATTATAAAACTTCATAGACTGCTTACAGGAAAGCCTAAACTCCTTGATATACACGATCATTCAGTATCTACCATGTCAGCCTCAGCACCCACTGCTCTCTCATGCACCCTCCAGCCTCTCTGAGCATCTCACCTTTCCCAGAATATTCCACATGGCTTAAGATCTCTCTCCTACTGTTCCCACTGTCAAAATACCCTTTCCTTCCTTCTCCACCTAGATAATTACTCAAGGTTTAAAATCTAATAAAGAAGCTTGCTACTCTGATATGCCCAGGAAGTCCAATTAGGAGTTTCTCAATGCTTAGTCCTAGGCCTTGTGCCCTGTCTCTGTATTTTTTTTCCCTAGTTACTGTCATGCATAATGTGGCTTCAATTATTGACATGCATATGATCCGCAAATTTATATCTCCCACACGGAACTTTCGTCCAAGCTCCAGACTCATGTATCCGACACCTACTTGATTGACATTGCCTTTTTTAATATTCAAGAGCTCTTTTAATCTTTATAAAAATTATGATATAAGCACTGTTATTATTCCCATTTTGGAAACTAGAAGACAATAGCTTAGGAAAAGTGAAATACATTGTAATACCTTTGCTAATGTTTAATGGAATCTGAACCCAGGACTTGCTGCCCTCAAACTTCATAATTTTGTCCAACATATCATTACTGCCTGGTATCTCAGGGAAACTGAGATAGCTTGCTTACAATCATCATCATCATCAATAAAAGTACGACTGTTAAGAAATGGAACCCATTCATTCGAATAGGAATAAATCAACATTCTAGATCATTCAAAAACTTATACAATATAATAGAATCTTAGGGCTGGATAGGATTTTGAAGGTCATTCAGCCCATGCATTTTTCTTTCCTTCTTGATTCTGGGACATATCTGAGGTTATAGATTTTGTTGTCTGTTTTCTAAAGAAGTATTTTTACTTTCATTAGAATGGATTAACATTGCTGTTCGGAGCAATGAAGAGAGAAAATTAATGTCTGTCTTGACTTCAGGAGGGGAAGTTCTGTGGCTATTTTGCCCACCATTGTATTCAAAACCCTAATATAGTGCCTGGAACATAATTCGTACACAACAAATGATTTTTAGATGAGTAGATAGATCCCTTTCTATGTTTCAATACCACTTTCTCTTGATCATTTTGTATTGCGATCCTGTTTTTGCCTTGAAGGACACATACCTTGATTTATTCATCGTTGTGTTTTACAAAGGGACTGGCACACGGCCTGACTCATAGTAGGTGTTCCACATGTGCCTGATTTTCTAATTATTTATGGCAGGAAGGTCCTTGTTACTGGCCAGAAGTGGAAGTCCATGCACTTTATCATGGCCAAACTTAATCCCTCAATTCTCTGGACATACAAATGTACAATTTTTGTGCTCTGAAATTTAATGGATAAGACAATACACGGTTGCCATAAGTTTGTAAGAACCAGGATGGGAAATGTTTTCAATCTAATATTTAAGATAACATAGATGACCACAGTATGGGTAGGAGATTGTTTTAGCCTGAATGTAGTACTTTGATTTCTTGTCTACAATTGTGGATGGTGTATTAAAATGGAGAATTAAGTTCGCAAACTCATCCTAGAAAAAGTGCTACATACCTCACTGCTGAATATCACCATGGTCACCTTTGAAGTACTCCCCTTGAGAAGTACTCCCCTATGCACCCATGCCAGTGCCTAGTCCACCCTTCAAAACAATTTTGGAACTCTTTTTCTGGAATGGCCATCAGAGCTGTTGTCGTATTACCCTGATATCCTTAATGACATCAAAATGTCTTCCTTTCAAAATTTCCTTTATCTTCAGGTAAAGAAAGAAGTCATTGGAGGCCAGATAAGGTGAATAGGGAGGGTATTCCAATACAGTTATTTGTTTACTGGCTAAAAAGTCCCTCACAGACATTGCCGTGTGAGCTCATGCATTGTTGTGATGCAAGAGCCATAAATTGTTGGTGAAAAGTTCAGGTCGTCTAACTTTTTCACGCAGCCTTTTCAGTACTTCCAAATAGTAAACTTGGTTAACTGTTTGTCCAATTGGTACAAATTCATAATGAATAATCCCTCTGATATCAAAAAAGGTTAGCAACATCGTTGCGACAAGTTGGTGAATTTGATTGTCTGACTTCATAGTGTGAGGGCTCCATTTAAGTACAGGGAGAATCCTGAAGGATGGCAGAAGTGGAGGAAAAAGCCTCTGGTGTTGACTGCCTTTGTTTCTGGGAATAACCCAATGTTGCTATTATCAGATTTGCTAGAGAGATGATTAGAGCAGAAGAGGTAGAAATCCTACCATTGGTCTCCTTTAAGTAGGACTGAGGATTGGGGAAGGGAAGGAAGGAGAGATTCATGGCCCACTCTCCATTCCCTTGATTTTCTTTATTTTAATCAGATGAACTCCTTTTGTGCATTGAAAGCTAGCACCTGATACAAAGGATGCCAGTGTTAATGATACACGCATAGAAAAAAGTGTCCTCTGTTCTCTCTCGTCAGCAATTCTGGAGATGCTTTATAAGGGCAACTACCAGGCTCTTGTTGCTAAATATTAGGTTTGCAGCTTTTCATTATAATCATCCCATTTTCGTTTCAAAGCATATTTTATTTGGGTGGTTTTGACTTCTTTGGAGTTGTCAGAATCCGTATAACAAAGCAGAATAACCTTAGGATTTTGCAATGTGTGTCTCAAATAGAGCTGGAAAAAAAGGAGTAGAATCTGTGTTGGTTTTTAAAATCCACTTGGAGCAAGGGAAATTTCCAGATTGGGCTGCTTTTTGGTCTCTCTACTCATCACTACTGATTCTGCACTTTGAGGGACAGGTTGTCATTTCAATGTTGTCAGGTTGTTCATTTTAAGTGATCTGCTCAGAACAAAATACTCTCTGCTAAGAAAACTTTGAGCTAATTGTTTTATGAAAACAGTGTTCATGTCATATTAAAAGATGAAATTGTCACATCAGTAGTATTTTAAGAAAACCACCTACTGTTGATAATGAAATACCCTAAATACTTGAAAAGGTATGAAAGTTGCAATTCATCAGAAAGCTGTCGATCTCCATTTTGTAATATATCGAAACAGGGCCATCTAGTGGAATCCCCTAACTATGAAACCATGAGTGTATTCTCTTAAGACCTTACATTCAAATTTTTAAAATATCCTTTTTGATGCTTCTAAATCCAAATGAACTGTCCTGATATAAAGAGTCTACTCAGAAATGAACTTTCCACTCAAATTCCTACACTGATTAATTCGACAATACCATAATCTGTGGGGACACATTCAGTTAAGTTTCTAAAGTTTAAAGTTGTTTACTTTTTCCTCCTTCCTATGAAAAACAGCCCTTTCTAGTCTGTCTCTTCTCACACTGCCACCCCTTCCAGCATGAAACCTCACTGAAGAATTGAATAATGTTTATGTGAGACAACCTGAGAATTATACAAGACAGTGTATGATACAGGATTCAGATGTTTGTTGCAAATATAACTGGCCTCTACATGACCCATCAGACACATTGTTGGAATTGTGTGAGATGTCAAAGTGTGTTTCCTTGAACTGGTTGGAGAGAACAGGCCTTTAAGAACAGGTATTTGTATATTTCTCCCTAACCAAATGGGATAGGGGTTTGTTCATCAAACTCATCTCATTCTTTTCCTGGAAACATAGCTAAATTACATTCGCAGCAACTTCTGTAGTTAGGTGAAGCCTTATGATTGAGTTCTGACAAACGGATGCGGATGGAAGAAATATACACCCCTACCAGTCCTGGCTCCTAAACATCCTGCATCATCCTCCATGTTTCTTTTGCTTCTCCTCCCCACCCTCCATCCAGTGAATATCGATGGCCAGGACCATGGGAACCTTTATCAGCCTGGGTCTTTCAATGCCTGTGTGGAGCATACCTCTCCCCCCTAATCTCCACAACGTACAATGGGCTGTGACATGGACATGAAATATGTTTTCATCATTTTAAGCCAATGCGATTTTGGGATTAGTTGTGAATTACCCTGATTAACACAGGAGGGAAGAAACGACTGGAAGACAGAAAAGAGGATGGTGTCAGAGAAGGGCAGTAAGGTCCAGACTTCCTTCAGAGATATTTGTGAACATTCTGACATTTTTCTCCAGGTTTCAGAGTAAGCACACGGTTGATAAATTCTGAGAACATCTAACAAAAACAGCTGGAAGTAGAACCACAGAGTGCTTTCTAACAGGGTTTGAGCTGGTGGGGTCAGGAAGCCAGGCTGTGGATGGAGACATTGAAGTTTGGATGGAGATGCCTCCCACAGCTTGAGACGAGGTAAACGTGGTGAGAAGCGTTACAATATGGGAGATTTGAGAACAAGGCTTGTCAGCTTTAGCCGGCAGATATTTACTAATTGTTTCATGCTAATTAAACTTCTCAGTTAACTCTATTCCATGATGTCCTCCTGCAAGATATGGTATGTGCCCATTGCCGTATAATAGATGTTCCAGGTATATTCAGACTAGGCAGAGTGGGATGTTAGCAAAATTGTTCATCTGAGCCATTTGTGGAAGCAACACTTGGCACTGGTTTAACACACAAGGAGTCCGTTAACATACAAAAGAAATAGAAATCAGTGAGCCACAGAGGTCACAGTTTTGCAGAGGATGTGGGACTTGAGCTAACCAGTCACCTGGCATAGAGGAAGGAGGCAAGCATGACTGGTGACAGAAGGCAAAGTGAAAGGAGTGAATAAGGAGATATTGTCCAGGGGTAGAAAGGTGATTGGTCTTATAATGTAGGACTGAGATAGGGGAAAAGAGTGAAAATTAAGCATTGTAGAGAAGATGAGGGCAAGTTACTAAGAGTCTAAAACCGTCACTGTGATTTGGATTAGAAGCCACAGGCCAGAGCTCCCAGGCCAATTGAATACAATTGGAAAATAAGCTGGACTTACCCAATCATTTGTTCTGGTACCTGCCATCATTCACTTTTCTCCGATGGCACACACATGGGCACTTGAAGCTGAAAGAGGGTCTGACTGAATTCTCTGCTCCTATATCTAAATGTGCAGAGATAATGAAAAATACTCGTCTGTGTGCTTCTTCCTCTCCTCATCTGCCCGATGACAGTGTCTCATCCTTCTAGATCCAGTTCTATTGCCTTCTCTGCTGTGACGCCTTCCCTGAAGCCTCAGCCAGGTAGCTTGTCACTGCTTCCTTTGTACAGCTATGGTACCAGACACATGCCTCTACTACTGAGCAGGCAGGCTCCTACACTAAACTGGATTCCGTGGAGGCCGGGGCTATGTCTCATTTAACTCTGTGTCCCTGACACTTAGGACAAGGACTGCCATCTGGTGGGTACTCAAGGTTAATCTATGATCAATGCACAAAGGATGAAGGGAAAGGAGATGGGTTTATTTCCCCAAGGCTGGAGACTTCATTCACATTTCCACCATAGCCATTATGTATACTTATTTGTCTACATATCTGTCTTCTTTATTAGATTGCAAGGCTCCTTGAGTCTTGTTCATAAATTTATTCTCAGTATAGTTCAGTGTCTGACATGTATGAAACACTAAGTAAAATGTTTACTGAATGAATGGATGCATGGATGGTTCCTGCTATAAGCACTCACCAATTACAAAGATACCTTCCAAGATTTTCAAAGATTTCTTCCAAGATCTTATACCACCAGGTATCTGGAAGAAATTTGATAAATGAAAATTATGTCTTATTATAAGTAAACAGTTGCTAGAAGAGTGTATATGTGTGTGTATGTGTGTGTGTGTGTGTGTGTGTGTTTACACATCGTAAAACACAAAACTGAAAGTAGAAGTAAGACACAGACCTGAAAGTGGAGCATATTTGGAATAGTATTATGATATATTGTTTGATGTAAGCAAATTACAGGAAACTTGACACTTGGCCGCAAGAATGTTTTGGGGTTTGATATGGAAACCTTTTCTCCCTGCAAAATATAAACCAAACTGAGCCCATTGTAATTAGTTTCTTGCTTCTCCAAGTAGTTCTTGTGAGTAAACAGGTCAATAAAAAGTAAACCACTGTTTTTTATGTAGTAGCCTTGGGAAACATGGATCAGTGATGTCCATCTGATGGAAGTAGGTGTGCTGAGGCTGGGGGCTGTTGAAGGGTACATCCCACTAGTTTAGATGGTACTTTGAGATCTAATGTGACCCTGTGACTTCAACCTTCCACCCAAGAGGAGTCACTGATCTTGCATCAACTATGTCCAGAACCAGTAGAAAATGTATTGGCAGGGGATTTCTTTTCTGTAAGGGTGAAATTCAGTAAATCAATAATGTAGTTAGACTTAGCTAGTTTGCAGTTTAACTCACCGCATAGCTCGCTATCTAGCTACCTGTAATTAAGACTTAGTTTGTTTGCAGTTTGATCCATCCAGATATTCATCTGTTTTCTCCTTGTTTCTCCCTTCACTGATTAATTGAAGAACTCTGTTTGTTCCCTTTCTCAAGGTTACCCATAACACATTAATTGACAGTATCCTAACCTGGAAAAGAGCAATTTCTTAATATTCAGGAGCCTGGATACCAAAATCCAATTTACAACTTCTTGCAGTTCTTAACTAGTGATGCATAGTCCAGGCCATGATGACCGAGTTAGAGTCCGGAGTCCAGAGATAACATCATCTTCAAACAGACCAAACCCCAGGAAGGATGTCAGCCCTCAAAACTGCCTGACTGACTCCCCCATTCCTATATAAGAAAAAACTAACCTGAAGTTAAGTGCAGCTGTCTATCAGGCACTACCCTGACCAAGCAGTTTGCCAGTATTTCTCTTTTCCTAACTTTTATAATACTTTTCCTTTCCTTTTTTTTTTTTTTTTTAAGATTTTTTTATTGGGGAAACGGAACAGGATTTTATTGGGGAACAGTGTGTACTTCCAGGTCTTTTTCCAAGTCAAGTTGTTCTCCTTTTAATCTTAGTTGTGGAGGGCGCAGCTCAGCTCCAGGTCCAGTTGCCATTGTTAGTTGCTGGGGGCAGAGCCCACCATCCCTTGTGGGAGTCAAAGAATGGAACTGGCAACCTTGTGGTTGAAAGCCCTCTGGCCCATGTGGGAAATCGAACCAGCAGTCTTCAGTGTCAGGAGCACGGAGCTCCAACCGCCTAAGCCACTGGACTGGCCTAATAACACTTTTTCTTGATCTTCCACTTTGTAGAGTCTTGTGTGAATGCTTCACCTTCTGTGAATGACCAGGGGTTAACTTCATGCCACGACATTTTCATTGTTGATCCACTAAAACGAACAAGCCATGTTTCCTTTTTTAAGAGGAAGGTGTTAAAAGTACTTCATTTGATCGTGAGTAGCTTGGGAAGAAACGAAGTATACCATTTCCTCTGACTTTAATTTCTCTAAACCACTCAGTCAACAAAAATCACAGACTCAAAAGGTTGTTGTGAGCCTTAAATAAAATATATACATGAAAGTACTTTACAAACTGGAAATTTTTATGCCAATTATAGGTACTATAATTAAGATTTATCCACCAAAATACACATTGTTTTCACTGAATGAATATTGGTATAATTAATGAGTGAAATAGTCTTTCCCTAATGATGCAGCTAAAATGTTCGAGTAACATTTAATGAATTGAGCAATGCTAACAAGCACTGGTACAATTCTGGCTAAAATAAATATTAAAAAAGAATTTTATCTAGTTTTGTGTTTCAATTCTCCATTTCATTGGGCCTGCCCTAGACATATTTTTTCTTAATTTAAATTTGCCAGGTGGGCCGACCCAGTGGCTCAGGTGGTTGGAGCGCCGCGCTCCTAATACCGAGATTGCCAGTTCGATCCCCACATGGGCCAGTGAGCTGCGCGCTCTACAGCTAAGATTGTGAACAACAGCTCTCCCTGGAGCTGGGCTGCTGTGAACAGGGGGAGGTTGGCATGAACTGCGGTGAGCTGCCGTGGGCTACCGTGTGCTGCCATGAGCGGCCGGTGGCCAGCGTGAGTGGCCAGCAGCCAGCGAGAGCTGCTGTGAGCCGCTGTGAGTGGTGGTGGTGGTAAGGGGGGAGTCCAGGGAGCTGTGTCCTACACAACTAGACTGAGAAACAATGGCTTGAACCGAAGGGGATGAGGGTGAGGAGGAAGCAGAAGAAGGGGGAAAAATAAAATTAAAAATAAAATAAATTTGCCAGGTAAATAAATTGATGACAGTGGTTATGTGTTATCTGAAGTAGGCAGAATCTGTGCGTGCGTGCGTGTGTGTGTGTGTGTGTGTGTGTAAACAAAGAAGTGAGGAGAATAATAATAACTCTTCCGGATTATGACCACTACATCATCATGCTAATGAAATACATAAGAAAAGAGAACAAAGAAGCCATTCAAATGTTCCCATCACTCATATCACTACAGAAACTCATAAATACACCAACGCAAATGTGTGGAGATTTAAGATAACTTATGAGCAGCAAAGAAACAAAATGTTATTTCAAAAACAAACAGAAGACAGCTGTGTTTTCATAATGATGAAGGCTTTTAATGTTAATTAAAAATTTTTAAACAATACTTTTCCTTTTTACTAATAAGGACTTTAAGACTCTATTGAGTCTGTCAGCTCTATTGAGTAAGAAGTGAACGTGAAGTTTATCAATTGTTATGTAAATTTGTTATAATCAATTGGCATGATTCAGATTCCACCTCCCTTCCTCCAAAAGCTATTTCTTTCATCCAAAGGAAATCAATTAAAATTAAAGGGAGAGGGCCGGTCCGGTGGCTTGAACACTTTGCCCTGATGCTTTGTGAGATATATAATAATGAAATGTAATTTACTAAGTTGAAATTAAAGAATGATCTCTTACATTTAAGAATATTGTATCATACAAAAAGTTAGTTGTCACTCTACTCCCCAAAAGGCAGTGCAACTGTTCTTATGACTATATACTTTGTTTTTTCTTTGGTTTATTCCCTGCTGGTCATTAATAACTTTATAGAAAAGAAATAATCTGTATGATGTTTACAACAGTGTTTTTCAAATTTAAGTAATGTAATAATCTCTTTTCAAGGAGGGAAAACAAATTCTTGCATATTCCTAGAGTAAAATAATTTTCATTATAACATTACTTAAATATCCACAAACAAAAATTACATATAATCTCATTGTTATATTTTGTTTCAACTATAAAACTGAAATTAATTTACAGATTAAATACAAACAAAAATCTAACACTAATAAAATTCAACAGCGGATATGTTTTAACAATGCAAAAAAAAAGTGATGTTAGTTTGAATAGTGGAAAGATTTATTTTGTGTTGTCTGCTTCATTGTTTATTGTCTTGATTTTGAAAATGCTGGAACATTACTTGAGTCATTGAGCATTGTTTTTATTTTTCCTTTTAATCAATTACATTAATTTTAACCAATTCATTGTTTTATTGGGCTGATCTGCGTAATAGCACCCTTCAAGAATTGCAATAGTAACAAAATATTCTAACAATATGGAGGCATAATGAAAACTTTTTCATTTTGCCTATTCCTTACCTCTGAATTCGTTACTTACTGAATGAACTGTTGCTAGTCAATATATACAAAGGTGGAATCTTTGCTGTGAAGTGCTGTGTGCTATAAGGTTGTTCCATTTACCATTTCCCTACCTATAAATGAAACCTTATTCATATAGTGTGCCATAATATCACTTGGTTCCCAAGCAAATTTGGGTACTTGGTTATAGTAAGGTGGTCTAGAATGATCTAGAATAGGCTCACATAAACCTTTTAAAATTACTGTTGAAATGAAAACACAAAATTAGAAATTCTTGTCGAGAACTTGAGGCAAGGTCGCCTTCTGTATTACAGAGTTAGTGATTTTAATCAATGACTCTTTCTAGAGTGTCTGATTGGCATCACGGGCCATTGAAAATGCAGAGATCCAACTAGAAGTAAAGCTTGAGCAAATGGACTTGCTTTGGACTACTAAATGCTTGAGAAGTAAATTTATTCTGCTATATTAATCTCAGAAGAATATTAAGACAGCTGTAGTCATGTCAACCGTGCTCCTTCCAAGTTTTGTGGGCTGGTTAAACAAACCTTTTGTAAAACCCAATTTTAATTGCATTAATTTTTCAGCAAGCTTGAGCGCCCCCTTGTGGGATCCAGTAGTTTTCCAGGTGCTGCAAGACCATCTGATTTATAAGTACACATTTCCCAGGGGTACTAAGCTGAATATGCTGCCCATTGTGCTTTACCTTTATTCAACCTATCTTCAAGGGTTTCACAGCTATAGGTAAAGTGGATATATGGTAGACAGTAGCCAGTAGTATAAGAGTACATTTTCCAAACAATGTTCATATCATTTTCTTTCATTTTCTTTTTAAATGTGGTGGTGGGAGGTGGAGAAAGAGTAGTGATTTTCCTAAGTCAGAAAGAAGGCCCATATTCAAGAAATTCCTAGATGTCTTTAACTCTACTCACAAAGGAAACATTTATTGGAGTTATCAAATGCCTTATTGAGAATCTAAATACAGTCCTTCCTGGGATGATTAAGCACTCGGGGACTTACTCTCACTTGAGTACCAATTGTTTGGATCTCATAACAGAGTTGAGAGTGCTAGCCTAAGTAGCTATAGAATTTCAGTCCAAAATGTACTTGTTATAAAACAGAATGAGGATTAAGACTAGCTTAAAGGCACAGTGTACTTACTACTTCAAGGCATAGAGCTTTAAAAAGGTCTTATTTGGAAGAATTTCAAACATATACAAAATAGTATATGAGAGGAGTATAATTAATCCCCATTTACCTATCAGAAAGTTTCAACAATTACCAACTCATTACTATTCTGCCATACCAATTCCTCCCTCTCCAGTTATTAAGTAAATTCCAGACATCATATTCTTTCAGTCATAAATAATTCAGGAGGTATTTCCAAAAGATAGATTTCCCCTTTAAAAGTATAACCACAACATCATCACATACAAAATTAACAATAATTCCTTAACATCATAAAAGATCGAGGTAGTGTTGAAATTTCCCTTATCGTCTCTCTTTTTTAAAAAGACTTTTAAAAGAGCAGTTTGAGGTTTACAATAAAATTGCGAGGAAAGTAAAGTTTCTATATACTCCCTTGTCTCACACATGCATAGCCTGCCCCATTATTGACATCATTCACCAGAATTTTTTTAAAGCAATGATGAACCTACACTGATACATCATAAGTAACCAAAGTCAATAGTTTACCTAAGGGTTCACTCTTAGTGTTGCACATTCAATGGGTTTAGACAAATGTAAAGTAACATATTCCATCATTACATTATCATACAGAATATTTTTCACTGCCCCAAAAATTCTCTGTGCTCTGCCCATTCATCTCCCCACCTCCACCAGCCCTGGAAATCACTGATCTTTTTATTGTCTCCATAGTTTTGCCTTTTCCAGAATGTCATATAGTTGGACTCATACAGTATGTAGCCTTCTCAGATTGGTTTCTTTCACTTAGTAATATGCATTTAAAATTCCTCCATGCCTTTTCATGGCTTGATAGTTCATTTCTTTTTGGCACTGAAGAATATCCCATCATCTGGATGTACTAGAGTTTATTTATTCACTCACCTACTGAAGGACATCTTGATTGCTTCCAAGTTTTTGGCAGTTATGAATAAAGTTGCTATAAACATCCATATGCAGGTTTTTGTGTGGACATAAGTTTCCAACTCCTGTGGGTAAATACCAAAGAACAAAATCGCTGGACTGTATAGTAAGAGAACGTTTAGTTTTATAAGAAACTGCTAAACAGTCTTCCAAATTGTCTGTACCATTTTAAGTCATTCCCACCAGCAATATATGAGACTCCTATTGCTCTGTATCCTGGTCAGCATTTGGTGTTGTCCGTGTTCCAGATATTGGCCATGTTAATCGGTGTGTAGTGGTGACTCATTGTTTCAATTTGCATTTCCCTGATCACATATGATGTGGAGCATCTTTTCATATGGTTACTTACCATCTGTATATCTTCTTTTATGAAGTGTCTGTTAAGGTCTTTTATGAAGTGTCTGTTAAGGTCATTTTTTAAGGCCTAAAAAAAACGAATCTCTTCATTTTTTAATCAGGATGTTTGTATGTTATTATTGTTATCGTTTCTTTTGATTTATGGGTTCTTGTCTTTTTTTCCCCTTGACATATTTTTGTTTAAGAAACAGAGTTGCGGGGCGGTCAGATGGCTCAGTTGGTTAGAGCAGTTGGTTAGAGCACGCGAGCTCTCAACAACAAGGTTGCAGTTTCAATTCCCTCATCGAATGGTGGGCTGCGCCCCCTGCAACTAAGATTGAAAATGGCGACTAGACTTAGAGCTGAGCTGCGCCCTCCACAACTAGATTGAAGGACAACGTGGAGCTTATGGGCCCTGGAGAAACACACTGTTCCCCAATATTCCCCAGTAAAATTTAAAAAAAGAAAAAAGAAAAGAAACAGAGTTGCTTCTCTGCAGCTTCTGCAATCTGGATTTTTATCAATGTGTCACATTGGTGTTACATAGGAGTTCCTCTGTCTCTTATATTTCAATTAAATGAGTAGTTAGATCTAGACACTTGATCAGATTCATGTTCAATTTTTGTTCCGGAAGGCTACGTCACAGGCAGTGAGGCAGCCTTCCACCAAGAGGCACAGTTGCTCTCCTTTGAGATGTCCGTCAGCTGCTATTGATGATCACTGCATTGATTCATTCATGTAATAGTGGTAAAATAGTGATATTCTAACTCTGCCATCACTTCTTCTTTTATTAGGTCTTTATGGTTATTTGAATGTTTCCCCTCATCAACTCTTTTATTAGTCTAGAATGCAATTTGTACATAGAGGCCAGAAAAATGCTTATTTTTCCTCTACCAGTTTTTCAAATACAGAGTTGGTTCCCTAATCATTCAAAAGTGAGCAATGAGTTTTAAAAAATCATTATGAACTTATGTAGGGAATGTATTTGATATTTTTCAATCCACTGATGTCATTATACACACTGATGCTCAAATTATTCCATCTTTGACAAGTTGAAGTCTATTCAAGTTGGCTCTGGAATCCTTTTGACCTGACTCTAATAGTGTTTAAAAAACGTCCCTGCTGTTTGCTAAGACAAGATGTTCCAGATTTCTTTTACATTTCCTACCTGGGACCTGGAATTTGCTATTTCTCTAAGGCAATGGTTCTCAAAGTATGCTCTAGGGAACCCACGGAGTCCCTGTGATCCTTTCACAGAATCTATGAGGTCAAATTTATTTCATAATAATACTAACATGCTATTTGCCCTTTTTAAATCTCATTCTCTCACAAATATGTATTAAGTTTCCCAAAGGCTCGTGATCTGTGATATTATGATTGAATGCGGAAGTGGTATAAGAATTCTGCTGTCATTTATTAAGCCAGGCATTAAAGAAATTTACAAAAATGTAAAACAATGGCATTCTTCTCACTAAACAATTTTTATTAATTTTGCTATTTTAAATATTTAAATATTTTGTTATTTTAAAATGTTTCATTTCTAAGGCAGTTCTAAATTCATACATACAACTCACACAAACAAAAGCTCTTTGGGGGCCTCAACAATTTTTAAGAGTTTGAAATAAGTTTGGGAAGCAATATGTTTGAGAACTGCCACTCCAAGGAGTCCTAGTTCCTTTAATGGAAAATGGTATTAGAGATCACAACCTAGGAGCTAGAGATGTTCGTGATTACTAGGTTGGCCATCGTTTTTTAGGCCATTGTTTTTAGTGCAGAGCTAAGATAAAATTTTGTATATATATTAAAGATAAAATACTTCATGAGCTGATGATTCTTTCAATTCAAATTCAGAACTGCAGAGTTTTTACTTAACTCCTACAATTTACATTTGTATCTCCTTTCTCCCATTACAAAACCCCAGCATAAGCCATTTATTTTTCATGTCAGATTAACAATACCACCATTACCATCACTACCAATACGATGACGTAAAACAGCTGAAGATTTTTTTTTGCAGTTCTTTTTGTCTTTGAGGTGTATCTCTCTATAGATGTACAGTAATTTGATGGTTTAAAGTTACTTTATATGGTGTGTTTTTGAGATTATTATCACCAAGCAGATCAGTTAGAACCATGTGTTTTTACTTTTGATATTTAGAGGCTGCTTTTTTTGTAAATTTAATTTCATGCTATGAAATGTTTACATGTTTCTAGAGTCAAATCTATTAAATAAGATATATTCAGAGAAGTTTAGCTTCTATCCCTTCTCCTCTATCCTATTCCCTTCCTCCCCATAGGTAACATTTAAAAAAAAAAAAATCAAGTTTTCCTTTCCATTATTTTTAAAATTTAAGCAAACATGTATATATATTTAGTATTATTGCCACCCTCCCTTTTTTGAATAAAAGGTAACATTCTATATACACTTGTCTCTCCTTAGTTTTATTCATTTAACAATATATTTAAAAATAATCCACAATTGCATATAGAGCACTTCATTGTGTTATTGTACCATAAATTTATTCAACCAGTCCTCTATTGAGGAATTTTGGGGTAATTTCCAGTATTTTTTATACATAGTGCTGCAGTGAATAGCCGTGCACATTCCTTTTATATTTTTACTGTATCTTTAGGATGGAGTCCTAGAAATGGGATAGCAGGTCAACATGTGTATGCATCTAATTCTCCTAAACTACTCTTTTTATTTCCGAAGTACATACAAATGAAGGAACATACTGATATAGCTGGTCAAGGTCATTTGACCAGTCACCCTCACGGCTGGGATTTAAACTTGGACGTAAGGCTCCAGACTCTCTAAGTCAGGGGAAGAGTAATTCCAAGGTGAGAAAGGCAAATGAAGAACTTTGCATTGGGACACCACATTCAATGAATCATATATTCGCAACGTTCCAGCTCCCAGCACACCAGTTCTTCCTTATCAGAACCTCTAGTCCTCTCACTTCTCATACTTTTTTCTTGTCGCCTCTTCTCTTTCCCACAAATAAAACGCTGCCCCAACCGCAAATCGGGGCTCGCGCAGGTCTCTGCGCATGCTCAGCCACTACGCAGAGATTGGAGCCGCTGCAGAGGTAGGACCAGAGTGACATCATATCGGCGCGCCGCTCCCAGGCGTCCTCGCAAGGTCGCTTTGCCGAGAGGGAGCG
The DNA here is from genome assembly GCF_004115265.2 of Rhinolophus ferrumequinum. Taxonomy (NCBI): domain Eukaryota; kingdom Metazoa; phylum Chordata; class Mammalia; order Chiroptera; family Rhinolophidae; genus Rhinolophus; species Rhinolophus ferrumequinum. The sequence goes on along the minus strand of NC_046295.1, from coordinate 49,907,972 downwards.
CGCATAAGTGACAAGACCCTGGTTCGGGGGCGCGCCGTCTCTTTCTGCCTGGGTACCAGCGGCGACATGACGGGGTACACGCCAGACGAGAAGCTGCGGCTGCAGCAGCTTCGAGAACTGAGAAGGCGATGGCTGAAGGACCAGGAGCTGAGCCCCCGGGAGCCGGTGCTGCCCCCGCAGAGGATGTGGCCTATGGAGAGTTTCTGGAATAAATTTCTGCAGAACCAGACCCCCTGGAAGAACATGGTGAGTGACAGGCCTTCCCCGCCCCCATACGCACAACCCACCACGACCTGGGACGCCTACTCCTTGTAGCCAAACCAAGGGCTGACAAACATCGCCTTGGTGTGCGGGCTGACACCGCCCGCAAGTCCTGGTAGTTCCCCGAGGGAGAAGCAGGTTCAACTGAGACTTAGGTTTAGCGGGGATGCTGCCTTGTCTTAATAGTCCTGGGCTGGGAGCTGGGAGTCCAGGAGTATGTACGGCTTTGGAAGAGTCATGCCCCTTTGCTATCAAATGTGACGAGAGCGAATCTGTTTAGGTTTTACGTTTGGTTCTCTTTTGACTAGATATCTTCCCTGAGAATGATAGCCAAGGATTCACTAGTTAAAATTCTATGATTTTAGTATTTGAGAACATTTGTCTGATTTTTTTAAGGTTGAGGTTAGGAGACCAACTAACATTACATCCAACTACCAGAAGGCACCAGGAGCCTCTAGCTGGTAGTGCAGCCTCCAGGCTATCACCACAAAAGACAGGGCCTGTTGGTGTGCTCCAAGAGTCATATTCATGAACCATCTTTCTAAACTACCACTATCTCCTTTTAACACACTTTTTCATTAAAAAAATGCCATGCCTGGACTTGGCAGAAAATCACTCGTTCAAGAGCTGTCTTTATTTTCAAGGTCTCTGGACATTTTCTTGAGGCCTTAATTAGATCACATCAATATGGGTGATGAACACTACGAGTTGCTTTCAGTTAGCTATGACATTGGCTGATAATGGTACTACTACTACTAAGTAACACTTGGGTGCTTACTTTGTGTGTGGCACTTTGCTGAGGGTTTTACATGTTACTTTAATTCTTTACTCCTATGAGGTAGCAAACTATTCCTAATTCTCATTTTAAATGAGTGGAAACAAGAGGCCTACAAAAATTCAGTGATTTATCTATGGTCACAGAGCTAGGAATCGAAGGAGTTCACATTGAAATCCATGTGTATCTACTTTTTTACTGTGCTCCAACGTCTGGTGCAAATTTTTCCGAGAAGATGGTATGAGATATTTATGGTGGTAAAATTAAACTCTAATTTAACCCTTCTCCCACCCTTTGTATCCTTGACATTACTTGTTGATTCTGGCAGCCACTGGTTGAAAGTAGACACCCTACCCATCAGCTAGTGATATAATCATTTGTTAAAATCTGTCTTTCCTTACTTTGAGTTAATTTTTACGTCTATAATCATATCTATTATAACACTTAGAATCCTTTCCGTGAAAGGGTAGATGTGTTTCAGTCAAATTGGCTGCCGTGGCGAAGTTCCATTTTTTAGTTCTCTTTTGCCTTTCTCTTTTAAAGTAGTGTGAAGGCATCTCAAAGTGAGCTTGGAACACCCCTATCCCAGTATGTAAAACACTTTTTCCAGCATCGGTGTGCCCAGGTTTTCTGCCTTACACCTAGAATGATGCAAGTGGTGGCGATTGTATCTGAAATTGATAAATTAGGGACATGACTACCTGAAAAATTCTATAGGTTTGATTACTCTGGTTAAATCAGTAAAAAGTCTTCCATTATTTATGCCATGTTTTATCTTGAACAAAAATAAAGGATATTTTTAGAAATAAGTTTTAAAAGAAATATCTATTAATGTCTTACTATAGTTTTGCAAAACGCTACTTAAGCGTCCTTTGCCCTCAACTCTGGCCGGCCCTATAAAAATATTTGAATGGGTCAGGTTAGCTACAGACTATCAAGAACTATGTAGCATTTAGAGATTTTAATGTAATCATGACATTGTTTTATCATTGAGGCTTTTTTTCTGCCACAAATGTAAAAGACGAGGTATCTGTTTATTTTGTGTATTGTTTTTTTCCCCCCAGATCTATAAGACATACCGACACACTATCTTTGCTTTCACTCATGTACTTATACCGGCCTGGATTATTCATTATTATCTCAAATATCATGTGAATGTAAGTATGTTTTAAATATGTGTTTTTCAGAATTTATTTTCAGTATTGTACAAAACTATTTCTTATGTGGGTATGCCCTACCTTGCTTTACTTAGTGGAAATAATCCGTCACTTATAACTAATTTTGAACTACTTTGAATCCTTTTAGGTAAAAGGTTTGATGAAACTTAAATAATGTATGGTTTTTCAAAAAGGAAATCTTTATATATTAGTTGCTTACAACTTGAAATGCACTCCTCATAGAAACAGTACTTAAATGATCAGAATGTGGTTGACATTATAATATTAGTGTAAACTCAGGGTCATGAGTAAGAAGAGAGAAAAGAATTTCTGCTTCTTTTTTTGAGCATAGATCTGGTATAAGATAAAATTCAAGATAAACAAAGGTTATCTTTGTCATCATCCCATTTCCCTTTTCTTCATTTTATATGCTTTTTCACAACTTTTTTCTTAAGAATCCAGGATGTTCAAAGGCTTGAACTTTTTCACTGAAAGATCTTCCATGTGGTGATTGAACTGAGCCAGTTGCCATCTTTTAAAGGCTAAGGATAGCCTGGTTAGGGTACGGGCTCCCCATCAGGGTTAGGAAGGAGTGCATTTTGGGGAGTGGCATGGAAGGGAGAGCAGTGGTGGCTGCCTAGCATGGAGTATTGTAACCCAAACAGAGTAGGAGGGGATTCTTGTACCCACTGAGGAGTGTTAGAGCCTGAATGGGTTGCTAGGTGGGTGGAGAGTGGGGGAGTTAGTACACCTGTTTGGAGAGTAACCAGCAACAACTTGGTGTATGTAGGATATTGAAACCTAAGCAAGGGGACGAGGACATCTGGAACCGTGTTTCCCTGAAAATAAGACCTAGCTGGACAATCAGCTTTAATGCATCTTTTGGAGCAAAAATTAATATAAGACCCAGTCTTATTTTACTATAACACCAGGTCTTTATAATATAATATAGTATAGCATAATATAATATAATATAATACCAGGTCTTATATTAATTTATACTTATACATGTATACTTAAACACTTATAGATGTTAAGTGTAGATATTTCCTAGCTCTGTCCACTGACAGCATCTGGAGGCAGTGCTACCTTGTGGTAATTAGTACATCTAGTAGCCTGGTCTTATTTTCTGAATAAAATTCTCCATGGACAGGATCCAGAGCTCTTTGGAGAAATGGCCCATTCCAGGGCTGGGGCAGGGAAAATACAAGATGAGTTTGTTGTGCCAGAAAGTAAGGAATTATTTAAAGAATGATGGAGATATATCAAAAGGACATAGTCAGAAAGGACTGCCATTGGGACAATTTGAGCATCAAAATAAATAATGATAGTAGTAGATGATAGATGACTGAATAAATAAAATGTAAATCTATGAGTCCAGACTCATATAAATAATTAAATGAATTAATAAATGGGTAAAAGAGAAAGCTCTTTTGTATTATACAATAGACTGCTACATAATAAATGGACAAGGAATAATATTAGGTTGGTGCGAAAGTAATTGCGGTTCAACAGGTTAAAATAGTAATTGCAGAAACCACAATTACTTTTGCACCAACCTAATAGAAAAGTCATCATTTGAGAATCATCATAGTAATATTTTATTTAGCTAAGGAACATCAAAAGATGCTAAGATTAATTCCAAAATACATATCTTCAACATACTTATTTGTTACAAAGGGGAAAAAAGGTAATTTTGTGGTACAGAAACCTGGCAAGCACCAGCTTAATCAAGAAATTTAAATTAACATTCCCAATAATGGGACAAACTGAAATTGTGTACTACTTGATAAGATACAATAAAAAAAAACAGCATCAATTTTGAGATATTCCTGCCAAAAATGCATAATCTGAATCTAATCATGAGGAAACATAAGACAAACCCAAACTGAGGGAGTTTTCTGCATAATAATTGGCTTGTTATCTTCAAAAGTGTCAAGATCATGAAAGTTAAAGATTAAAGATTCCAGGTTGAAGAAAACTAAAGAGGTATGTCAACTAAATGCAGTTCTTGATTAACAGGCTTAATCTGCTTAGTCAAAAGAACAAAGATGGTATTGGCAGTCAGAATTTTAAAGAGCATATACAATGGAGAACAAGTCACGTAAGAGGGGATTTTCTGAGAATTTTAAACAAATTATGGAAACAATTGGTAAAATTTGAATGGGTTCTTTAGGTAGAAGTTAGGAATGTATCAATGTTAATTTCATAATTTTGATGGCTGTATATTGATTATTTTATGAATATCATCCTTATTTGTAGGCAATACATCCTAAAGTAATAAACCAGTCAGCAATTTATCATGAAGTGATTCAATAAAAACAATATTTTTACAATTCTTACAACTTTCTATAAGTTTAAAATTATTTCAAGATAAAAACAAAAATTAAGGACTTCCTAACAAATTATGGATAATCCAGTTGAGGTTTGCTTTCTGTTAGTCTGTTGAAAAGAGAATGAAACAAACTGGGGTTCTCAGAAAATTCCCTCTAATATGTATTGTTCTCTGTTGATTATGTGTCTCTTTAAAATCTGATTGCTGACATCATCTTTGTTCTCTTCACTAAGCAGATTATATCCCTTGATCTACAAGTATGGAACGGGTGGGTAGTATGTCCTCTTCTTTAATTGCTATAGAAAATATATGACACCTTTTAAAGAAGAAATAGCTCAAGTTAAATTGGGGAGGAAACCAAAGTTCAGAGTCATTTATGGCTCTAAAATTTCTAGCCTTGGAAGTTATAAGTAGGGTTTTGGAAAGGCGGGCTTTCTGGTCATGGGGAGGAAGTAAATGTGTTTAGGAGTGTATGTCCCCGCATCAGTTTCTGAGGATGTTCAAATGGACATGGCCTGTCTTATGTGTTAGAAAGATGAGATTAGTAGAGGCTAGTAGGAAATTAGAGTTGGAGTTTAGTGTTTTCATTAAATATATATATATATATATACACACACACACACACCAACCAACAGAAAATCTTTCTGCAGCCATTAAAGGGGGCTAACAATTTATATGTCTAAGGGTCAGTTTAGTTTATATTTCTATTGCCTTTGGGCTTAAACAAGGTTTCATATTTATGTTTACCTACAAGTCCACAGGCCACTTTATAGGTCTGATTTTTTCACTGTCTTAACATGCAAGATCCTAGAAAAGAAAACATTACTTTCTGTCAGTTTTTTAACATCCAAGAGTGGTTTTCATGTGCAGAAAGAACTGTTCAGTTATCTGGAATATAAAGTAATATTCAGTGTGTTAGTTTCAAATTTAAAAACTTTTTTTTCTAATTCTTTAAATCCATTTTTAAAATTCTGTTAAAACTACTTACACATCTAGAAAAATACGAAGTCTCCTTTCTTTGTTCTTATTATTTTTGGATTAATTCAAGTTGAACTCTCCTAAAACAATTCCATGTATAAACATAATCAAATTCTCTTAAGTATTTTAAACTGCATTTGTAAATTTTACATATCAATTTTATTTTTTAAGTATTTTATAGGGCAAATTAATGACCCCAAGAAGCAAAATCTTTTTAAACTTAAAATCACAAGTCTAAATCAATTATGCACTTTAACTAGAATCCTGAAACTAATATTTTAAAACCTCTAATAGCCAGATTATCTTAAATATTATAAATACTCTAAGAGAATATATGGCTTGTCCCAGTGATTTCAGAACTTATTAAATTTGACATTCACCTGTTTATACTCTGGGTTTAATTTACTTTGTCATCTATATTTAACTAAATTTTTCTAGAATTTAAAAGACATTTATAAGAGAAGCACATTTAACAAGCTGCAGTTACTGGGTTGACAATTCATGACATTAATATGGTTGCTTTATCTGAGGGATTCATGCTTCCAGGTGATTTTTCCTGAGCCAAACATGGACATCTTTAGTTAAAGGTTTTGTGTCAATAGAGGTCCCAAGGCCTCTCTCTTCTTACCTTATTTACTCTCTTGATTTGAGTAGGACTGCATCAATAACCTTTGGAGCCCATTTACTTCAGCTAACTCCTTTACTGCCTACTTGAATTTTACAATTCTCTGTGATGACATTTCAGTGTCTTCTTGCCTCTAGCCACAGTTCTTAGAGACATTTTAATGTCTTTACATTGTATTATATAAAATGTTTTTACGCACATTTTAATGTGCTCACACTGTATTCTGCATTTCTCACCTGCTTTTGGCTCCAATTTCTCCAAGTTTTACATCCTGCCAGTAATCTTCTAGATTTTTTGGTTTGGTATTTCCTGCAGATGTATGTTCTTAATAAGTATATTTATTTAACAAATATTTATTAAGTTCCTCCTTTGTGCAAGGCACTGATACAGCAGTGAACAAGTCAGATTGAGTTCCTGCCCTCATATTTATTCTAGTCTTGGATACTGGCAAAAATAAACAAAGAGGTATATAATGGAGGTGATAAGTCTATAGAAGAAAAACTAAGCAGGGTAAAAGACAAGAGAATGACAGGGGCTGCTATTTCCTCAGGCCTCTCTGAGGAAGTGCTATTTGAAGAGAAACGTTAATGAGAGGGGATATGGATCAAGCAGATATCTAGAAGAGCGTTTCAGGTAGAGGAATCAAGTATAAGGGCCCTGACGCTCAAGCAGGCCCAACTGATTGGACTAATAGCAAAGGAGCCACCGTATTCCCAGTAAGTCTTAAAACATCTCTGGTTTTTCTATGATATGGAGGAGAGAGAGAGGTAGGCACTCAAAGAGGTAGCCAAGGGTCAGATTATGCAAGGTCTTAGAGATCACAGCAAGGACTTTGGCTTTTTCTCTAAGAAATAAAAAACTGCAGAGGAGTGATACATCTTAAAGAATCACTCTACTCTGCCTACAGAATAGATTGTAGGAGGGCATGAGTGGAAGCCGCGAGACTAGTAGGGGAAAATGATAGAGATTTAGACCAAAGGTAGTACCCTGTTTCCCCGAAAATAAGACCTAGCTGGACCATCAGCTCTAATGCGTCTTTTGGAGCAAAAATTAATGTAAGACCTGGTATATATTATATTATAATATCATATCATATCATATCATATTATATAGACCTGGTCTTATAGTAAAATAAGACTGGGTCTTATGTTAATTTTTGCTCAAAAAGACGCATTAGAGCTGATGGGTCTGCTAGGTCTTACTTTCGGGGAAAACCAGGTTTTATTTAGTATAGTAGTAGTTAGTAGTGTAGAGTTAGTAGTACATAGCGGTAGTGAGAAGCAGATTCAGGATAATAAACTCAAGGTAGAACCAACAGGATCTGCTTAGCAGTCCAAGTTTTTGACCTTAATTGGAAGAATGAAAGAGTCATGCTGGATAGGGGATAGTAGGGGTAGGGGTTGGGGGAAGTTAAGTAATTGACGTGGTTAAGTTTGAGATGCCAGTTTGATAGCCAATTAGAGATCTTGAGTAAATAGTTGGATTTGAGTCTGGAGTTTGGTGCAAGTTTTTAACTTAAGTTAAACATTTGGGATATGATGTATTTTATTTTAGGAGAAACTCTAAAACCATAATTAACAGAACATTACTTTCATTGCAGACAAAACCATATGCCATTGTTGAAACGAAGCCCAGAATATTCCCAGTAAGTCTTAAAATGTCTCTGGTTTTTCTTTTGTTCATTGTTTTTCTCTCCTTTCCCTCTCCAATCTCCAAGTGATCATTAGACTAAAATGTTCCTTCTCCCTGTCAGTTTAGTGCCTGTTTTGTATATTCTTGTTTGTTTTCTTTTTTTAAAAAAGAGGAAATTGTGAGGTAGCAGTTACAGTTGAAAATGGGAGGTGGACACGTTTCTTTTCAACCTAGCTGTAAAACGTGTGTCACCTTTGTAGTCCTAAAGTGAATTGAAGATAGGTGCCCTGTTTTCATGTAGGGTTAAAGACTTAGGGCACTAACCTGAGCGTCTATAGACACCTGAGCACAGTAATAGCAAGTGAATTCCTCTGTTATTATTTCCAAACTATCGTTTCTCAGGGCAGTTGGACCTTAACTTATCCATCTGTGAATTTAAAATCTGTTGATGTGTGCTTAAATTTTATAATATGAATATGTAACCTATTATCCTAATTTAAAATAAGTCTTTTCAGCATTAAAAGATTACACAGTAGTCAGTTTTATTGTTTGTGAGGTTATTATTTAACATAGTAAAATACATGTTATGTTCTTGTCTATTTCTGGTCAAATAATGAAATACCATCAATCTCTAAGTTCTGTAATTTTAAAAAACAAAACTCAGTGTTGATTCTTGCTTCAATCAAATGACAGTCACAGTGATCCATCATCTGTGAATTTTAGGGAGAACCACCAAAGTAAATTTTAGGGAGAACCACCAAAATTGGCTAACCTTTCCAGTTGGAACTCTGCTTTAGGAAATAGTAGGGGATTTCTTCTATATTTTATTGTGTATAATTGATATGTCAGGGCCTAGATTCCGTGTTTCCCTGAAAATAAGATCTAGCCGGACAATCAGCTCTAATGCATCTTTTGGAGCAAAAATTAATATAAGACCCAGTCTATTATATTATATTAATTATATTAATTATATTATATTATATTATATTATATTATATTATATAAGATGCGGTCTTATAGTAAAATAAGATCAGGTCTTATATTAATTTTTGCTCCAAAAGATGCATTAGAGCTGATTGTCTGGCTAGGTCTTAATTTCAGAGAAACACGGTAGTCTCAAAATAGGAAATTATCTTACTGGTTTCACCAGTTGGGCAATTTATTCTTCCATTTATATATCTGTTTATTATTTATTTGGTCATTATTGTTCAAATGAAAAGAAAGGGGGTTGTCATTAGAAGACCACATAGTGATCCCATGGCATTTCTCCTACTTTCTTATTCTTGCCATTGTGGTTTTTCCATTTCTATGCCTTTGACCCCTTTGAGAAGCTTCCCATTTGATGACCTGAAGAAAGCTCATTTGTACACATATTATTAGGTTGGTGCAAAAGTAATTGCAGTTTAAAAGGTTAAAAATAATTGTGAAAACAGCAATTACTTTTGCACCAACCTAACAGAATAGGATGGGCAGTAACAAACATACTCCCAAATTTCAGTGGCTTAATAATACAAAGCGCTATTTCTTATTGATATCACAGACTAACGTAGATCAGGCGATCTTCCTCAATCTGGTAATTATGCCACCTGGACTAGGAGGCTTCCAAGAGCATGTTAAGAGAAAAGAGGTCTGGACATCTCGGGATGCTTTTAAGGTCTAATCTTAGAAGTAGTTTATATCACTTCTCTTAAATCCTGTTGGCCAGAACTCATTCTCATTGTCCCAAATAGCTATGTAGTGGTTGTTTTTTCCCCCAGCCTCTCATGCCTGGAATTTCTGCCACAGTCCATCCTTCTAGTCACCAAATATCTCTTTGCTTCTTTCCCCCTCACATACTCCTATAACACAGTTCCTTCCTGAGGGAGAAATCCCAAATCCTATTCCATCACTGCAACCAGTCCCAAATCCAAGATCTCTAGGTGATGCACAGTAGTGTCTGTCATGTTTAGATATGACTTCTCTTGAGATTTGAGAACCAGTGAATAAATAAGGCAAGTTAACTGTATCTCTTGCCCTTGTCCCCCCATCCCACCCATTTCTCAGTGGTGGAATTAGGACAGCAGTGCAGTCACTGGTTCTTGGCAATTCTGAAATCTGTGGTCAAATATTGTGGACTCCTAACTCCTTGTGTGTAGGAAGTGACTTGAATGGGCAGATTGTTTTCTGGAAGTAACACCTTTGTTCATTGTTCTTCCTGGCCCCTGGCTCTGTCCAAGGAGTTCTTTCTTTTTCATTACCTAGACCACATGGAAAATGGGTACTGGGAGGCATGCCCTTCTTAGGGTTGTACAGCCTTTTAAATCTGCTTCCTGCTCACAGGAGGTTGAGTGCCAGAGGTTGTTTTAAGCTCATTCATAAGCCTTTGTTGTCTATATATTTGGTTTCTTTGACCATCTACTCCCCACAACATTTGGCAGGCAGAAAAAGGAAAATACTTGGTAGGAGTCTGTTTGCTTCTAGTCAGTCCCACATGCATCTGTGCTTTCTATACATGGTTACCAAGTTCTTTCCTTTGTCCTCATGCAACTGCCTCTCTCAACTCAGTGGCAGCTATGTGGAGGCCATCTGAAATAGACTGATTGAAAGGCTACCTTCACTTCAGTCTGTTCTTTGTCATAGGGCTGAGTCCCTCTGTTTACCGAGTTTTATTGGGTTTCTCAGAATTTCTTCAGTGTTAACCCTTACTGTTTAGATTCAGAAGCAACTTGATTTTCCAATCCTGCAAGGTTCTGAATTTTTTATTCTCTCCATTTTTATTTTTCCTCTCAAATCAGCCACTTCTGGCCTGAGCTCATGTTTCCTAAAGTATATTCCCAAAGCAGCTAGTAGTAAACACGTACTATAACTTTTCCCCAGCTACCTCTCCTAGAACCTCAAGTTCATTAGACTGTTTCCAAGTTACTACTGCCTTTTATTTCCACCTGTCAGCCTCTAGTGCCAGCCTTTGCCTCCAGACTAAGCCAGTGCTATGTGTTTCAATTTTTATTACCGCAGCATTAGTACCACTTCAGGGTACTATTTTCTGTTAGGGTAATGCTAGCTGTGGTAATAAATTCTTCCCAAAATTTATAATGGCTCAAACATAATAAACGTGTATTTCTTTATCAGATAATAGTCCTGAGCAGTACCAGGTCAGAAAATGGCAGGGGTGGTGATGGGTGAATAATTCTACTGTACCCAGTCATTCACGGACTCTCAGGCTGACAGAATCTGCTCTCTTGAACACAAAGCTGAAACTAAAGCTAAGGTTTTTGCTTCAAGTTATACAGCTTGTCAGTGGAGGTTCCAGGATTGTCATCACTTGGTTCTGGCTCCAAAATCCATGTCTTTTCTACCACACACTGTATCTAGGTCTGAAAAGACACCTGAACCAGCTACCTAGGCAAAGTTTGCATTCTGTCTCTACTTATCCTGTACCAAATGGTAAATTGATGATTGCCTAACACACATTTAGTTACTGTGAATACATTACCTCCTTATGTTGAGCTGAAGATGTTCCCCTGTAACTTATTTCTAGGGCTTCTCCTATTTCTTGGGACCATGCAAAATAAACATTATCCCTTTATCATTTTGTGAAGACCACTTGCCTGCCCTTTCTGTTCATTTTGAGTGAAACTTCCCGTTCTTTCACTTACACCTTAAGATTTTGAATACTGATTGCTTATATTTAGACAGCTTCTACTTTGCCTAAGTCCCTTTTATAGTATGAAGGCCAAAGCTGAACTAGATTTTTGGTGTGAGGTCTGACCAAGTAGATGCTCCTCTGCAGACAAGATTTTTGTACTAAAGCATGTTTGTTTTCCTAGGGTGATACAATTCTGGAGACTGGAGAAGTAATTCCACCAATGAAAGCATTTCCTGATCAACATCACTGAAGATTACTTTAAAATTTCAAAGGCATATAAGCCCAAGTTTTGTTGCTACATTACCATATTTACTGAATATATTTTCTGAAAAAGTAACTTTATAATAAAGTTTACTCTCAGATATGTATTGTTTTATTTCTTCCTAAACACTATACAATTTGAGACTGAATTATTTAACAATAAATGAAAACTGGATGTGCTAAAAAATGATATGAACAACCAACTACTTTTTCTGGCCATTCTTGACTTGGAAAACAGGATATAGAAAAATAGTCACTTTTCTTTTTTTTACATAGTACTTAATCTAGTCTGGTGTGTAGGTATGGAACAGAATGAAATGTTGCAATAAATATAAGAATAGAAATTCCACACACTTTTGTTTTAAGGGTGGTTTTCTGGGGCATTTAAAACGTATTTTAGACATTCTTAAGTTGAAAAGCATGTTATCCCATGTATGATCTGATACTCAAAGGCTGTCGGATCTAGGTTGCTTTGTTATATAAGAATGTAAAAGACAAACCTAAATATTTGAAAAATTAGCATATTAGATCGGTTATTATAAAGGACTGTATGAAAAAATAAAATTGGAAACTATCATGGATTTTACTTTAAATCAAGACACATGCCAGAGAAGTATTTGCGTAGAATAAAATCTAGAGGAATTACAAATTTTCATTCATTCCGAAGATTTTGTCTGGGTACGCCTTCCTTAGCTGTCGTCGAGCGGCTACTGTTGATGCATAGAGGACGTATCCCCAGGAGAGTAATACTATCGCAAGGAGCAACTAAAAAAAAAAAAAAATGCAAGAGGCGAAGTAAATGCAAAAAAATTCATTCTAATGTGAGCAGCACCTCCTCCCCGCCCCCCATAGGTTGCCATGCACGTTGCTAAGGCGGAAATTACAGCGACAAAAGAATGGGATTCCAAGGCACGTACACCCAGCTGTCCTTACGTAAGCAGCGGAAGAGCGTATCCTCCAGGAAGAGGCGGAGTCGAGGTGAGGGAGTGAAATGCTTAATTCAGGAATGGATTTTGGAGTTTCTGGGCGCTGAGAGGAATAGGGGGGCTTCGCCTGCGGGCCTACGGAGTCGACACTGTGGGGCCTCGCCAGACCCGGGACCTACCATTGAATAAATCCAGTCCAGGGTGCGGCGACTCACTGGCTTCATGGTAAGGAGGCGACGGCAGTCCGCGGGCACGGGCAGAACCTGCAGGCCCTAGAGTAACCTCCCGGGCGGCGGCTGCCGGGCGGCGGCGGCGGCGGCGGTGGCGGTGGCGGCGACGACGGCCATCTTTCAGCCGGGCACAAACGCCCGCCCACTCGCCTCCAGGAGCGTTTCCCACCGACATGGCCGGCCTCTTCCGCCCGGAGCTGGGGGCAGGCTCACGTGATCCGGGGCCTAGCCCGCCTTTCAGCGAGGGGATGGGATAAACGGGAAAATGTGTTTTGAAATTACTTTTTTTTTTTTTTTGCCACTTAAATAAGCGTATCTCGTCAATTGGTCTTTCCGTTGCAGTAAATGTTAATGCAGGATATTATACCGTCGTGTGCATTTAAAAGTGTATTTGAAAAACTAATCCGTATTTTAAATACTGCACCGGCGTCTAACGCTGGAAGAATTAACGTTTCTTCTTAAGTCTGTTCCGACATTATATTGATAGAGGTTCGTATATTCATTTTTGATGTAAACAAGAATACTACTCACTTTTATATTAACAGTGACGAATCATTGTGGGAATCCCTGTTAATTGAACCCTTCTTCAAGAAACAAATCTTTCAGAACGCAATGGCTTCTTGATGTAAATAACTTCTGAGAATAACTTGGCACCGTTAACTGTCATAATGTACCTGCCAATCAGCAAGTGTTTGTTGAGCGTTTATAATATGTGCCCAGAACGGTAGCGCGTATCAAATATGAAGCCAAAGGACGGCGGTTTGGCACTTGGCAGGTTGTACCAAGTTCAACTTGAGAATGTTTGGGACGCTCGTATCTGAGGCCAGAGGGTAGAATGGGGCAACGGGCCGCTTTAGGCTCAGACGTTCTTTCTCTGTACATCTCATAATGTCATCTAAATAGGGTTTTAATCCTGATTTCGGGGCGTGGGGAAAGGGGAAAGCAGTCTTTTGAGAGAAAAACATTGTTTTGGGAAGATTTCAAGGCTCTTCTCTTAGGTAATCCCTGTTTATCCTCAGACTGGAGTAGATGTCTCTCTCAAGACTGTAGGATACTGGTTGGGCTCTGGCTTTGGATTCCACTCGAATCCCGGTGATATTACCAAGCTGTGCAATCGGAAGTAAAGTCACTTCACCTCCATGTTACTCGGTTCTTTTATATACTAGAGATCATTTTAGTAACTTCTCGCAGTTTAGTGGGGTTTAAATGAGGCCGAGTTGGTTATCGTATTTTCCAGGTAAGTTAGGAGGGAGCATTAAGTTAGTGCCCCTTCAACCCTCAGAGATTAGTAATAACAAGAATCATGACGGTGATGATAGTGACTTCTGCCTCTGAGGGGTCACGTCGCTCTGATTCCTGGGAGTGGACGTTGGGGGAAGGACCCGGGCTCGGGCCGAGCACGTAGGCCCCTCCTTCCTCGCCGGCGCCCTTCCACTGCGCATGCGTTACGTTGGTGGGTGTTGTGTTTTGACGCGCCGAGGGCCGCGGGGTGGGTTTTGCTTCTACCGCCGCCCCCAAGCTGCCATTGGTGATGAACGCTTTACGTCACAGGGGTCGCAGCAGCCGCCGGGGTCTCCGCTGTCTCGCGAGGAGGGTGAAGCGCCCCCGCCTGCTCCCGCTCCTGAGGCCCGGCGGAGAAGTCGCCGGGTACGCCTTCGCGGATCCTGTCGTCACCGCCCTAGCTTCCTGGGCCGCCGGGAGCTTGCCACGAGCGCCCCAGCTCGGCCTGCGCCGGCATCCTCCGAGGTGAGTGAGATCAGGAACAATGGGGCGCGGGGGTCGGAAGGGCTGGGCCAGCTGGAGCTACCGTCTGGAGCGAGGCCCAGCGACGAGGGAGCTGAGAGGCCGTCCGGGCCTCAGTGGGGCAGGGGCCCCGGCGGGCGGACGGCACCTGCGGCGCACCTGTAGATTTGTGCCGGTGGGCGGGGGAGGGCTACGTTTCCAAGAAGCGCTCCCGAGGGCCGCGAGCCTAGCCGTGTACTGGAAAGAGCTTGGTCTCGGGGGAAAAAAACTCAACACAAAACGTTCGAGTCTGAATGGTGGCACCTGCACTGTCAGAGGTGTGACCTTGAATGGGCCCTCTAATCTCTCTGATCCTGTCTGTATAATGGGAATAACAGTATTTCAGTTCGTTGTGATTATGTAATGCACGTGGTGATTGTCTTAGATCTTGGCCGGTGGCAGTTTTTGGCCTAAGGAAGGGACTGTCACCGTGACTGTTGGAGTTGTCTGCGCAGTGCTAAACATTGTGTGCTGGGCTCACCTGCCGTGATTTATTCATCCAGCGAGTCAGTGCAGCTTTCCTGGTGGGCTGCAGATGCCTCGACTTACATGAGCAAATAGTGATTTAGGAGGAAAATGAATAGACTTTTTGGTAGGTAATTTCAAGATTAAGGTAAATTAACAAAGAGCTGTCCGTTAATAGTGATGAGGGCTGGGGGTTTTTAATGAGTCAATGACATGAAAAGCTATGCACTCAGTCAAAGTAATCTCGCTTGTTTGAAACGAGTGACTTTAGAGGGGAATGGTTCCCAAGCAATTTTTTTTATTGCTGGAATTGGAATTAAATTTTACAGGATCTGATCAATAGATCCTAAAACTTCTATATGATCTTTTGGAATTTATTGCATTGCAGTTCAGAGTGATTTCTTTAAGGTCACAAGAGGTAGAACCCAGATTATTTTTAATACTTGGAGATGTATTTCTAGTTTATCCACTTGTGAACCCTTTTTTGCCATTTTGCCTAGATGTATTTAGTACAGTAATTATTAATTATGAAGATTAGTTGTTACAGATTGCCATCTTTCTGGGCCTTTATAACCACTTATGGGTGATGAAAATGACCAGAAATAAGTTTATTTTTACATAACATAGGAAACAGTATTCCATTCTTACTGTTCAAAAAGCATTATCCTAAGTGTTTACATGGAATATATCCCTTTACACAACCACCTTTTCAAGTGGGTACTATTACATAACCCATTTTAAAATTTAGAAAATTTAAGGTTTTGAGAAATTAAATAACTTCCTCCAGATCACACAGCTATTAAGTGGTTTTGGTTTTCAGCCCTGACTCTGCATTAGAATTAACATCATTTCAACAAATATAATCAGCTGGTGGTTTAATTTTATATTCAGTGATAATTTAAGGAATACCATAGAACGTGACTTTTATAGGCAGTCTGGCTTTATAAAATATTTAACTCTTCAGAGTATTCCTACTTTGTTTATATCACTGTGCAGTTTTTATGCAGTCTATGGTCTAATTTGGACTTCAGCCTCCTAATTCTTTATCCTGATTTTTTAGATATGTATGCTTAATGATTATCTGAAATACCCTAAAAAAATATTGGCACGAAAGGTTCTTATCCTTGTTAAAGCCAACAGAGTTGAAGATTTGGGGAAGGGAAGGTTTGGCTTAATCAGTTTATTCTAAAGGTGGTAAATTTTATTTAGAATTTTGGAGACAGTTAAGGAAATGGAATCAGAAGAACTGATTAATTTTCTCCCCTATAGGGAAATGAATTTCAAGTCCTAATTCCTCGAGTGCTAGCATAGAGAAACATTTATCACAAACTTCATCTAGAACCCCAATCTAAATTTACCATCAGGTCCACCTTTGCTACCTAAACCAAAACCCCTCCTACAAACCTACAAATCTTAATCTGTTTCTAGCCATCCCTGTTTTGTGCCTTAATTTATTTTTTAAATAGCTTTATTGAGATATAACTTACATTTCATTCATAAAGTTCACCTGTAAAGTATTATATAATCCAATGGTTTTTGTTTTTTTTTAGTATATTTACAGAGTGCAACTATGATCAAATTGAACATTTTCATCACCCTAGAAAGAAACCTTATAATCCCCCCTTCTCCCCCAGCTACCACTAATACACTTTACACCTATAGATTTGCCTGTTCTGGACATTTCTTATAAATGGCATCATACAACATGTGGTATTTTGTGACTGATTTTTTTTTTTCATTTAGCATAATGAAAAGGTTCATCCATGTTGTAGCGTGTATCTATACTGCATTCCTTTGTATTGCCAAATATTCCATTGTATGGATATACCACATTTTATTTATCCTCCCCAGCTGATGGTCATTTGGTTATTTCTACTTTTGAACTTTTATGACAAATGATGCTATGAATATTCACTTACAAGTTTTTGTGTGGACCTGTGTGTTCATTTTTCTTGAATAGATGTGGAATTGCTGGTAATTCTACTTCATTTGAATCTTAGCAGATATTTTAATTTTAGTACTGTTGAGTGATGATTTTGAAGGAGTAAATCCCCAATTTGATGATTTACATTCATTGACATTGTTTGGTGTTTCCGATGAATACCATTCTTTGTAGCCAAAGATATTGCTGTGTAGAAATACAAAACAACTCTAATTAATTAATTTGTTCTTTTTACCTACTATGGATGGCATTGCTGAATATTCTTAGATTTGTGCTGTCAAAGTGGTTAACAGGCTTACAAAACTAGGAAGGGGAAGACTAAGATATAAAAATCATACTTAGTTGAGATTTTGTTTTATTTAAATTTCAAGTTTACTACCTAATAATTTTCTTTAATATATTAATTCTGGGTTGTAATTTTTATGTGAACTGGAAATGGTTAGTTAATAAATGCCAAATTTTGTATTCCAAAGAAATAATTTAAGATAAAATGTATTAACTTAAAATTCACCAGTCTTTTAAAGTCTAATAATCCCTTTATTATATAGAGGGGCAAACTAAATCCAGAGCTAATGTGGATTTCACCAGTTTACAGTTAGTTTTACTCGTAGGTAATACCTGGTCTTCAATCCAGATCTTCTGATAACCTCTCCAGTCCCCTTTCTTTACTCCTTCTCCTAATACATACAAAATGTCTCTTATCCTAAAGGTTTTTATTTTTAGGGTTGTTTCTCTTTTTTCTGAGTAAAAGAATAAAAAATATTAGAAGTAGGGAGAAATGCTGAAAAATTTATTCAATATTAAGGTTTCAGAGTTTAAATATATTAACAGAAAAGCAGTTGAGATATATATATTTTTTTTCACCCCCTACTATTCTCTTTAAGGACAGTGGTGATTTCTGCACTTCCACTCTAGAATATAGAAGACTAGAAATTTTTGGACCCTTGAAGAAACTTGTTCAGCATCAATTGGTTTCCTATTAAATTATGGCTCTGAGAAAGTTAAGATACCCTAGATGAGCAAGTTTAATTTGAAATCTGTGATGAAATACTTAATATTTTGCAGTTTCAGATTGTTGTTGTGGGTTTGTTTTTCTTAGAGCTTGGTATGGCAAATGAGTCTATTTAGAAAATTACAGTTCTATTATTTGACTAACTTGATAGCGGTTCACTAGTGATAGGACTATCTGAGATAGAGGAGGTAGAGAAAGATGAATAATAGGCCCAGGAAAAACACGATTAGTGTAGCATGCAACTAAAGAAGGATTTTATAAGATAACAAGGACAAAATGTAATGCAAACTAGATTTCAGCTCTGGCAAGTTCATTTTTTGAGTTATGGGCCAATGTAAACTGATAAATTCAAAGTAAACAAAACTAATCTTTAAGATTTTAGTGACCAGGGAAAGGGACCAAAAGCATGATTCAAGATAATTTGTGGCTGACTTTGGATTAAATAAGAAGGCTAAAAAAGGTTTTTTAAGGATGCTGAAAGGAATCAGTAATGAACTGAATATAATAGTGTAATAATAGTAGTAGTTTAGTCCTGATAACAGCAACTAATATTTAGTGAGCATTTGCTATGAGCCAGGTACTGTCCTTGAGTGATTTTACATTTTGTACTTCATTTAATTTTCACCAAAAATATTTTTTTTGAAAGAATCTTTCACTAAAAACCACAGAATTGGGAAAAAACAAATAAACCCCACAGAATTGGTTTTAGCAGCTCCGCTTTTTGGTATGCAAATTATCTCACTAAAGCTTTTTTTTTTTTTTAAGTTTAAAAAAAATTTTTTTTTTTTAAATTGGGAACAGTGTGTTTTTCCAGGACCCATCAGCTCCAAGTCATGTCGTTGTTTTCAGTCTAGTTGCAGAGGGCGCAGCTCGCTGGCTCATGTGGGAACTGAACCGGCGACCTGTGTTATGAGCATTGTGCTCTAACCAACTGAGCAAACCGGCTGCCCTAAAGCTTCTTTTTTATAGTTGACATACAATACTGTATTAGTTTCAGGTGTGTAACAGTGATTCCGCACTATGTGGTCACTTACTATGTTACCACCACGATAAGTCTAGCAACCACCTGTCAACATACAAAGTTATTACTAAAGCTGTTTAAAGTTACATATACAGTACTTAACACAAATAAGATAAATCAGTAGTCTATATTGTTTGGGGCATATGTATGAAAGATATAAAACCATAGATAGAAATAACACCAACTGAGGACTGTAATATTTTTGCTTTTTGTTTTCTAGAGAGATATAGGAGGGGAAGATAGTGACGTTTTTAAAAATCTGGAATAACCATGAGAAAGTGTTAGTTGCTAAATCTGAGTGGTGGATACATGGGTACTTGGTATATTTTCTTTTGTACTTTCTTTTATGTATCAAGTATTTCTCGTTATTTTTTTTTAAAGAATAATAGAATGTTATATAACATTTGAGAACTTACTATGTACCAGGCACCTTTTCTAAGGGCTTTTGACACCTTCACAAGGCCTGTGAGGCAGTGACCTACAGATGAAATTGAAGCATAGAGGTAGTAACTGGTGCACAGTTACACTGCTAGTATGGAACCAGGATTCAAACAAAGGAAATTTTACTTTAGAGCTTGTGCTTATTTATTATATTACTATGCTGCACTGCCTCTTTATATTACAAAGATAATGAGCTTACTCAACTTTTCACCTAAGTATGTTTCAGACTCATTATTTGCAATTTTTTCAGGTTTAGTCATTTCTGTCAGGTTACTGATGTAATTTTTTCCCTTTTACAGATAATGGCATCAGCCGCTAAGGAATTTAAAATGGACAACTTTTCACCTAAAGCTGGCACTAGCAAATTGCAACAGACAGTACCAGCTGATGCATCTCCTGATTCTAAGTGTCCTATATGCTTGGATAGGTTTGATAATGTGTCTTATTTAGATCGCTGTTTACACAAGTTCTGTTTTCGCTGTGTACAGGAGTGGTCTAAAAACAAAGCTGAATGTCCACTGTGTAAACAGCCCTTTGATTCTATCTTCCATTCTGTGAGGGCAGAAGATGACTTCAAGGAGTACGTCCTAAGGCCTTCATATAATGGTTCTTTTGTCACACCTGATGTTCGAAGGTTCCGCTATCGTACAACTATGACCAGAGACCGAAGTGCTTCTGTTTATTCACCCAGTAGTACCATGAATAGAAGAACAACAAGTCCACCAGATAGTGGGGTACTATTTGAAGGATTAGGTATTTCAACAAGACCTAGAGATGGTGAAATTCCTCAATTTATGAGACAGATTCCAAGGAGGCCAACTACAGCAGATGAAAGATCTTTGCGGAAAATTCAAGAACAGGATATTATTAATTTTAGGCGAACTCTCTATCGTGCTGGTACTCGTGTTAGAAATATTGAAGATGGTGGTCGCTACAGGGATATTTCAGCTGAATTTTTCCGTAGAAATCCAGCTTGTCTTCACAGATTAGTCCCCTGGTTAAAACGTGAACTTACAGTTCTTTTTGGAGCTCATGGATCTTTAGTGAATATAGTGCAGCACATCATCATGAGTAATGTTACTCGATATGACTTGGAGAGTCAGGCATTTGTATCTGATTTAAGGCCATTTTTACTTAATCGGACTGAGCATTTTATACATGAATTTATCAGTTTTGCTCGATCTCCTTTTAACATGGCAGCCTTTGACCAGCACGCTAATTATGATTGCCCTGCTCCTTCCTATGAAGAAGGTAGCCATTCTGATTCTTCAGTCATAACAATATCTCCAGATGAAGCTGAGACCCAAGAGCTGGATATTAATGTAGCCACTGTTAGTCAGGCACCATGGGATGATGAAACTCCAGGGCCATCTTATTCAAGCTCAGAGCAGGTACACGCTGCCATGTCTTCCCTTTTAAATACTTCTGACAGTTCAGATGAAGAACTTGTACCGGGAAGAGCCACGTCTCAGATACAAGGAGTACAAACCAATGAAGACCTAAATAATGACAGTGATTCTTCTTCGGATAATTGTATCATTGTTGGGTTTGTTAAACCACTAGCTGAGAGGACCCCAGAACTTGTTGAACTGTCCTCCGATTCTGAGGAGTTAGGTTCTTATGAGAAAATGGAGACAGCGAAGACACAAGAACAAGAACAGTCTTACAGTTCTGGTGATAGTGATGTTAGTAGATGTTCATCTCCACGCTCTGTCCTTGGAAAGGATGAGCAAGTAAATAAAGATCATTGTGATCCTGGTACAAGAATCAAATCAAAGAAGGAAGAGAAACGGTCTACATCATTGTCCTCTCCCAGAGACCTGAGCTCATCTATCAGAGGAGACAGAGTATATTCCCCATATAACCACAGACACAGAAGGAGGGGAAGATCGAGAAGTTCTGATTCACGTTCCCAGAGTAGAAGTGGGCATGATCAGAAGAATCGTAGAAAGCATCATGGGAAGAAAAGAATGAAAAGAAAACGATCCAGAAGCAGGGAGAGTAGCAGACCTAGAGGTAGGAGAGACAAAAAAAGATCAAGAACTAGAGATAGTAGTTGGTCGAGAAGAAGCCAAACTCTGTCTCTAAGTAGTGAAAGCACAAGCAGATCGAGATCTCGTAGCAGTGATCATGGTAAAAGAAGATCGCGGAGCAGAACTAGAGATCGTTATTATTTAAGAAATAATTATGGAAGCAGATATAAGTGGGAGTATACTTACTATAGTAGAAACAAGGATAGGGATGGCTACGAATCATCTTACAGGAGGAGGACTCTATCCAGAGCTCATTATTCCAGACAATCTTCAAGTCCAGAATTTAGAATGCAATCCTTTTCTGAAAGAACAAATGCTAGGAAAAAAAATAATCACAGTGAAAGGAAGTATTACTACTATGAAAGGCATAGGTCAAGGAGTCTATCTAGTAATAGATCGAAGACTGCATCTACAGGGCCTGACCGGGTAAGAAATGAAAAGCCTGGAGGGAAACGAAAATACAAAACACGGCATTTGGAGGGTACGAGCGAAATGGCTCAACCATCTCGTGAATTTGCTTCTAAAGTAAAGGAAGGTCATTACCAAAAGTCTTCATCAAAATTGGATGGAAACTACAAAAATGAGACTGACAGCTTTTCAGATAGCCGATCATCAGACAGAGAGACAAAATACAAGAGGAGAAAAAGGAGGGCTCGGAGCCTAAGTGTAGAGATAGTTTATGAAGGGAAAGCTACAGATACAACTAGACATCATAAAAAGAAAAAGAAGAAGCATAAGAAGAAGCATAAGAAACACCATGGAGATAATGCTTCACGTTCCCCAGTTGTAATTACCAGTGACAGTGACAGTGATAAGGATTCTGAAGTAAAGGAGGGTACCGAATGTGACAATAGTGGTCCTCAAGACCGTCTGCAAAGTGAGTTTTTGGCTCCTTTAGAAACATTTGAAACTGAAGATATAGTTACAATAGAAGATGAACTTGGTGTCCTGGACAAAGAGTGTGATATTACCACACTTAATAACAACTTAAATAACACTCACAAAACTGTAGATAATATGTCACTCCAGGCAGCATCAATTGAACAGATTCTTGATGTAAGAGAAGAGAGCACCTTTGCCTCTGATTTGGAGAATCAGCCCACTAATCTCTCTGTCCAAACTGAGCCATCAAGGCAGTTGCCATCTCCACAGACATCAGTGTCAGTGTCTCTTGTTAGAGACCATGATATGTCTTAAAATTGCCAAAGCATCTCATTGAGAATTTTGCTGGTATAAAAAGGAAAAAAGAACAACATCATCTACTTCAGTCTATTTAAAGATGACTTTTGGTGAAAACTCTTTTCCCCCTTAAAAATATTTTAAGTGTTTTTTTTTTTGTGTGTGTGTTAAAAATTTGTAAAAATTATTTGTTGAAAAAGTATGTATGTCCCACCCTCAGAGATATGCACTTTTAAGTGAAAAAAAAAACAAATGATATTGCTAGCAGTTTATTTAAAACTTGGATCCTTTTTAAATAAAAATTATAAATTTTAGAAGTTATTTCATAAAGCCATATGGTATTGACATATTTTTAAAGTAGTCAAGGAGTATTTTTGAATTTTTTTTTTGAGAGTTATTCTGGAAATATGTTATAAACTAGGAGAATCCCTTTGGACAGTCTTTATTTTTCTTCTTAAAAATTTGTATGATTCAAAACCACTTCTTCAGGTTAAAATGAGGCATTTTAATCTACAGTTTATCTTGATGTCTGCCAAAAGAAAAGTTTAAATATTTTTTTATATACTTGTTTATCTGGACTGCCAGTAAAACAAATGTATATTCAACAAAAGAAAAAATAAAACAGTAACATTTTAAAACAAGAATCCAGACATTTTCCTATGCAGTATTGATATATTTTTTAAGTGAGTTATTTTAGTGAAAATAATTAAGGATATACTTATGTCATAAATACAAACTTCAGGTGAGCTGCATTTAACTTTACAGTTTTAATGATTTAGTTCTTTAATCTGATTATGAAGTATATATTATTTGCTTTCTATATTCAGAAAAATGAGTTATGTAGCATTTAGATAACTAAATACAAATGAAAAAACCCTTGCCAGACTTCTCTATTGGTAGTTTAGTTCTTTTACACAAAGTGACTGTTTATGTTTTATCCTGTTTTAGAGATGATAAAATTGTTCTACATCTATAACCTGATGAAGGATTGCAGTGAACAGCAGAACTTGGATTAAATCTAAATTTAGCCTACAATTTGCCTTGCTACCATATTTATTCATTATTCAACAGAAATTGGAATGCCAGCTGTGTGGCAGGTTCTGTACTAAGTTCTTGGGGATTTAGTGATAGAACAAAGCAGACAGATATGCTCCCTGCCCGTGTGTGTGTACGTACGTATGTGTATACACATATATAACACTATAAGTCCTCTGGACAGAAAGTATAATTTACTATAAAAGCATACAATCTAATATCCTATAATTCACCACTCCCCCAGCTTTGATCCTAATCTAAGATGCATCATCTCTCCCATGGACTAGTACTTTTGCTTCTTACCTAGTTACTTTGCTTCCACCCTTGGCCCACCTACCCCGCAGTTCGCTCCACAGTGATCCTTTAAAAACATGAAAGCATGTTATTTCCTTTCTCAAAATCCTGCAATGGTTCCCCATCATATTTAGGATCAAAACCAAAGTCCTTATCTTGGTCTGTCAGGCCTTAACAGCAACTGCTGTGGTCATCTGTCTCCTCTCTTTCCCCAGACCACTCCACTCCAGCACCTTGCTCACCTCCTGTTCTTTGCAGACTCAGTTCACTCCTCCTTTGGGCCTTGGCACTTGCTCTTCCTTTGGGTAGAATGTTCTTCACCCAAATGGCATGCTCTCTCACTTCATTTAGGTCTTCCTGATCAACTCATCTAATATCAGCACTCCCCATTATTCTTTATTCCCTTCATTTCTCTCCGCTTATTACTACCTAATATCTATTTTCTTTGTCTCCCACACTAGAATGTGATAAACTCTAAACCTGTCTTCTCCATTTCATGTTCGCAGTTGCTTAAACCTGATAACCTGGAATGTAGCTTTGTTTTTTTTTTTCCCCTCTTTCCGCTGCCACTTACTCAATCTAACCTCTAAAATATACCTCAAGCAATTCACCTCTTTCTTACACTCTCCAATGCCACTGTTCTTGTCTGTGCTCTCATCATCTCTCACTTGAGTCATCTACCAACTGATCTACTAGTTCTGCACAAGAGGCAGAGGTCTTTTCACAAAAGTGATCAGATTATGGTATGTACTTCTTGCTTAAAACCCTGCCATGTGTTCCCATAGCACTTCATTCCTCGCCTCACAAGGCTCTGTTTACCTATTCAGCAACACTGCATATCATTTACCCCTTGTTCATGAAGTTCCATTCTGCAAGTGTTTTCACTTTGTGACGCATTTGTGCTATCGGTCCCCCTTTATGCAACCCCCCACACTGCTTTTTTTGAATAGTTCATTCTCATGCTTAAGGATTCAGTTGAAATGTGACCTACTCAGAGATATTCCCCTACCACTACATTAAAATAAGTTCTTTCCCAACCTCCATTTCTCTCATGACTCTATTTACTTTCTTCGTATCACTTCACATTTGGCAATTAATTATTTGTGGTTTTACATTATTATTGTCTATCTTCTTCCTCACCATCAGACTCTAAGCTTATGAGGGAAACTTTTTCACTCATCTCCATATACCCAGTACATTTCACAATACCTGGCATATAGCAGATGCTCTGTAAATGTGTTGGGTAAATCAATGCCCAGGTGAGGAGAGGGTCTAAGACAAGAGTTCTTTCTTCTCACTATTTTTGTGACACTCCCCTTCTTCTCTGGCCTTGGTAAAATTTTACCTACAAATCTGCCAAATGATTTCCTTTCTGGGACTTCAGTTCTTTTAGATTCAGTCTACACTATAACTGCTGATGTTTAATAAATCCCCTTATTCAAGGCTATGTTATTTCCCACTGTTAGCATAAAGGAGGCATGGATTTATTTTTTTAAAGGAATTTTGGATCTGATTTCTTTCTCTTAGTTAAAAATCCAAAACCAAGTATTGGCAGAATAGCTTGTATGATAGGTAACAGTTATAAAAATGGACAAAACATAAAGAACAAGTACTTGAAGACACTGGAGAAAAATCAAAAGGCAGAAACTGGAAGGAATTAGACCATTGAAAGTTAGGTCCTGCATGAAAACTACATATATTTATGGCTTTTCTTCTGAGGGTCCTCCCCAGTCCACATGGAAGTTAGAACACAAGCAGAAAGCCATAGTCATTGAATTAGAAGATGAACTCTGGCGCTGCCAGAGTGATGATACTGGGGGAAATTTCAGAAAGAAAGGAAACAAAGGGGAAACGCTACAATTTGTATATAACTTTCACTCAACTCCTTAGCTGACCTTGAAACAAACATGCATGGGAGATTCCGAGGAGCCCAGGTAAGCAGTAGCTGGAAGGCTGAAAGAGCTCATCAGACATCAGCTGCCACCACAGGGAAAACAGAATTTGGAGTTACTGAGTTTCACCAACTTAACAAGGGCAGGGAAAACAGGGCTTTTCACTGAAACCCCTACTGAGCCACACCTTTGCAGTAAAGACCATGACCCAGGACTAAGGGATTCACCTTGCACTAAGGGCACAGCTGAACAGACCCACCACAATGTAAAACAAAGCTACAAATTCAAAATGAGTAGCTGGTAAATTATCATGCTAGAACAAAAGCAACACTCCCCAGTGTAAAATGATAGAATCTAGAGATTCTATAGCATAGCTATAATGTCCAGTATAAAACAAAATTACTAGACGTGAAGGTACCCATAGTCAAGAAAAAGCAGTTACAAAAAACATACTTTAAATAATCCACATGATGAAATTAGAAGACAAAGACTTTAAAGACGCTATTAGAAATATGTACATGAACTTAAAAGAGGGTTATATTAATGAACAGATGGAGGTTCTCAGCTGAGAAATAGAAAAAGAAGCAACGAAAGTCTCCAAATTTTTAAAAACAGTATTTGAAATGAAAAATTCACTGTAAGCCTTACCAATACATTGGAGAAGCCAGAAGGGAAATGACTTCAGATAGAAACCGGTATTTACAGATAAGAATGAATATCACCCGAAGTGGTAAATAGATGGGAAAATAGAAAAGACTATAATTTTCTTATTTAAAAGACAACTGACTTTTTACAATAAAGTTTGTAACATTGTATTATGTGGTTCGTTAGATCTAGAGAAGTAAAAATTATGACTAGCACAAAGGATGGACTGGGGTAGATGGCATTATGTGGTTGCAAGGATCTTAAATTTTACCTGGTACGATACAATAATTCTAAGTAGACTGATAAAATCTAAGGATGAGAGAGAGGCATGTAGCTAAAAGAATACAGTCATGGGCTCATGACAATGTATAGTCAACAATGGTCTACATATATGACGGGTCCCATAAGATTGTAATGGAGTTGAAAACTTCGTATTGTCTAGGGATGTCATAGTTGTAACATTGGAGCACAATGCATTCTTGTGATGCTGGTGTAAACAAACCTGCGCTGCCAGTCATATAAAATGATAGCATATACAATCTTGTACAGTGTGTACTAATGATAAATGACTGTGGCTAGTTTTTGTATTTACTGCACTATATATTTTAGGGTGCACTCTTTCTACTTATATAAAAAAAGTTTGCTGTAAAACAATATGTTGTGTTATACCAGCAGCAGCCTCATCCAGCTTGTGTTTACTGTGTCTCTTGATGGCATCCTTTTCTCTAGTGCTTGATTTAATCTCGTGTTGTTTTGTACAGTAACATGTTGCATAGGCTTGTAGCATAGGAGCAACAGGCTATACCATGTAGCTTAGGTGTGTTATAGATTATACCATCTAGGTTTGTGTAAGTGCATTCTATGATGTTCGCACAATGATAAAATTGCCTGACAAGGCATTTCTCAGAACTTACCCCATTGTTAAGCGGCATGTGACTGTGCAGAGAATTATAGCTAAAAGAGAAAAGTAATGTACATGATTAACCCAAATTGAAGGAATATAGGAACAAAGGAACAAAATTGGATGAAACAAACAGTAAACTTGCTGTTTTAAGCTCATGTCAATAACTAAATGTAAATGGATTTACTGCTCCAATTTAAAGCCAGAGATTATCAGACTGGATACAATAAAGGAAGACTCAACTATAAGCTGTATACTAGAGATGTGCTTTAAATATTAGAAGACGTTGAAAGCAATAGGATGGAAAAAGATATACCATGAAAACAGTAACCATAAGAAAGCTGTTACAGGTATAGTACTTTGACATAACAAGCATTAACAGAGACAAAAGAGACATTTCATAATGATAAAAGGCATAATTTATCAGGAAAATACAACCTTAAATGTGTCTGTATCTAATAACAGCTATAAAATTTATGATGCAAAAACTGATAAAACAAAAGGGACAAGTGGACAAATCAATAATCATAGTTGGAGATTTTAACAACCCCTCGCAGTACTTGACAAAACAAATAGAAAATTAGTAAGGATATAGGTGACTTGAACCACACTATAACTCAACCTGAATAATTGACATGTATAAGAACATTACACCCAAGAACTGCAGAATACACATTCTTCTTAAGTGTATCTGGGACATATATCGAGATAGTCCATATGCTGGGCCGTAAAACAAGTTTCAACAAATTTCGAAAGGTTGAAATCTTACAACATATTAAACTGATCACAACAGATTAAAATCAGAAATCAGTAACCCTCAAATGTTGAGGAAATTCCCAATATTTGAAAAATAAACATCATACTTCTCAATTAACTCATAGGTTAAAAAATCACAAGGATATTAGAAATTATTTCAAATGGAATGACATTGAAAACCATATATCAAAATTGATGGGATGTTAGAACTTATCAGCTGACAAAAGGGAAATTTATAGCCTCAAATGCTTACATTGGAAAAGAAAATGTAAAATCAGTGATCAAAACTTCTACCTTAACAACCTAGTAAAGGAAGAGCAAATTAAACCTAAAGTGGGAGAAAAGAATAATGATTAGAGCGGAAATCAATGAAATAGAAAATAGAGTAACAATTTTGAAAAGCTAAAGCCAAAGTTGGTTTTTGAAAAGATAAATAAAATTGGTAAATTCCTGGCAAGACTGATTTTTTAAAAAAGGTATAGGATAAGGAATATCATGAACAACTTTTTGCCAGTAAATGTAATAACTTAGAGGAAATGGTCAAATTCCTTGAAAAGCACAACTTACCAAAATTGATTTGAGATCAAATAAAAAAGCAGAATAGCCTATGTCTAGTACAGAAATTGAATAGTTATAAACAATCTTCAAAGAAAGAAAACTCCAAGCCTTAATGGTTTCGTTTGTGGATTCTGTTAAATGTTTCGGAAAGAAATGATACCAGTCTTACACGAACTCGTGTAGGAGGCCAGCATAACCCTGACATTACAAGAAAAGAAACTTACAGACCAATATCCCTTATGAACATAGATACAAAAATATTAGCAAATTGAATCCAGAAATATATATTAAAAAGGATGCTACATCATGACCAAATGGACTTTTTCCCAGGAATTCTAGGTTGGTTTAATACTCAGGAAAAAAAATCAATGAAATTCAGGTATACTAACAATATATGATCACCACAATAGATGCAAAAAAAAAAAAATTGAAAAATTCAATACTCATTCATGATAAATACTCTGAGTAAACCAGGAATAAAAGAAGATCAATCTGATAAAAGGCATCTAAAAAAAACCTACAGCCAACATTGTAATTAAAGTGAAACATGGATCGTTTTCCCACTGAGATTACTATAAGATAAGGGTGTCAACTCTTCACCACTTATATTCAACATTTTATTGGAGATCATAGGTTGTGCAATAAGGAAACAAAAGGCATAAAGATTGGAAAGGAAAAAGTAAAAACCATGTGTTGACAAAGGATATGATTGTTTACCTAGCAAAGTTTAAGGAATCTACAGAACAATTATGAGACCTAATAAGTGAATTTATCAGTGTTGTATAAAACGAGGTCAAGAAACAGAACATTTGTATTTCTATATACTAACAATTTCAAAATTAAACTTTAAAAATAATTCCATTTAGAGTAGCATCAAAGAACATGAAATGTTAAGATTTAACAGATAGGTATAAAAACACTACTCTTAAAACTCTAAAATATCTCTGAGAAATTAAAGACAAATAAATGAAAAATTAAAGACCTAAGTAAATGAATTCATGGATTAGAATTCAATATTGTTAATATGTCAGTTCTCCCCTAGTTCATTTGTAGGATCAATGCAGTCCTGATCACAGTCTCAATAGGCCTGTGTGTGTGTGTGTGTGTGTGTGTGAACTGACAAGTTGATTCTTATGTCATAGGGAAATGCAAAGAGCCTGGAATAGCCAACACAGTCTTTACAAAGAAGAATAAAACAGTATCAGCAAATAAATGAAACACGAGTTAAAAATAGACCTGCACACATACAGTCAATTGATTCTTTTGACAAAGATGCCAAGGCTATTCAGTGGGAGAAGGAAAATTTTTCAACAAATGAAACAATTTGTGCTGGAACAATTAGAAGTATGGTGAAAAAAATGAAGCCTTGACCCCTACCTCACACCAAAACAAAATTAATTTGAGATGATCATAGACCTAAATGTAAAAGCTAAGAACACAAAGACTCTAAAAGAAAACACAAAATATCTTCATGACCTTGGACTAGGTAGAGAGTTATTAAAGAGAACACAAAAATCAGTAAACAAAAGAAAAAAACTAATAAATTAGGTTTCACCAAAATAAACTTCTACTCAAATGACACCTTTAAGAAAATGAAATGGTAAGTCACAGACTGGGAGAAGATATTTGAAATACATGTATTTGACAATGAGTTTGTATCCAGTAAATTAAAAACTTGCAAATCCATAACGCAAAGAAAAACCACTCAATCAGGCAAAAGATTGGAGCAGATATTCACAAAAAAAGATACATGAATGGCGAATAAGTATATGCAAATGTGCCCAATATCATCATTTGAGGAATTAAAATTAAAACCACAGTAATAGGTCATTTCATACCAACCAAGGTGGCAAACAAAACTGACCAGTGTCTGTATTTACTGGATGTGTATTTATTGGAGCTCTCTACCGGTGGGAATGCAAAATGGTAAGGCCATTTTGGAAGAGGTTGCAGTTTCCTGTCAAGTTAAACATACGCTTACACTTACCTTAGGGCGCACACAACCTGGGGCAAGTGGTTCCACTCCATGCAGTTTTCAAAACTCAGAATTGTACACTTCAAATCTGTGCACTATATTGAATCTCAATTTTACCGCTATAAAAGCAAAACAAAAAAGTAAGATAACATGAAAATCAAAAAAGCGACGCCCGCAGGCGTCGGCCAGCGAGCGCCAACGGGTGGGTAAAGCAAGCTGCGGGAGAGGAAACGAAACCAAGCGGGGACAGGGAGGCGGGGCGGCTGTGTCCTTTGGTAACCCAGCCTCCGCGGCCCGGCCGGGCTAGTAGTTGCAGTTTCGTTTTTCGGGAAAATCCCTCCCGGTTCTCTGCGGGCTCCCGGGGAGTGGAGCGCAGGTGAGACGGGAAGTCGAGCTGCCGCTATGACGGCCGAGGAGCGGCGGAATCTGCACGCTTTCCAAAACTATGTCACGAAGATTCTGGACCCTACCTACATCCTGAGCTACATGGCCCCCTGGTTTAAGGAGGGTGAGTGGTCCCCAGCGGCGCCCGCCTCTTGGGGCCGGAAAACAATTCAGGACGTGTTTTCCTTTACTTCCCCCCTCCACCCTTCTTTTAATCAATATAGGTAGCCTGCTGGGAACGCAAGATCCATCCATGTTGTCACAAATGTTTCTGTTTCTATATCATCTTTTCTTACCACCGAATAGTATTCCATTGTGTATATATACCACGACTTCTTTATCCATTCATCTATGGAAGGACATTTTGGTTGTTTCCATGTCTTGGCCACCGTAAACAAAGCTGCAGTGAACATTGGAGTACACTTGTCTTTATATATAAATGTTTTCAGATTTTTCGGGTAGATACCCAGGAGAGGGATTGCTGGGTCATATGGTAATTCTATTCATAATTGTTTGAGGAACCTCCACACTGCCTTCCATAATGGCTGCACCAATCTGCATTCCCACCAACAGTGGATAAGGGTTCCTTTTTCTCCACAGCCTCTCCAACACTTGTTACTATTTGTCTTGTTGATGTATAGCCATTCTGACTGGGGTGAGCTGATATCTCATTGTGGTTTTTATTTGCATTTCTCTGATGATTAGTGATGTTGAGCATTTTTTCATATGTCTATTTGCCATTTGTATGTCCTCTTTGGAGAAATGTCTCTTCAGGTCGTCTGCCCATTTTTCACTTGGGTTGTTTGTTTTTTAGTTGTTGAGTTTCATGAGTTCCTTGTATATTTTGGATATTAGCCCCTTATTGGAGGGACTGTTTGCAAAAATCATCTCCCATTCAGTTGGTTGCCTTTTTATTTTGTCGATAGTTTCTTTTGCTGTGCAGAAGAAGCTTTTAAGTTTCATATAGTCCCATTCGTTTATTTTAGCTTTTACTTCCCTTGCCTTTGGAGTCAAATTCATAAAATGCTCTTTGAACCCAAGGTCCATAAGTTTAGTACCTGTGTTTTCTTCTATGCAGTTTATTGTTTCAGGTCTTATGCTTAAGTCTTTGATCCATTTTGAATTAATTTTGGTACATGGTGACAGCAGTCCAATTTCATTCTTTTGCACGTGGATATCCAGTTCTGCCAGCACCATTTATTGAAGAGGCTGTCTTTTCTCCATTGTATGTTTTTTGCTTCTTTGTCAAAAATTATCTGTCCATATTTATGTGGTTTTATTTCTGGGTTCTCAATTTTATTCCATTGGTCTATATGTCTGTTTTTCTGCCAATACCATGCTGTTTTGATTATTGTAGACTTGTAGTACAAGCTAAAGTCAGGGAGTGTAATACCTCCAGTATTGTTCTTTTTTCTTAAGATTGCTTTGGCTATTCAGGGTCTTTTGTGGTTCCAAACAAATCTGATCATTTTTTGTTCTATTTCTTTAAAAAATTCCATTGGGATTTTGATGGGGATTGCATTAAATCTGTATATTGCTTTGGGTAATATGGCCATTTTAACTATGTTGATTCTTCCAATCCATGAGCATGGAATGTCTTTCCATTTCTTTGTGTCTTCTTCAATTTCTTTTAAAAATGTCTTCTAGTTTTCAGCATATAGATCTTTCACATCCTTGGTTAAAGAATAAAAGGTATTTTATTCTTTTTGCTGCAATTGCAAAAGGAATTGTTTTTTGTATTTCTTTTTCTGCGATTTCATTGTTAGTGTATAGGAATGCAATGGACTTTTGTACGTTGATTTTGTAGCCGGCAACTTTACTGTATTCGTTGATTGTTTCTAATAGCTTTTTGGTGGAGTCTTCAGGGTTTTCTATATATAGCATCTTGTCATCTGCAAAGAGTGATAATTTAACTTCTTCATTCCCAATTTGGATGTCTTTTATTTCTTTCTCTTGCCTGATTGCTCTGGCAAGGACTTCCAACACTATGTTGAAAAGCAGAGGTGATAGGGGACAGCCCTGTCGTGTTCCTGAACATAGAGCAAAGGGCTTCAGTTTTTCACCATTAATTATGAGATTAGCTGAGGGTTTGTCATATATGGCCTTTATTATGTTAAGGTATTTTCCTTCTATACCTATTTTATTAAGTGTTTTTTAATCATAAATGGATGTTGTATCTTGTCAAATGCTTTTTCTGCATCAATTGATATAATCATATGATTTTTGTCCTTTATTTTGTTTATGTGATGTATCACATTGATGGATTTGCAGATGTTGAACCATCCTTGTGCTCCGGGGATGAACCCCACATGGTTGTGATGAATAATCTTTTTAATGCATTGTTGTATTCGATTTGCCAGAATTTTGTTTAGGATTTTTGCATCTGTATTCATCAGAGATATTGGTCTGTAGTTTTCTTTTTTTGTGTTGTCTTTACCAGATTCTGGTATCAGGGTAATGTTGGCCTCACAAAATGAGTTAGGGAGTACTGTCTCTTCAGTTTTTTGGAAGAGTTTGAGCAGGATTGGTATTAGATCCTCTTTGAAGGTTTGGTAGAATTCACTAGTGAAGCCATCCGGTCCAGGACTTTTGCTTTTGGGAAGGTTTTGGATGACTGATTCAATTTCGTTACTGGTGATCGGTCTGTTTAGATTTTCCAGTTCTTCATGGTTCAGCCTAGGAAGGCTATGTTTCTAAGAATTTGTCCATTTCTTCTAGATTATTGAATTTGGTGGCATATAGTCCTTCATAGTATTCTTGGATGATCCTTTATATTTCTGTGGTATCCGTGATAACTTCCCCTTTTTCATTTCTGATTTTGTTAATTAGTGTCTTCTCTCTTTTTATCTTAGTGTGTCTAGCCAAGGGTTTATCAATTTTATTAATCTTTTCAAAGAACCAGCTCTTTGTCACATTAATTTTTTCTTTTATCTTTTTGTTCTCTATTTCATTTAGTTCTGCTCTGATTTTTGTTATTTCCTTTCTTCTGCTGACTTTCGGTTTCATTTGTTCTTCTTTTTCTAGTTCTTTAAGGTGTAACATGAGGTTATTTATTTGGGATTTTTCTTGTTTCTTGAGATAGGCCTGTAATGATATAAATTTCCCTCTTAAAACTGCTTTCGCTGCATCCCAAAAATTTTGGTAGGATGTATTTTCATTGTCATTTGCTTCTATGTATCTTTTGATCGCTCCTCTAATTTCTTCTTTGACCCAGTCGTTCTTTAAAAGTATGTTGTTTAATCTCCATGTATTTGTGTTTTTTCCTGCTGTCTTTTTGCAGTTGATATCCAATTTCAAAGTCTTGTGATCAGAGAATATGCTTGGTATGATTTCAGTCTTCTTAAATTTGCTGAGGCTGATTTTATGTCCCAATAAATGGTCTATCCTTGACAATGTTCCATGTACACTAGAAAAAAATGTGTAGTCTGATGTTTTAGGATGAAGTGCTCTATATATGTCAATTATGTCCATTTCATCTAATGTGTCATTTAGTACTGCTATTTCGTTATTTATTTTCTGTTTGGATGATCTATCTATAGCTGTCAATGATGTATTTAAGTCCCCTAGTATAATTGTGTTTTGGTCAATTTGTCCCTTTAGTTCTGTTGGTATTTGCTTGGTATATTTCGGTGCTCCCTGATTGGGGGCATAAATATTGATGACTGTTATGTCTTCTTGTTGTATAGTCCCCTTTACCGTTATGAAATGTCCATCTTTGTCTCTTGTTACCTTTTTCACCCTGAAGTCTGTTTCATCTGATATCAGTATGGCTACACCTGATTTTCTCTGGGTACCATTTGCTTGGAGTGTCAATTTCCACCCTTTCACTTTGAGTCTATGTTTGTCCTTGTAGCTGAGATGTGTCTCTTGGAGACAGCATACGGTTGGGTTTAGTTTTTTGATCCAGTCTGCTACTCTGTGACTTTTTATTGGTGATTTCAGTCCATTTACATTTAGGGTGGTTATTGATATGTGAGGATTTCCTCTCATTCTATCTTTAGTTTTCTGGTAAGGCTGTGTCTCCATTGTTTCTTTGCCTTTTTGTTGTTGTCTATTATTTCTGTGTGGTGGTATTCTATGATATTTCTCTCTGTTTATTCTTTTATTACAGTATATATTTCAGTTCTGGATTTTTTTTGAGTGGTTACCCTTAAGTTTATGTAAAAGAAAGTTTGATATTTAGAATATTCCATTTTCTTCAGCACGCTTACTTTCTTCATTCCCATATTCCAGTTTAGGCCTTTACTCTCCCCCTTTTTATGTTTCGGTTGCCACAAATTGTCCCTGTTGATGGTGGTCGAATAGCCTCCTTTAGTATTTCTTATAGTGCAGGTCGTGTATTAGAAAATTCCCTCAGCTTCTGTATGTCTGGAAAGGTCTTTATTCCTCCTTCATATCTAAAGGATATCTTTGCTGGATATATTATTCTTGGCTCATAATTTCTTTCAATAGTTTGAATATTTGGTTCCACTCCCTCCTGGTTTGTAGAGTTTCTGCTGAAAAATCTGATGATAATATAATGGGCTTTCCTTTGTAGGTTACCGTCTTCTTTTCCCTGGCTGCCTTCGGGATTCTTTCTTTGTCATTGATTTTAGACAGCTTCAATACAATGTGCCTTGGAGAAGGCCTGTTGGGATTGAGGTAATTAGGTGTTCTATTTGCTTCTTGGATTCGAGGATCCAGTTCTGTCCACA
Source organism: Rhinolophus ferrumequinum (assembly GCF_004115265.2). Lineage (NCBI taxonomy): Eukaryota > Metazoa > Chordata > Mammalia > Chiroptera > Rhinolophidae > Rhinolophus > Rhinolophus ferrumequinum. The sequence continues at coordinate 49,872,158 of NC_046295.1, read as the reverse complement.
AGTTTGGGAAGTTTTCATCAACAATTTGTTTGAATATATTCTCTGTTCCCTTCTCTCTTTCTTCTCCTTCTGGTATGCCCATTATTCTTATATTGCTCTTTCTGATGGAGTCAGAAAGTTCTTGTAGAGTTCTTTCATTTCTTTTAAGTCTCAAGTCTTTCTTCTTCCATCCGTGTAATTTCCAGGTTTCTATCTTCGATGTCACTGATTCATTCCTCCATCTGGTCAACTCTACTACCTAAGCTGTCTATTTCATTCTTAATTTCTTCTATTGAGTTCTTAATCTCCAGAAATTCTATTTGGTTCTTTTTTAAAATTTCAGTCTCTTTCGTAAAATGCTCATGTTGTTCTTTGATTGTGTTTCTGAGTTCATTAAACTGCCTTTCTGTGTTTTCTTGCATCTCGTTGAGTTTTTTCAGAACTGCAGTCTTGAATTCTCTGTCATTTGTCACATATTTCCATATCTTTAAGTTCCTTTTCTGGAGACTTTTAACTTTCTTTCTGAGCTGTCTTGTTACCTTGGTTATTCATGGCAATTACTGATTTATTATTTATCTTTCTAGACATCTACCGGAGTGGCTTCTGCAACAGGTTGATAGGAAGAAGTCTTTTGTTTTCCAGTACTTGTTGGTAGAATGTTTTATTTTCTCTCCGACTGCAGCCTTTTTTTCTCTCTCACACAGTAGTGCTATATTTTCTCTGCACTATTCCAGCTTCTCACACAATGGGGGGATTCCCTGGTAGACGGGCTTCTCCTCTGTTAATAGTTCGCCTGGGTCACAGGGCACAGTGTTCGTGTGGGTATGTGGAGAGCTTTTGAAGTTCCAAAGCTCTTCCTGCACCATATTCAGAGCCCGTATGTTTCAGCAGTTCTGTTTGCTCCTGCAGGGATCCGCCCAGATAGGTGGGGCCAGGGGCGGGGTGAGTTGTGAGAGGTGGCCCAGAGCAATGGCAGCGACCACCACCACAGCCGGTCCTGCTTCCACAGCTCCCTCCCCTTTGCCGGAACTAGTTGGGATGCAAATCTGTGTCTGAGGTCCACAGTTCTCAGAACAGCAAATATTCTGTTCTTTTGGTCTGACACTGCTACTGTTCCGCTTCTAGCACCGGGCAGGTGGGCGCGGGGCGAGCTCTGGGAGGGTAGGGAGGGGGCGGCTAGTCTCAGTGCCTAAGGCTACCGTTCTCTGCTCGGCAGTGAGGGCTTAAACCACCATTTTCAGCCTTCTTTCCTCAGTCTTTTCTCCGAGGTCTCTGTCATGAGTGTTGGGTTCAGCCGTGTTATATGCTGTACCCTCAGCCCTGTGGGTCATAAACGGAGCCCAGCAGTCCAAGTTCTTCCCTCTCCCGCAGTTGCGGTAGTTCCAGGATGCAGCGAGCTTGGAGCACTGAGCTAGGTCTGCGTCCTGCGCCCGCGAGGCTCCGTCTCCGCACTTCTCCCTTCCCTCCTACCCTGCTCGCGCGATTTGCCCACCTTTAGGTGAATTCAGTAGTGGGCTTCTTTGTCTTGCCTGTCTGCTCTGCAGGGAGTCCTTTGTGGAGTTATAGTTGTTCGATTAGTTATAAATTCCAGGGAGGATTTACAGAGGCTCACTTCACACCGCCATTTTGATGACCTATAATTCTTCACTGCATATGTTGGATATTGTACACTGGTTGCATCTTGGGAAAGGAGAATTGAAGCCAAGTTTCTTATGGAGAGGTTGCATGGACACTGGGGTTTTTAGGGCTTTGGTTAGGTTATCTATGATGTGTCAAGGTAGACGTAAGTGTGGGCTACAGATTGTTTTGCAGTATCTCTTTGGAGTCAAAGGCTAAACCTTAGTACTGCAGGAGCCATACTCCTGTATTATCCATTCCGTCAATAACATTTTTCTGGACACATGCATGAGCCAGGCACTTTATTGATGATTAGAGTTCAAAGATGAATACATGTCCATGGTCACAGTTTAAGGGAGAAAACAGACCCTCAAACAATTATTATATACTATGCAGGGTCAGTGCTCTAGTCAGGGGCATGTAAAGACAGAAAGCAAAGAAATGAGATCAAGAAATTCTACCTGGGGAACCTGAGGTATGCCACATACATGGACAAACCTTGAAACAGTATGCTAAGTGAAAGAACCCAGTCAGAAAGCCGACATGTTGTGTTATTCTACTCGTTTGCCAGGGCAGATAATTTGCTGCCTTCCTGCAGTTCCTCCATTGCTGTGATTTGTTACTGTCTCCATCCCCATTTGAGAAGGTTTAACAACCCTTTTCAGGTTTTTCTTCCAATAATTAGTGGTGCTGCAGTTTTATGAGTGACTCTTGCTTCTGTTTGTAGATGAGCTGCAGTATATTCAGGCTGAGAAAAACAACAAGGGCGTGATGGAGGCTGCCTCACTTTTTCTCAAGTTCCTGTTGGAGCTCCAGGAGGAAGGCTGGTTCCGTGGCTTTTTGGACGCTCTTGACCATGCAGGTTAGTTCTTTCTTACTCACAAATCGGTATATTATTTGACCATTTCAGAACTGGAAAAGTAAAATGCGGCTAATTCTGAGGTATCCCCATATAGTTCATGTCTTTTAATGTGAGACAATGTAAAGACTATGTTCAGGCAGATATATGATTGTCTACCTGAAATATACAAAGGAAACTACAGAGAGCATTGTAACTAATGGGATAGTTTAGTCAGTTTATTGGAAATAAGATCAGTATGCAAAAGTTAGTTGCATTTCCAACCACTGGAAGCAAATAGAGAATCGAATTTAAAATGAAATATCATTTATAATAGTAACAAAAGTTACAATGTATTTTGGAGTAAATCTAGCAAAAGATGTGTAAATTTGAAACGGAGAACATGATAAAATGTTATTGAAAGATATTAAAGAAGTCTTAACTAACTGGAGATATATACCTATGCACCTGGAAAGGAAAACTTGATATCATGAAAATGTCAGCTCTCCCAACCATTGATCTATATATTCAATTCTAATAAAACTCCTACATGCTTTTTCATGAGTTTGACAAGCTGATTCTAAAATGTGTCAACGAAAAACATCCAGCCTAAGAGAAAGCTTATTTTTGAGCCAAACTGATGACAATTGCCAGGCAGCAAAGTCTCAACGGATTGAGAAAATGCTCCGGAAAATGGCCATTTTGCAACTTATTTCATACATTAGAATCAAAAGAGGAAGGTTACATGAAATCCATTGGTTGTAAATTAAGGGGGTGGGAGAAAGCAAAGTGGGGAAATCTCTGGGATTGGATAAAAAGCAAAATGGAGCAACACACACTTCTTTTATGTTGGTGGGTACAGGATAGTTAATAGCATTTTACAGCACACTGGGATGGTATCTGGGGAACAAGATAACAATGAGGCATTTTGTAGTTTCCTGCTCTGTAGTGTGGTGGGTTGTGCCCCCCTGGGGGGGTCCGGATTACTCTGACATTCCAAGGGTATGTTATCTTAGATGCAAAAAGACAACAGTTAGGCTTATTTAAGGTAAAGATTGACCTTTGTCAAGGCCAAGGATGTGACTTCCCGCCATGGCCCACCTTAGTTATGAATTTTTATGCTCACGTCATCCTATGTGGTTATTTTCAGTCTTCTGAGCTTGTCAGGTTTAACATGTGGCCCCTTTTCTGTCCACAAATGTATATGGAAGAATTGTGACCCAAGAATAGTCAAGACATCCCTAAAGAAGAAGAATTAAGTAGTCTAGGTTCCGCCTTCTAGATACCAGGATTAATTGTAACGCCATAGGCATTGACCCAGTGTAACTCTGCTCCTGATATCAACCAGCTGACCACTGAAATAGGATAGAGAGCCTTCAGTTAGGCTCATATATTTATGGAAACCTGCTATATTAGAAATAACTAGGAAAGGAGGATCATCAGGAAAGGAGGGGCTTTTTGGTAAATTATAACGGGCCTTTATAAACAGGATAACCTAAAGAGGATAATGTTTAAAACCAAACAAACCCTAACTTTCATATTCATGTTGATACAAATAAATTTGTATTCTTTACCTCATTTCAGTCGCATAAATACAAAATGAATTCAGAAGAATTAAAGACTTAATTCTAAGAAGCAAATTTTTAACAATTTTAGAAAAGAATATAAAATAATATTTTTATTGCCTGGGGGTATGGCAGGATTTATGAAACAAGACGTTTAAGCATTAACCATAAAAGAAAGATTGATAAATTTGAAGACATCAAAATTAAGAACATCTGTTTATCAAAACACATTAAAATGAAAGTGAAAAAACAAGTCACAAACTAGGAGAGGATATTTGCAAAATACATAATCACCAAAGAATTGGTATATAGAAAATATTGAAAAGGCTTTTAAATCAATTAGAAAAAAGGAAAATATCTATAGGGCATAAAATGTGAATTGACATTTCGAAGGATAGGAAGCATGAATGGTTAATAATATATGAAAAGATTCTCAGCCCAATTAGCAATTAGGGAATTGTAAATTAGGAACACAATGAGATAGCAAAACTTAAGAAGTCCAATAGTATTAAGACTTGAAGAGGACATTTAATAATGGGAAATCTTAAATATCACTATACAGAGCGTAACTTGATACAACTATTTTGAAAAACAATTTGGCATCATCTTTTGTAGTTCAACTCTGATCTCTCTTTCTATCCAACAGTTTCACTCTTAAGTATGTGCCCTAGAAAAACTCTTACACATATATTCCAGAATACTCACATAAGAATGTTCATAGTATAATTGTTTGTAATAACAAAAGCAAGCAAGCAAACAAACAAAACTGGAAGCAACCCCAGTATCTTTGAAGAGGAGAATGAATAAGTAAATTTTAAAATATTCATACAATGGTTCATTATAATGCAATGAAAATGTATGGACAGAGCTACCGACGACAACACAGATAAAGCTTAGAAATGTAATACTAAACTTTTTTTTTAAGTCAGAGAAAATACGCTGAGTAGGATATAATTGCAAAGTTCCAAACAAGCAAAATAAAACATATATTGTTTAGAGAATCAAAGTATTTTTTTAGCTGAGCTCATAAAGGCTCCCAATTCTTTTTTCTTTTTCTTTTACAGGTTATTCTGGCCTTTATGAAGCCATTGAAAGTTGGGATTTCCAAAAAATTGAAAAGTTGGAGGAGTATAGATTGCTTTTAAGGCGTTTGCAACCAGAATTTAAAACCAGTATTGATCCAGATCATATCCTTCCTGATATGTGTGAATGTTTAATTAATCAAGAATGTGAAGAAATTAAACAGGTAATTTAACTAAAATGAAATACTGCATTTGGGAGAAATAATTTGAACATAAAAAATGTTTTCTGTTTTCTATACTGTTTTAGACCTAAGAAAGATCATTGAAAGCCACAAAAATCCTCAAATCTAAGGTATACTTACCTAGAATAGTACTTTTAATTGTGAACTGAGTAGTTATTATGTGATAGGTTTTTTTTCAGGTGTGCCCTATTTTCAGTTAAAATTACTTTATTACTTTTGTGACTAATGTTTCATGCAAATTTAAATAAAATCAAACAGTTTAGCAAATAAAAAGAAAAAAAGTCATAAACTCTAGTGGTTAAGTGTTCAGGCTCTGAACACATAAATTTTGTTAGAATACTACTCAACCACTTATTAGTGGTGTGACCTTAGGCAAGTTACTTAGTTTCTCTAAGCCTCTGTTTCTTCATGTATAAAATGGAAATAATAATAGTACCTTACTACTATATTTTTACAAGGATTAAATGAGATAATATATGGAAAGTGTTTACATATGCCTGAGCCATAACAATAAGTGCTCAATAAATTTTAGGTATTATGATTAATAATAGAAGTCACGTAAGTCCCACTACCCTGAAAAACACATTTGTTAATATTTGGTTATATACTTCCAAATATCTCTCTATGCCACTATACCCATATTTTGAATGGTTGTCAAATGGATTATTTTCCTAATATTGCTGATGATGATTGGATATAAGATCTCAGAGGAGGTGAGAATGCTTGGCTTGACATAGTGATATAACATGTAGAAGAGAAGGACGAAGGAAAGGGTAAAGTAAAAGATCGTGTTGGATGGAGCAAAAATGGTCATGAATAAGACCTATTGAACTATAGGTCACAATGATTTTATGTGTATACAATGATTTTAAATCGTTTAAATCAGATAGCACTTGAATTGGTATTTCTTCGGTAAAAGCTCATTAAAGGAAAACTTGAAATTATTTGTCAGTCAATCGCAGTTGTCTTGCTTAGGTTTGTTCCAACAAGGGGTCAATGGCTGGTGCAGAGAAAATGGTTGAATGCCTTCTCAGATCAGACAAGGAGAACTGGCCCAAAACTTTGAAACTTGCTTTGGAGAAAGAAGAGAACAAGTTCAGTGAACTGTGGATTGTAGATACAGGTAAGTTATTCAAGGAAGATCTTGCCTCTGAAGGGTGGGAGGGTCTGAAAATATGCTCTGCCTTCCTCATAGTTCTCTTTAGGGCTTCCTTCATTCTTGTCTGTTTTTGACTCACCATCAGGAGGACTTTTCCCCTCAGATGCCATGGCTACATCTCTAATATTAGAGACCAGCATGAAATTGAGTTCTGGAAGGCAAGTGGCTACTTGCCTACAGAAGTAGTTTGGTTGTATACAACCCCTACAAATGGACCACAGCAAACCATTCTCATCCAGAATTAGCCGGTCTGGTGCAAAGGATTTAGGAAGGCAGAGTCTGAGCTTGCTGTCTGGGTTTAGATTATCAGAGAAATAGCTTGAAAATTCTAGAGTTGAAGGTTCAAACTCCAGGACTCATCCCCTTTTCAGAGTAGACTCGTAATAGACATTGCTTGGTTCTCTTTCTGGAAGCCATCTGGAACTGAACCAGAACACGACTGAAAAAAAGAATCTATTGTGATTAAGTATCTGAGCTATCATTTGGCTTCTTGAAGCTAACATTTTCTAAGAGCATTGTTTTAAAGGCTGAATTTGACAAACCCTCTGAGTGTCTGGTCTTAGCTTTGCCCGGGCTTCTTTAGATCCCAAGTTGTCTGTATAAATACACGTCTGATTTCTTGGGTCAGGTCAGGATTGGAAGACATGAATATCTGCTAAATTTTGCCTCTCTTCTTTAGTGTGCATGTGAATCACCTGGGGATTTTGTTCAAATGCAGAATCTGATTCAATAGCGGCTCAAGAGTATGCATTTCTAACAAGCTCCCAAAATTGCTGGTTTATGTTCCACACTTTGAATGATAAAGTCTGAAATGACATTGGAGTTCAAGCTCTAAATTAAGATATCAAACTCACAAAGATTATTCTAATTATTTTAAAAGGTGAAGAGGGTGGTTGTGAGAAATCTTAATGGAAGTTTAAAATTTTAGTATTATGACCTGTTTGTAGGGCTTTCACCATCAAGACTGTAATCAGACTATGTAAGTATTCTAAGATGTTTTTTGGTCTCATAAAGGTTCCAAAGATGTTGAAACGAAAGATCTTGAAGATGAGGAAATGAATACTTCTGACATACAGATTGTCTACAAGGAAGAACCAGAATGCCAGAATCTTAGTCAGAATTCATGTCCACCTTCAGGTACCCAGCATTGTTTGTTCTTTTACATAACGATGGCTCTTCGAGTATTTTGTGTAGGGACACATCTTTTCAATGTCAAAAGTCACAGCCTTCTGAAATGGTTTTTAAGGAAAAGTAAGAAAGAAAAGTGAATTTATGTTACAATAGACACTTTTTTCTATTATTAGGAATGTCATTCTCTTCCTGTCATTCTCTCATCGCTATTGTCAGCTGTTTCTCCCTCTTTTATATATTTTTTTCTCTTCCTTTATCATTAAGAAAGTATGTGCATGTCTACATTGAAAATGCAACTAGAGTCCTCCCAGAAACGCAAAATCAGCCTGGCTTTCTAAAGTAGTACTACTACTTGTGAGTCACTTGCTCAATTTCCTTTTTCAGAGCCCAGGGCTGCAAAGTAAGTTGATGAATTTTGTAAATATTCATCAATATTCAACATGTGTGTCCAGCTGAGAGGTTGAGAGGAGGCTGATCCAGCCTGTGCTGTTTGCCAAACAGTGAACTAAGGGGCTGTGTCCTCCAAGAGGGGTGCTTTTTCTAATTCATACAGAGGCACTGTGTAAGTTGGCTGTGGCCATATAAGGCCCACGTTATGTTTCTAAAAGCATAGTTTTATGAGGAGACCAGAAAGTTGCATAATAAGCCACAGTAAAAAGTTACTTACAAAAGGGCATCAGGGAAGAATTTATTATTAATCGTGAGTAGTGTTAGAAGAAAGATGTGATTTGGGGATAAAAACCACAACAAGAAAATTTACAGATTACTTCTGCAACTGAATGATATAAGTCTTTTGTCATTCTAGAATAAAAATCAATGAATGTAAGTTTCTTTAATCTTTTCTGACATATGAAATTCCTTCGTGAAATCTCTTAACCTTTTAGAAATTCTCCTTTTCTTTAAAATGCATAGGTTGGACTCAGTAGATGATTTCCAAGGTCTTTTGTAGCTTTTAACGTTTTATATACGTTGTCTATTATTGACATAAAGCCTCTGCTTGTTTTTTAAAACTTCTGGTTCTGTTGAAAGAAAATACCATGTGAGAGCCTTCAGAATTACAAAGCATGGTTGCTCTTCAGTGAGATTTCCTTGGGAATTCAATGTCTACAGTTTAGTGCTTTTCAAAGATCTTGCAGGGGTTTGTTGCAGTTTTGTTCCATGTAGGATTTCCTTTAACTAGTGGCCATCTGTCTTGCCCTGAATTAAGCCATTTGAGGTTTTTTGATTGTTGTTTGGTTTTTTTTCTTTCCCTTTTTGTCATTAGTTCTGTACTTCAAATCAGTGGAAAAGCTGACATGGTTAACAAGAGACAAGATTGTAAACTTGCTTACATGAGGCCCTTCTTGCTGAAGTCAGAATTCCTGTCTATTTAACAATAGATAGCTATTGTCTTGATTCCTCAGAACAGTCACTATTTGGTAATTTTGTTCCTTTTGTGTTTCAGAAGTGTCTCATACTTACAGTCCAACAAAGCCAAGGAATTACCAACTAGAGCTCGCTTTGCCTGCTAAGCAAGGAAGAAATACAATAATATGTGCTCCTACTGGTAAGCTGATTGCCATGACTTATATTTGCGTTATATATGCGTTGACTTCCTTTTTTGTTCTTTTATTGAATATGGGGATGAAATGGGCAAGTTCCACTTTTTTTCTTGCTCCATTTGTCTTTTGAGAAAACCGTCCTATTCATATATAATCTCAAGATATTTTAAGGAACACAACGGGAAAGAAAAATGCCATCTTTTAGCTTCCTCCAGGCCCTGACTGTTTGAGTATGTATTACCTAGGCAATCGCTTGATATTTTTCAGTCATGGTGTAAATCCTGCCATTGTTAACCCATCCACATTACCAATTTACTAGTCCACACAGTGGTTTTAGGAGAGCCACAAATAATTACCTTTTTACAGAAATACTTCAGTACGATGTTAGTTACATGTTTTCTCTTGCTTTGTATGTTGAAAGGTTGTGGGAAAACCTTTGTTTCACTGCTTATATGTGAACATCATCTTCAAAAATTTCCACAAGGACAAAAGGGGAAGGTTGTGTTTTTTGCTATTCAACTTCCAGTGTATGAACAGCAGAAATCTGTGTTCTCAAACTATTTTGAGAGACGTGGGTAGGTATCACAGTTGATCCGACTTCTTTTTCTCTAGCTTCATATAACCTGTGTGTTTTCTGCTTTGTTTTGTTTTTGAAAAACCATAATGCAAAAAATTTATAATAGATTCAGCTTTTATGTAATCTAGATGTAATTCCTTCGTGAATTCAAGCCTTTTTTGTCAGATATACCTGAAATCCTAAGCTCCTTTGGTTAGTTAACTCTTGCAGAGTGAGTAAATGACGTGAGATAAACTTTACATTTAAGTGGCACATTTAACTTTTTAATGATTTTATAATTTATTTAATATTACTCTTTAAGTACTATTTTCTTTCTTAGTGGCTTGAAAGAATATATACTACTAGCAATTTTAACTCGGTGGCATTTATTAATCTATGTGTAAGGCTCTGTGCTAACTAAGCACCGGTCTCTCTTTTTGGACTTAGGGAGAACTTAATCGATTGATATTCTGATTTAGTGTTTTATATTGTGTGGTTCCTCACTCACACTGTGGTTGGTAATAGGCAGTTTTTGTCATTTTCCAGGTACAAAGTTTCAGGCATTTCTGGAGCCACGTCTGAGAAGGTCTCAGTGGAGCAGATTGTTGAGAACAATGACATCATCATCTTAACTCCACAGATTCTTGTGAACAGCCTTAAAAATGGGACTGTTCCATCACTCTCTGTCTTTACTTTGATGATATTTGATGAATGCCACAACACCAGTAAACACCATCCTTACAATATGATCATGTTTAATTATCTAGATCAGAAACTCGGAGGATCTTCAGACCCACTGCCTCAGGTATCTACAAAGTCAGATGGATTTCTTAGAAGAGCCATGACCTTCTTAAACCTATTGACTTACTCTTATGGCCCCAGGAAGGATGTCCTTCTCAGGTCCTAAGTCCATATTACATAACTCATTAATTAATTTTGATTGATTTATTCATCTGTCTACTTAACAAGTATATATCATGTGCCTCCATGTGTTGTACATTGTGCAAGGCAGTGGGGATACCAATGTAAAAAGATATCGTCCTTGCCCTCAAACAGCTTTCATTCTGCGGGAAGCCAGATATGTAAGAATTATGTCATAATTGATCACGATGCCACACTGTGGAGATGAGTACAAGGTGCAATCAGAATGGAAGTAAGAGTTCCTAGGTGTGCTATGAAAGTAAGGCAAGACCTAACAGAAGTAAGGGAGGGCAGAAACTAACAAAAGTGTGCAAGGTAGACAGCTGCGTGGTTTTCAGTGAAGCCTCCTGTGTGTCCAGAGGCACAGGTATGAAAGAATATGGTGTGCTCAGGAATCTTAAAGCTCTTCAGTATCCCTTAATGCAGAGTGTGAAGCAGTGAATGGCAGTAGGTGAGGCAGGATGGGAGAGAGGGAATGATCGATAGAACCAGATGCCAGGAGAGACCTGAGGGTATGAGATAAGTAAGTAAGTAAATGGATTAATACAGGAGAGCAGACGGAACCCCATTTTTGGTGTCATTAGAGAGGAGAGGGTGAGAAGAGTCAAGACAGAGAGTAGTTCTTAGATGGGAGCAGAAAGGGTAGGGAATCCCTGGCATATAACCTCTCTTTTCTCTTGAATGTAAGAGATGTAGATAGATCATTTGCTGAGAATAATCAAGATGGGAATGGCAAAGGGAGCTCAGGGTGCATGGAGAGGATTTGAAATAGAGAACAAAGAGGAATACACAGAAGAATTGACTCGTCATATTGGGGTCCAAATGAGGTTGGAAATGATGAACTTATAACAACCCCACATTTGTGTAAAGTTCTCTGCCCCTAATAATTACCTGTGTAGGAAACACAGGTTAGAAGAAATTCAGTATGGTGTCCATAGACAAAATTCAGTGGCAATCATGTTTCATATAGCTTTTTCTTCTAGAAAAAAATAATTGGTAGTTAACTAGATTCCTTGCTAATGAGTCAATTATTCAATATTTATTGAGTGGCTATTAGAGGAAGAAATAAATATTTATTAGGTGACCATTAAGCTAAATTCATTACAAATGATATCTGACTAAATTTACACTACTACCATTTTAAATCGCTATTGTCACCCAGCTTGAAAGAGAGCTGAAGATGCTTGTCCCAGCATACACAAGCGGTGTGACATGGCTGAGAGCAGAATGGACGTGTGTCTTATTTCAGTCCTTTTCCTCTTCAGTATGTTGTTCTACACATCATGAGGGCCACAAGGATGAAGAAGAGAGACGTCCTCCCTTGGAAGGGTTTTCTCTCTTCGTTTCTATGCTGATTAGTGTTCAGCTGATGAGTTGTGACTCCTGAATTTACTCAGATCTTTGCCTAATGGGGACCTTTCCATTTGCAGTGCCATAGAGAATTTCAGGGAAAAAGAAAAAAATGTTCTTGCTCTTTATCTGAAGTTAGGAAACCCTCTTCTAGCAGGAGAGAGTCACCTGAGGGGTGGTGGAAATGTCATGCTCTTTCCCAGACGTCTAACAGTTGGAATGCTCTTCACAGATCGTTGGGCTGACTGCCTCGGTCGGTGTTGGGGATGCCAAAAGCACAACTGAAGCCATGGAATATATCTGCAAACTGTGTGCGTCTCTTGACATGTCAGTGATAGCAACAGTCAAAGACAACTTAGAGGAACTGGAAGAAATTGTTTATAAGCCCCAGAAGTGTAAGTGGGATCCAGTAACAAGCCCTTTGGGACTTTGCGACCCTCTGCTATCCCTAGTTCAGAGCCATTTGGATGAACACTGAAGTTTTACCTGTTTAGTAGAAAATATTTAATCCCAAACTTGGGAAATAATCACGTTTTTGGCGTCTCTCTTCAACTGAGTTCTCTCCCCACGCAGTGGAGGAAGCCCAGGAATGGCCTGTAGAAAGCAAACATTCTCACTCTTCAGTTCCATAAAACTCTTATAACAGTACTAGTAATGAGAGAGAGGTGATGAGACAATCTAAGCATGTAAATGGCCACGGGCCGCCTCAGTCCTTCCCTGTGTCCCATCCCTGAAGAGAATAATACTGTGTGGTCGTTCGTTATTTCAATATGTGTCTAATAATGTGGGTTGAAATGAAATTATCTGAATTCCTCGTATCTTTCCTCGAAAGATCAGAATATGATTTTAAAAATAAGATTGACTAGCAAATGTTTATTGGATACCAATGCTGTACTAACCCAGCAAGGGTGAGAGGCACGAGGAGCTAGATATAACTTCATCCATGCTCTCTGGATCGCATATGACTATATGAGTATTAAGCAGAACACACACAGGGCATAGTAAGGGAGGGGGCAGTTAAGTAAGTTTCTTTCTGGAAGCTGCCTATGAGGGGTTTAGAGATGGTACCCAATCTAAATGTTTTAGTACCAACTGGTCCCCCCGCCCTCTGAGCTTCATCTCCTCCCACCTCCCACAAACCCGACCATGTTGCGTTCCTGTGGGCTCCTCACATGGGTCACGGGCTTTCTCTCTCTAAGCTTTATTTTCATGAACAACTGCGTTTTCTTCCTCCTTTCTTCTTTCCCTGCTTATCCCACAACACTGCCTCCCCTGGAAAAATTCGAGATTCCTTTGCCAGTACTCCATGACTCCTTGCACATATTTATGTTAGAGCAACCTACTGTGGTGATTTGGCTACGTATCTTTCTCTCCCCTAAGAGCCCAGACCTCTTTGGAGCATGGAGTGTGTTTTTTACAACTGTCTATAACCAGAACATGGCACATGGTAGGCAATTAATATGTTTCTGCTGAAACGATGCAATAATTAATGTTTGGCACAGTATGAACAGTCCTGAGGGCTGAGTGGGAAAGGATCAAAGAACAGAGACAGGGTTAAAAAGTGTGGCATTTGCACAGGTAAGACGGATACCAGCCTCATCCGAGCAGAGGCTCTGTGCTGAGGAACAGGGAGAGAAGTTGGATTAGACCCAGAGCGTGAAAGACAGAGATGTGCACTGATCAGTGCATTAAGCACGAGGGAGCTGTTGCAAGGTTTCTGAGCATTTGTTTTATCATCTAGACTATCTACCTGCCTGTGAGCTCGGGCCTCAGGCTTTACAGAGGAAGTAACAAAGGCAGGGAAAGGTTGGGAAATGTCCAACTTGAACTCATGTGTTCTTCCTGAAAAATACTGACTTTCCTTTGATGGCTCTAGTTTTCAGGAAAGTGGAATTACGGACTGACGACAGATTTAAATATATTATCTCTCAGTTAATGAGGGAGACAGAGAGTCTGGCAAAGAGTGTCTTTGGCGAACTGGGTACCGTAACTCTCGGTAAGATAAATCTCATTTTGTATCCTCTCCTTTTGGGAATGTCTATATATTGTTCACTAGTGTCCGTTTGCATTCTCCTTAGTTCAGACAATGTCAAGACATATCCAGAGGTTGACATTCTTGATTATAGATAATTCAGGTTATTCAGGAACCTTCTAAGTCCGCCTTCATTTTCTCTTGCTTTTTTTTTTTTCTTTTTTTCTGTTTAAATCCACAGTAAATCTATCTGGACACACACACCTAAAATTTATTATATTTAAATCAGTTCATTCCTTTTTTTGACCTTCCAGATTAGTTTTCCGTCCTGACTTCCTTCCGCATTATATGAATGAAACCACCATTCCCCCTGATGTTAGCCTCAAACCCTAGAGGTGATCTTTGATTCTTTCTTCTTTTGAGACTTTCTCATGAAGTCACCAAGTGCTGTTCTCTTTTTTACTCATTCATTCACCAGATATTTATTGTGCCAGGTACTGTGCAGGGTGATGGAAATAACAAGATTAAAGACATAGTCTCCACCCTCGTGGAACTCACAGTCAAATCATGAGACAGAGACGTGAGTTGTTTCCATGGGCAGGGCAGAGTTACACCCTGGGTGCCTTAGGAGCACATGGGAACTGTGGCCTGGCCTGGACTGCAGGGAAGGCTTCCTGGGGAAGCCGGAGAGAGATCTTGCAGTCAGCCAGGTTCAGAAAGAGAACAGCCAAGTGAGGTTGAAAAGGCAGTAGGCATAGAGGGAAGAGAGAGCACACTGAGTTTTAGGAACTGTAAGCATTTCCTGACAATTCTAACATGTGAGCCGTAGAAAGGGGTGAGACTAAAGGGAGAGGCAGGGGGCAAACAGGGAAGGGTCTGGTGGGCCAAGCTGAGTTTAAATTTTATTCTAAAAGCAATGGGAAGCAACTGAAAATTTTAAACTGATTAGTGATGTGATGAGAATACTAGTGAAGGAAGAGGGCCAAACAGAGGCCCTGGAGATGGGTTGGTGAAGGGAGGAGGCTTGTGCAAAGAGCTGCAAATAGGAAGTGTTTAGATTTAATGGCTAACTGTATTTGGGTGGGAATGAGAGAGGGGAGTGCAAGACTTCTCCCAGGCTTCTGGCTTGGGCACCTGTATGTATGCCAGTGGCTGGTACTGAATTCTAGGACTAGGGGCAGCTTTGGCAGGTACAAGGTGAATTTAGAGTTTTAGAAATGTTGACTTTTTGATATCTGCAAGATACCTCATGTTGTGTCGCCTTCTTTCACTTATTTTACTTTTCTTTTTCCTTTTCTTTCACAGCTAGATTTAGGATTTATTCTAACAGTCTTCTAGCTGGTTTGCCCACCTCCACTCTTTTCTATCCAACCCCCACCCCTTACCTGGTTAGTCTTCCTGAAATACCAGTTTTATCATGTTAATATCCTGCTTGAATTCCTTTGCCTTCCAGGCAAAGCTCTCTAAGTCTCTAACTTGACAGTTTGAGTCATGCCTGCACAATCGTTCCATTTGTCTTTCCAGTTTTATCTTCCCTTCTTTCCTACTCTATTTAATTCTTTGATTTAGCAGTTCTTTAAACATGTTCATTCACTTGTTCATTCATTCAGTGCTAGGCAGTGTGCGAGGTGATGGGAATACAGCATGGCCCCCGGGCCACAGCCCCTTCCCTCATGGCCTTTCCAGTATAACAGTAAAGCCAAAATTAGTAAGTAATAAAAATGCAACAGGGGATAAGGGTAGGTGCTGGGTGGTGGTAAGGTGTGTTTCAGGCAGAGGGAACAGTATGTGCAAAGGCCAGGAGAGTAGAGAGAGTATGGAGACTTCCATTAGTCCTGTGAAATTTAAGAAGGGAAGCGTCTGGAGATGAGAATCAGAAGCAGGTGGAGGCTAGATCACAGAGGTCCCTGTGGGCCAGGATGGGAGTTTGGCCCAAGGAATCCATAAAGGCTCTTAAGCAGTGGGGTAACGTACTTTCTCATCTTCAATTTGGAAACTCCCCCTAGCTGCTGAGTAGGGAATGGATTGGAGGGAGTAGGGCAAGAGGTAGGGAGAACAATTAGGAGACCATCATGTTATCCAGGAACATTATGACATGGTCTGAATTGGGGAGGTGGCCGAAGGGTGGAGAGACATGAATTTCTACCTTCTTATTCCTTCCACCTCTAATACCCTACTTCCACCTTTTCACCAGTCCAGATCCTGTTAACTGCTCATTTCTGGATTCCTTAGCTTCTTTTCACATCTACCCAAGTCAATGAATACTTGTTGATTCGTTTAGCTTACTTCTGGCCACCTCATTTGTAGTTGGGGCTGGGAAAGAAGCATGTCAGTGCCACTTGTCTGGGTAGCCTCCTTTGTTCCTCTTCTTTAAAAAGAGGAGCATTTTAACCCAGAGGTATAGCTCTTGCCTGTGAATTTTATTGTGTTGTGCTCTTCCAGAGGAGCCCTGGAAAACTAATCCTAGAGTAACTCACAGACTGAGCTGCTTGAAACTGGGCTGTGTCTTCCTCATCCTTTTATCCCCAGCACCATGCACAGAGCCCAGACTACTGAAAACAGACTATTTCGGGAAGACTACTCTGTGTACAGAGAGTTAAGGAAAAAAAGTAGAGGGTAAGGCATGTTTAGAACCTTAAATGACTGACATATGGCACAATGAAAAACTTTTTTTCCCCCCTCAGAAAACTTATCTGAAATTCAAAACAGGAATTTTGGAACACAGAAATACGAACAATGGATTGTTGCAGTTCAGAAAAAGTGCATGGTGTTACAGATGGCAGACAAAGATGAAGAGAGCAGGATTTGTAAAGCACTGTTTTTGTACACTTCACATTTGCGGGTATGTGGCTTCTGTGGAAAGGCATATTTTAGCTGCAGCAGCTACTGGGAACTGTGCTGTGGCAGCTGAGGGAACATAACTTTTCATCCTGTCCACATCAACTCACTTAGGAACTTTCCAGAAGGTTGTTAATGAAGCAAACTCCAAAAGTTATCCCATTCAGTCTCTTCTTTGTGTGTTTTCTGAAACTTAACACTAGAGGCAACAGGACAGAAGCAAAGGCGGAGGGTCTGTGCTGTGCCCCGAGCATTCCCATGATTGACGTGATTAGAAAAACTTGGATGCTGATGAACATCCGTGTTAGACACGTGACTGGTGACAGCCATCTTTAAAGTCCAGTACAGGGCTGCTGTTGCCCTGTCCTGAACCATATGTTTTACGTTTGATAAAGCCCCATGTGCATGAGGAAGATCAAAATATTTTCAAGTGCACTCAACAGTGTGCGTGTATAGAATTTTAATGAACTTAATTGAATATTTGGTGTAAGTGGTCATGCCATCATTGTAAACAGGTGCAGTTACAATGCAGTAATGGCTTTAGATGTATAAAGAGATTAAATTGAATGTCTGAATTATGAGGCAGGTTGATGTGAAAGTTGATTTGCTTTCGTTTTTTTGTTTTTCAAATCTTTGACATGCATTTTTCTTGTAGTTTTCTCTCTTCTGAGGTAGACATTTTAGTGATCCTGATTAATTAGTTAATGATTCTAGCTTATTGAGATGTTTTTTAAAACAGTATTTGATTCCAAGATTTTATTACAGCACCATTAGGGACTATTCATCTTAAAAAACTTAAGTTGGAATAGATTTGAGAAAAGTTTCTTCTTAAAATTAATTCTGTGCTAAGTAGAGCTAATGAGTTAAGTACAGCTAATGACTTCAAAACAGCAAATGAGTTAGACATTAGAAACACATTGAAACTCAGTTTTCATTTTAAACAGAAATTGAATGATGCCCTCATTATCAATGAGCATGCGCGGATGAAAGATGCGCTGGATTACTTGAAAGACTTCTTCACTAATGTCCGATCAGCAGGATTTGATGAGATAGAGCAAGATCTTACTCGGAGATTTGAAGGTGAGTGGCGTTTCCAGAGGAGGAAGCCATGGAGCCTGGTGACTCCAGTGGCAGCGTACTTACCTTGTGTTACTTGGCATAGGTGGTGTTCAGTGAGTTTGTCCTTGGGTTAAGAAGATATTATAGATGGCAAGACTGTTAAACTTCTGTAAAATTGGGTACCTGAGGAAAAAAATCTGCTGCTTATACTATTTCCTATTTTGAAGAAGGAAAAATAGTAGGATTCGTAAAGAATACATCCCATAGAAATAGTTAATATAACATTTTTTAGTTTTACTTTTAGTAATTTTATACAGTGTTTTAATGATATTAAAAATACTATAATTTATATATACTTCTATATAAAGAAGAACACCAAAATGACCCATAATCCAACATCCTTCATATTAAGAAAAATATAGTAAGATACTAAGTGAAAAGTGCGTCTTCCTTCTCCCACTCCCCAATTTTTTTTCCCAAAGGTAATTACTGTTAATAATCTTTCTTTGGCCTATACCAAAATATTTACTATACATATGTGTAATCCAGTGAAGGGCTACTGAACATTGAACAACCAGCTCTCTGGGAAAAAAATATATGCATTTATTGGTGTATCTAATGTATGCATTCAATCAGTGGTTATTACTTACAAAATGCTGGTCATAGATTGAGAGATTAACTGTTTGAACTATAGCCGAAGGTCACGGTATGTTCTAAATTTCTAGAATGTGTAAGCAATTTATAACACATTCTCCTTTTGCAGAAAAGTTGCAAGAACTAGAAAGCATTTCCATGGATCCCAGCAATGAGAACCCTAAACTCAAAGACCTCTGCTTCATCTTGCAAGAGGAGTACCATTTTAATCCGGACACTAGAACCATTCTCTTTGTGAAAACCAGAGCACTTGTGGATGTAAGTGCTTCTTCCTGGTGGATAACAAATTGACTCAGTACCATTTTGTTGAAAAGATTATCCTTTCTTTACGGCTCTGCAAACAAGCATCACATATGTGTGGGTCTGTTTCTGGGCTTTCTATTCTGTTCTGATTACCTAGTGTTTTATCCTTACACTACACTGATAGCTCACTGCCTTAATCACTCTAGTGTATATGTCTTAGTGCCTGTAGAGCAAACACTCCATACGTCTTTTGATTTTTTTCCATCAGTTTTTAAAATTTTAGCCATTCTGTGGGCACATGGTGATATTCTCTGGGTACAGGGTTTTAATTTGCATTTCACTAATGACTAATATAGGTTAGCATTTTTCACATACTTGTTAGCCATCCATGTATCTTTGGTGAAGTGTCCGTTCACATCTTTTGCCCAGTTTAAAATTGGGTTTCATTGGATTGTTTATCATGTTATTATTGAGTTTTTGAGAGTTTTCTTTATATTTGGACAAAAAAGTCTTTTGTCAGGAATGTGATGTGAAATTTTTTTCTTCTGATCTTCTCATTCTCTTAACAGTATCTTTTATAGATTGAAAGTTTTAACTTTTGATTAAGTCCAGTTAATCAATTTTTTTGTTTGCTTGTTTGTTTGTTTTGGATTGTGCTTTTGATACTGTATCTATGAGTAAAAGCCCTTTGCTTACCCAAGATCACAAAGGTTTTCTCTATGTTATCTTCTAGAAGTTTTGTAGTTTTACATTTATGTCTACAATCCATTTTGAGGTATGGGTTGAGATGCTTTTTGTTCTTTTCTGTATGTGGACATCCAATTGTTCCAGGACTGTAGGTTGTGAAGACTATTCTTTCTCCATTGAATTGCCTTTGTAACTTTTTCAAAAATCAGTTGACTGTATTTATGTGGATCTATTTCTGGAGTCTCTGTTCTGTTCCATTCATCTATATAGCTATCTTTTTACCCATCTCACATTGTATTGATTACTGTAGTTTTATAGTAAGTCTTGAAATCAGATAGTCTGAGCCCTCCAACTTTTTTCTTTTCTTTAAAATTGCTTTAGCTATCTTCCTTTGTCTTTTCATTGATACAGAGGATGCCTAAAAAATGTGTACACATTTTAAGAAAGGAAAAAACTGTATTAAAATTGTAATACTCAATATATACCAATAACAAAAGATGAATACACATCATGTGTATACATTTTTTTGGCACCCCCGGTAGTTTGTCCACATCTGTGACAAAGTCTCCTGGGATTTCTATTGGGATGGGCTCTATAAATAAAATTGGGGAGGAATGACATCTTAACAATATCAAGTCTTCAAATTCATGACCATAATATATCTCTTCATTTATGTAGGGCTTCTGTATTAGTCACGTATTATTGATAACAAATTGCCTCAAAACTTAGGGGCTGGAAGCAACAAACTCTATTATCTTATAATACCTATTGGTCAGGAAGCTTGAAACAACTGAACTGGATGTTTCTGGCTCAGGGTCTCTCATGAGGCTGCAATCAAGGTGCAGCAAGGCCGTGGCTGCAGTCATCTCAAGGATTGACTTAGGAGGATGAACTTCTAGCCTCACTTAGATGGCTACTGGCAGGCCTCAGAAGATGTGCTTCCAAGCTCACTCATGTGGGCCTCTCCACAGGCCTCACAGCATGGCAGCTGGCTTCCCCTAGAGTGAGTGGTCCAGGAGAGACTGAGAGAGAGTGCCTAACATGGAGGTCACAGTCATTTTATAACTTCAACTTGGAAGTGATATCCCATCATGTCTGCCATATTTTATTCACTAAAAGCAAGTCAATAAGTTGTTCACACTTGAGAGGGGACACAAGGATCTGAATACCAGGGAGTGGGGATCATTGAGGGATACCTTAGCGGCCACCTACCACATCTTCTTTGGTTCCTTTCATCAGTGTTTTGTTTTTTTCAGCATACAGATCCTGCACATATTTTGTTAGACTTATGCCTAAGTATTACTTTTTTTTAATGCTACTGTAAATGGTACTTTTAATTGTTTTTTTATTGCTGGTATATAGAACTACAACTCATCTCTTCATATTGATATCTTGTGTCCTGAGATCTTGCTAAACTCAGTTATTAGTTCTACATACCCACTATTCTGAACTTTGCTTTCTTCATTTAAAAAGCCTCTTAGAGATTAAACAGCAGTATCACATCACAAAGATCTTTATGGTTAGAACCTTTATGGTTGATTATTGCATAGACTTCAATTCCAAGAAGCTTTTTCTCTCAGGTTTGTCAGTCTGAAAACTTTCTGTATACTAACTTAAAGTTTTTTTTCCTTCTTCTTATATATGTTTCAATATTGAATTAATAGAGATGGTAATACAAATAGTGTCCAACTGATAATTGCTTTTCATTTTCAGGCTTTAAAGAAATGGATTGAAGAAAATTCTAAACTCAGCTTTCTAAAACCTGGCATATTGACTGGACGTGGCAAAACAAATCAGAACATAGGTATTTATATATAGCATAGTATATATATGTGTGTGTGTGTGTGTGTGTGTGTGTGTGTGTGTGTGCGCATGAATATATATAACATGTTCAAATTCTTTTTTAACGTTTGTAGTAGTCAGGGTTCAACCAGAGAAGCAAAGCCAGGAGACGATACATATACATAATGCATATATACATATACGGAGAGAGAGAGAGATTTATTACAAGGAATCAGCATACACAGTTGGACTGGCAAAGGAAATCTGAAGTCTGTAGGGTAGGTGGTCAGTAGCAGGCTGGAACCCCACAGGCATGAGCTGTTTGGAGTCTCTGAGCTCAGGGAGTGCCCAAGTATTCAAACAGGTAAAGGGCTGACTTGATTAAGTCAGGCCCAACTAGGATGAAACCCCTTTTCATTAAGTTAATGTCAGCTGATTAGGAACTTTAATTACATCTGCAAATTCCATTCACAGAAACACCTAAAAGAATAACTGGGGACTGTAGTTCAGCCTAGCCAGGTTGATAAATCACAAAACCATCACAATGCTCAAATGCCAAAAAGTTGTACACATTGCCTCCCCCCATATATTCTGCAAACAAAACCAAAGTTACTTTTTGAACTGTTGTTGGAGCATGTCACTCTTCTGTTCAACCAATAGATTAACTGGAAATAGAAACATTCTCTTATTTTATTGTTATTCTTTAACCTGTAGATGTTATTATGTATTATATATTTTATAATTAAAAAATAGTCCAAGCAGATGATCCTGAAATGGAGCGAGAGTAGACAGAGGCTGTAAGTTGGATCCTACGGTGGCCAGCGCTCACCTGACCTCACAGCCGTGTTCCCCAGGCCTCAGTGACCCGCAGTGACAGGTCCTCACTCTGTTTCTTCTATTTGGTCTTGTTTATAATAAATAGTCCCCACTCATCAGTTTTCAGTCATGCATTTTCCCATTGTACAAATTTTAAATTTCATGAATCTTGAAAAGCAAATTCAAATTTTGAAAATCTGGCTTACCCCATGCAGTCCAACACCACATTACTGTGGTTGGAATTCAAAGTTCTCTGCCATCTGACTCCAATATGAGTCTAATTTAATTTTTCAACTTTGTTACTTCCCCATAAGTAAACGCTCAGAAAACATTTTCTTGTTTGTTTATTTATTCATCCATCCATCCACATTTATTTAGAACTTTGCGCCCGTTGTTGTGCTTATGAAAGCAGCCTTGCCCAACCTCCTCCACATCCCCACAGCATCCAGTTCTCCCTCCATTTCTGCTCGTCTCATTGAATGACAGCTTCCTATTATATCCTTCTTCCACAAACTATGAACTCCTTGCAGGTAATGGTGGACCTTTAACCGCCGTATCACTATTGGACAAACCATAAGGCTGAATAAATGTTTGATGAACAAATGGATAAATAAGTCCAGAAATTAATGAAATGTGGTGTCTGTCTTGGGCATGGCCATTGTTCAGTAGAAGACGATGGTGAAAGGAAATTCTTTGGGCCTTAACAAAATAGAGCTCAAGATTTTGACTGCCAATATACTAGGGGGGAAAGTGGAACTTTTATAAATTCTATTAATTCTGAGGTGGCGATCACTGAAATTCTTTCTCCTCTCAGTCTATCAGTGTCTGAGAACTATACACTATTAGGGTCCTAGACTTAAAAATTCAAGGTCCAGTTGTGCTGTGAGCTAGACTGTCAGCTTACCACACTTCCCAAACCTCAAGGTCTTCGTCTAGAAAGGGGAATCAAAACACTTGCCACATCAACCTAAAAGGGCTTTTTGAAGTTTCGGTGAGTAAGTAGATATGAAAATGTTTTGTCAGCTGTAAATGCTTATACACATGCAGAGGCATTACAATTAGTTAATATTTTTGCAAAATAAAAATAAAATCAATATTTGTTTTGAGACAACATGACTAAAGCCACACAGCTAGTAAGTGCCGCAGCTGGGATTTGAACTCAGGCCATCTGCGGCACAGTCCAAGTTGTCACTACCCTAAATGTCCTCTCTAAAACAAGAATAGGAATAGGCCCTACTGCCTAAGGTTGTTGGGAAATCATGAATATAAAACACTTATCACAGTACCTGGCATGTAAGAAGCATTCCGTAATTAATAGCTAGTTTTCAAGGGTAAAGTTCCCTCTGGTGAGTTGTGTAATGCCTTCTGACTCTGACGCAGGAATGACCCTCCCAGCACAGAAGTGCGTATTGGATGCATTCAGAACCACTGACGATAACAAGATTCTGATCGCCACCTCAGTTGCTGATGAAGGCATCGACATTGCTCAGTGCAATCTGGTCATCCTGTATGAGTATGTGGGCAATGTCATCAAAATGATCCAAACCAGAGGTGAGAGAAGCTTTGGTGCCATTGTTAAATGGCTGCCAGTGTGTCTGTCATTCCAGCCTTTCTCCTTTACCGAGACATACTTGAGTGTGTGACCTCTGTCACGGTGGACCCTGGTATCATTGGCTTACTTGGTCAGGATTTGGTGGCTAGTTTTGTCCCCTAACATATACACTATTTTAATTCTTATTTACAATGAATACTGTATACTTGCCCAATATTGACTGACATGTTTATGGAAGGATAATTCTCACTTGGATTGAGGCTTTGGCCGTCAATGTGTGGACCTTTCATGGTTGTGCTTGGGGTGGTGATGGACTCCCTGTATTCAAGAAGACATACTCCAAGGAACTCTTCTGTCATACTTGAACTAGACAGTCTCTTAATCAGTCTCTCTTCCTCTTTTTCAATTTCCATAACAGCTGCCACATTACTTTTCCTGGAAAACAGCTCTGAGTCTGTCACTTCCCTATATAGAAACTCCAATGGTTCCCCAATTTTCTTGAGGTTAAAAGAGTTTTCATATCCAACACTAACTTATCTTTCCAACCTATTTCCCATTCTTTTTCTTTACTCATTATTCACTTCAGCCAACTTGACTTCATCATTTTTTCCTTGTTGAAGGATGATGTTCATTTTACCTCTTCCTTTGCCTCCATATCACCTGTCCCTAATTCCCCTAACTGGAAATATGCATAATCTCTCTTTTGAATGCCCATACTCCTTTATGTTGACCTTCCAGCAGTTCTCATTTTCCACCTATATTCTGGGGTTATGAACATATCTCATTTCGCCACTGCCTAGAAGGCCCTTGAGGGAGGATTTATTTATTATTCTTGTTAGATCCCTCACACTGTCATCCTGAGGGTTCGTGTTTGATTGTCTTTAAAGCAGAATTTCTGGTAATGTGGCTGTCTGATCACACTGCACCATAGAGACCCCCAAGGAAGCCAGTCGAAGGTGGACTCCTAGTTTATCTACATGTGTAATGCACAGGTGCGCACCTGCATTTGACTCCGTGCTCTTAACAGCTCAGCTTCCCTGGAAAGTGGGGTTCAGTGACCAAAGATGAATTTTAGGGATACCTAACCCCTTTGCTTACGTATTCTCAGATTTATTACAGTTTTACGTGAAAGACATCAAATAAAATATTTATTTTGTGACAGGCAGAGGAAGAGCAAGAGGTAGCAAGTGCTTCCTTCTGACTAGTAATGCTGATGTAATTGAAAAAGAAAAAATAAACATGTACAAAGAAAAAATGATGAATGACTCCATTTTAAAGATTCAGACATGGGATGAAGAAGTATTTAAAGAGAAGGTAAGTCTTTTCATATGTGCTACTCTTTCAGAATCTGACCATAAGTAACATACAGGGAATGTGAGCATGGTTGGTACCTTATATCAGACAGCTCTGAGTATTGTATTAGAACAGTAAGTTCAAACTGAAAAATTTGTCCTGCAGTGAACATCAAATTCATTCTGCCTTTAAGTCTCAATGAGATTGAAATATATTTTATTAATGTTAATACCTAAAGTTATGTTTTTAGATCTAAAAGAATTGTGTTTAAGTTGATAGTTTATCTTGAGGACAACACCCTAACACGGAAAGACATAACCCTTCTTAGTCTTTTCCTCAAATCTCTCTCTTTCTAACATCTGGAGTCCTCAGAGAAAAGCTCACATTGCACTGTACAGGTGTTGAAATGCTGAACTACAGGAATGAATAATAATGTATACTTTGGAGTGGCACACCTGTTCAGTTCAACCCCTTGATAGTAACCTTCATTTTATGGTAATTTCCTTTAGAACACAGAAACATGGAACCAGATTGGGGAAAATCAAAACACATACACACACACACACGCATGTGTTCGCACTCACATGTATGCACACTCACACTTTCTCCAGACTCTATGGAGATTTTTGTCTCCGAATTTCTGGAAGCATTGAACACTGCAGCACTGGGAGAGAGTGTTAACATTGGTTAACAAAATCAGTGGTTCCAATACTAGTTCTGCCACTTACAAGATGTGTGACCTTAGGTAGTTACTCTGTCTTTTAAGTCTCCTCATTTGTAAAGTTGGGGAAATAACAGTATTTAACTCACAGGGCCATTTGGGGGATAAAATGAGATGTATGCATTGCTTAGCACAGTGCCTTGATATAAAATAAGTGCTCAGAAAATGAGAGTTACTATTGGACAGAGTCATGAGCCATACTTTAACTTCATAAAGATGAACCTTACAATCCAGTGGGCAAATTTCACATTGTCCAGAATTTTTTTTTAAAACTTTTATTTATTTTAAGTGTGTTTTTCCAGGACCCATCAGTTCCAAGTGAAGTAGTTATTTCAGTCTAGTTGTGGAGGGTGCAGCTCACCGTGGCCCGTGTGGGGATCGAACCAGCAACCTTGCTAAGAGCATTTTGCTCTAACCAACTGAGCTAACCGGCTGCCCCCCCAGTGTCCATAATTTTAAATAGTCATAGTATCTATGCTCAAAAAGTATTGAGAAGCAGTGATATAAAGCAAATCAGCACTTATTTGAGGACAAAAATATAACTTTATGTCAGTGTTTACTCATTTTAAAAAACATTTCTTCCTAAAGTTTAGAGACCAAGATAGTTAAAAACACCTCTTCCACATTTTCAGTGAGAAGAATTGCAGGGAAATTCTTTAGTTCCTCTTAATTTTCCATTTTAATTTTAGTGAAGGATACGTTTTTTTCACTGAACCACCTTCCCATTTTGTAGGATCTGGAGATGTTGCCAATAAAGGCTTTAAAACCATATTAGCTTTAATAGCCATGCATAATTTTTATCCCCTTCATGGGGTAATGAGCCAATTAGACTCATAGGTGGCAGAAGCAGTAGAGTAAAAGTCTACCGAGGAAGATGGAGGCTGGACCAGGCATAGACTTTCTTTGGTAGCCAGCACACCAGGTCAGAGTGGAGTGAGGAGAAAACAGGTTAAATATCTGTTGAGTCAGGCTATTGAATAGCATTTGGGATTCCCCTAACACCCGTCAATAAAAAATGGGCAGAGATGGTAAAGAACAAGAGGGAGCCCAGAACAAGTGTAGCTGGGAGTCATTGGTAGTGGTAATTATGTGGCAGCTAGGAGCTCGGAATCTTGGTGTCATCCCTGTCCTGTCATAGATGGCGAAAGAGAAAGGTTTTGCTTTCAAAGGCTTAGTAGAAGTATAATAAGGTAGGGAAAAATCTTATATTTTTAAAACTAAAAAGAATTATGGTTCTTGGGGTGAGACCCCTTTCCGTGGTGTTTTGATTAGGGCTTGGGTGTTGAATCTGAGCACCCAGTCCCTGTGTGTTGGCTTTAATGGGAGGAAAAACTGCAGAACAGAGGGAGGCAGTTTCAGGCTCTTTAGGGCAACCTAGAGTAAGTGGAGTGGGAGACTGTACACTTTTTTCCCAGCCCCACAGCTGCATGTGTCTGACCTTCCTTAGAGCACTGTGGTCCCCGGGGAATCTCTGGTTATTCTGCAGCCATTTTAACATGTAGATGGTCCAGAAGTATCCAAGGACTGATTTCCATCATGGAAGCTTCAGGATTTGGTACTATCTCATTCTGGAGGAATAAGGTATAAAGGATATTTTTCACAGTTCTAGTTGTGAGGGTTCTCTGGAATCAAAATGAGAAAGCTCTTTCCTGCCTCATGGAGTAGAAAACAAGATGTGGGGTGAAAGGAAGTTCATTTTGACCAAAGAATTTTCAACATGATATGTTTCCATGACCGTACACAATCAGGGTTTCATAGTGTTGCTTTTTCCCCTTAGTGCACAAAATCGCTGCTTCTTCAACCACAGGTGGGCGGGGAAGGCTGTGTGCTATAGATTTAATTTGTGACATTGACTGAGCCTCTTCACCCAGTTATTGAGTTAGCTTTAAGTATAACAGTCACAGTTTTAATTTATTGGGATTTATTGACTGTAGTAACATTTAAAATATTTGGGATTTTATTATTTAATTGACTTTTAGTATATAATTGAATATCAGGTATTAGTGAATTTTTAAAATATTGGATGCCCAAAGGGCAAGTTTACATTTTTACTCTTTCCTATCACATTCTCCCCACCCCAGCCTGCCTCAAGTAGTGATTAGAACCATATGTGAGAAAAGGAAATTAAAATTGTTCATAGGGAAATGTATAGCATGTAGCCCAGGAATTTTGCTTCTAGGAATTTATCCAAAAGAAATAATGGTAATGGAAATGGAAATACATAATGTAACAGTTTTACAGCAATGAAAAATTGAATTGAAAATAGGCATAAACTTCCTTTTAATTTTACAAAAACAATGAAGATAATTTCAGGTGAGATGTGGCAGAGAATGGGGGTTGGGAAAATCGTATTTTGATTCTTCTTGTAGCCTACATTCCAGGCCTAAATTTATTTATGTCGAATTTTATTTGATTTTGAAGTGCATTAGAGATTAATGGATTCCCTATGAATGATCAGTAACTAAAAGATAAAAGGGGGAGGGAGATTTCTACTCACAGTGACAAAAATAATTTCAGCTAACATATAGAACATGGACTCTCCACCAAGCCCTCTTATTGTCATTTTATAGGAGGGAAACTGGGACAGGAGGAGCTCTATTTCCAGTAGATCACACAGTTAGGAGCTGGCAAAACACATCTATTTGATTACTACGCCTAGTGGCCTAACCAGAAATGTTTGAAGCATAAATAATGGCGACTCTAAAACTTGTACGGAGAGATATGAGGTAAATTAAGACAAAAGAAAAGAAATCCTGTGCTCTTGAGTGGAATAACTGAATATTTTAAAGATGCGCATTCACTCCAAATTCAATTACAGGTTTATCGCAACTCAGAATCAAAGTATACATATTTTCAACTTGATAAAATGGTTCCAGAGTTTATGTAGAATAAACAGATGAAAATAGCTGTAATATTCGCTGGGAAAAAAAAACACCTGTTGAATGGTGATTGCCCTACGCCATACTAAAGTAGAAACCACTAACATTTTCATGGTTCTTAACATAAGACTATCCTAATGGACCAAGGATAACACTGACGAGCATTTAACCTGTGCCAGGTGGCCTAAGTTTATGTTACCTCCCAACAGCCCACGAAGTAGATGCTATTATTGTTCCTGTTTTGTATTTGAGGAAACTGAGACACTTGCCCAAAATCACACAAGCTGGTAAGTGGTAGGAATAGGATTTGCGCCTAAACTGTCTGATTCCACCTGGAACACTTGAAAATATAGCCTGATAAAATACAGACAGCACCACAAACCAGTGAGACAGGCTAGTTCCTTTTACAGCTGACATTGTGGAAATCACCATGTTCTTTCATCCTTTATGATGTTTCAAGATTCCTACTTTTATCGTTTCCTTCCTTTTGCCATTCTTTTAAGGAAGTTCTGCTGGTGAACAAATTTTCTTAGTTTCCCTTTATCTCAGAACGTCTTGATTTCCCCTTTATTTCTGAAGGATATATTGTTGGGTATAGGAGTCCAGGTTGACAGTTTTTCCTTTAAGCATTTGAAAAATATTGTGTTACTTCCTTCTGGCCTCCATGGTCTCTGATGAGAAATCTGTTGTCATTCAGATTGTTTTTCCTCTATAGGTAAGGTGTCATTTTTTTTCTGGCTGCTTTTATGGTGTTGTTTTATTTTGTTTTTCCTATGTCTTTGGTTTTTCAGAAGTTTAATTATAAGGTGTCTTGGTGTGGATTTCTTTGGGTTTATCCTGTTTTGTATTTGTTCAGCTTTTTGAATCTGTAAGTTTATGTTACATTATGTTCAATTTGGGAAATGTTCAGCCATCGTCTCTTCCAGTACTTTTTAAGCTCTGCTCTCTTTTCTCCTTCAAGGACTCCAGTGATATGAATGTTAGATCTTTTTTAGTAGTCCTAAAGGTCCCTGAGGTTCTGTTCAATTTTTTTTTCCAGTCTATTTTCTTTCTGTTGGGTAATCTATTGTTATATGTTCCAGTTCACTGATTCTTTCTTTTATCCCCTCCATTCTGCTGTCGAGCCCATCCACCAAGCTTTTTATTTTCGTTATTGCATCTTTCAGTTCTAAAACTTCCATTTGATTCTTCTTTATATCTTCCATTTCTTTGTTGAGCCTTTATATTTGTTCATGTTTTAAGAGTTTGTGAATGCTTCTTGAAGCATTTTTACTGTGGCTGCTTTAAAATCTTTCTCAGATAATTCTAACATCTCTGTCTTCTCAGTGGTAGCATCCACTGATTGTCTTTTTTTCATTCAGTTTGAGATCTTTCTGGGTTTTTGGTATGAAGAGTGATTTTTTTATCAAAACCCAAACATTTTCATTTTATTATGAGACTCAGGAGAGGAGGTAGGGACAGTGTCTCATCACTATCAAGTGGAAGTAGAAGTTGAGGTTCCTCACTCAGCCTCTGTTGACACCAGCCAGCGGGAGGCTCCTTGTCACTGCTGGGTGGAGATAGGAGTTCTGGCTCCACACATAGTTTCCATTCACACCACAGGTGAGGGGGGCTATCATTCAGCCAGGCTGATAGTCCTGGCTCCCTCCTTGGCCTTCTCTGACACCACCAAATGGGAGTGTCAGGGTGTTTCATTACAGTCCTGCAAAGTGGAAATCTAGGTTTCCCACTCAGCCTTTGCTGGCATGGCTGGTGGTTGAGTCACAGATTTTTGTTTTGTTTTCTGTGGTACTTGGCTGGAGTACAATAGTTGTTATCTAAAAGTTTTCTTGCTAGGCTGCCCCTTTCCTGACCCTTTGGATAGAGAGAGTAGGATTTTGTTGAGATTTTTTTTTTTTTTAATCTGTGCCCATAGGCATTTCTGATTGCCAACTTCTTCAGCTCCAATCTGGGACATATGAGATGAAATGAAAACCCAGGGAACTCACTGCCATGTTGTTCCTAGGGTCCCTGGTCTATTTTCCTTTCTTTACCCTCTAGAATCTTCTTACATTTATTTAAAATATAATGTGTGGGTTCTTCAGCCAAGGCCTAAATGTAGAAATACAGTCATACTATACATACATTCAACTTTACTGTAATTCAGCAATACTTTCTGTGGTTGGAAGGGGAGAGAGAAAAAAGATTTTAGATGGTGGGAGCTCTTCTGCCTGCTATGCCATTCAATAGGTTTATGCCCTGGAAGTGGGTGTAATTATGTCTAAAACAATCAATTCATATAATATGTCTATTTGTAAAGGATATTTTAAGTTTTACCAGCTATTAAAGTAGAAAGCATGGTTCACATGACTATTTTATGGACGTCTTTATTGCTTTTATGGGCATCTGTGATGAGGAAACTAAAAGACTAACTTTAGGTCACAATTAAATATTGACTAACAAAGATTTAGGAGAACCAATAAAATTATCTATGGAATTTTTATAAACAAAGCCAGGTATGCCATGCTCATGGAAGGTGTATATGAATGAAGAATGGATGATTATGTACATATATGTCTCCTAATTATACTCAAAGTACATTTATGAGGTGTTTTATTGTTTTTTGTTTTCCACACAGATTCGCCAGATACAGATCCATGAAAAATTCATCAGGGATAGTCAAGGAAAAGCAAAACCTGTACTTGATAAGAAAAATAAAAAACTGCTCTGCAGGAAGTGCAAAGCTTTTGCATGTTATACAGCTGATATAAGAGTGGTGGAGGTAAGCAGCCTTTTCCACAAAGAGCACTGGTCACTTTTTAGCACTAATTAAAGCTTACTAACTATCAGTGTGATATTTATAGTAAGAATACTATTCTTTCTGTTGTAATCATGGCCATGGTCCATATATTTTACAAAAGCTAAAAAGTGGGAAAAAAAAACCCTTAATGTTCAACAATAAAGAAATCGTTTTAAAAATTGGTGCACAGCCACTTAAGTATTATGTAGCCGTGAAAAATAATGGTTATGCTAAATGCAGTGAGGTTTCCTGGATTAGATCCTAGAACGGATAAAGGATATTACTAGAAAAGGTGGTAAAATCTGTAGTTTAGTTAATAGTAATGTGCTGATATTAATGTCTTAGTTTTGACAAATATACTGTGGTATATAAGAGGTTGCATTAAGGGAAGCTGGGTGAAGGGTATGCAGGATTCTCTGGACTATATTTGCAAACTAATGATTATGAAGCTTGTGTAGTATAATGAAAACTCCTTACAAACTAATGGTAAAGTGGAAAAAAACCAGGATGCAAAATTATAAATATTTTATGATTATAGCTGTGAAATATTATCAGCAATACCACCATCACCACCAACAACAAATATCAAAACACTTTGTACAGAAAAAAAGATGAAAGGAAATAAGCTAAAATGTATTAATATCTTGTAGTGATACTCCATGATATTTTCTCTGTACTAGTTTATGTTTTCCAAACTTTCTTTTTGGGATAGGCTCACTTATATAATGAAAACAAAGTATCTCCTTATTTTAAAAACATAACGTGTGTGGGTTAGCCATATATATAATATATATATATATAATATATATTATATATATATTTTTTTTCTTTCCTTAAAACTTTTAGATAAAGGATTATAAAAGTCTCCAAAGACAAAAAATGGGTGTAACTATTGGTGAAGATGGAGGGGAAGGGGACGTGCCCAGGCTGGTTCAGATGATGAGTTATTACTTTAGGGTTCTGTTTGGTCTTCAGAAAGCAGAAGTCTCTCATCAGTCCAAGTGTTTGAGCAGGCAGCCTATTAGGGGTGATACTGGCAAGTTCCCAGACTTTTCTGAGTCTGCTTCTTCAGCTATGAAAGATCCTTCGAGGTCCAATATAGGTGATTTTTCTATTGAAATGGCTCTTTTAGACTGCACATTTTTGTGAAGGACTGGTATGTTGGATCTGCATTTGTTCTGTGCAGTGTGGCCTTTTTTCAGGTTTGCTGTGAAGTTGACTGTAATGTGTGGAAACATTAGTCCTTGACCCTGTTCACAGTCACAGTGACCCTTTGTTGTTCTTCCCTGTATCTTTTGGATTACGCCTATCAGGCCACTGGTAAACTCAGGCTTCACAGATATTCAACAAATACTCTTTTTGTTTCTGAATTAATAAAGAGTATCTACTTTGGGAAGCTGGGTGGCCTGGAAAATTCTTAGTCCTCTTCTTGGGGAGACGTCTCCCTTGCCCCTCCACCCTCACCATGTAATTGGGAGTCAGGCTGTATGGATTCTGCACTGGCCTTCAGGTGAATCCGTATTTCCTTCTTTCCCCATCTGTAAAATAAGTGGGGTATCTATCACCTGCTCTTCATCTCAGACTATTGTGGAGTTTTCTTTTTTTAATCACAATCACGTGCCGATTCTAACATTCTGTTTTGTATGTTATTCGCTCCTTTCATCTGTAGGAGTGCCATTTCACTGTAGTTGGAGATGCTTTCAGAGAGTGCTTTGTGAGTAAATTACACCCCAGACCAAAGAGTTTTGGGTGTTTTGAGAAGAAAGCAAAGATATTCTGTGCCAGAGAAAAGTGTCACCATGACTGGGGGATCTATGTGAAGTATAAGGCATTTGAGATTCCAGTTATAAAAATTGAAAGTTTTGTGGTGGAGGACATTGCAACTGGACAACAGAGACTATATGCAAAGTGGAGGGACTTTCATTTTGAGAAGCTACCATTTGATGCTGCAGAAATGTCCCAATGACCTCAAGACCCCAATCTTCAGCGACAGGGAATGAGTGACCTTGCATGAAAAAGAACTTATCCCCAGTGGGTAAGTCATGAATGGCTTGTACCACTGTGAAGATATTTACCAAACACTTGTCCTGTACTGAATAGTTATCACTTAATTCACCTTCTGTTCATTGTTTGCGACAGTTTGAACTATGTCATATATGTAAAGCTACACGTAAGTGAATCACAACACTGAATGTTTCATGTACCAATAGAGCTCTAAATACTTAGGAAAAATTAAAAAGCCTTAACTTCTCTTTCTGTCCTTCCCTTCAGAACCAACTGCCAGAATAAAAACCCCAGTAGCCACTCAGTACACATTGGCAATAAATGAATGAATGAATGAATGAATGAATGAATGAAATGTTGAAAATGTTTCTGTACTTCCCTTTCTTTCCTTAACCTACTGTAAACTGGCTTTTGCCCTTAACAATCTATTGAAATTGTTCTCATCGAGGTCACCAGTGACTCTGTTGCTAAATCCATTAGGCATTTCTTGGTCGTTCTCTCTGAGCTCTTTGCTGCTTTTGCCCCTGTTGAGGACTCCGTTCTTAGAACTCCTTACTGGCTTCTAGCTCTTCTAGCTCTATCCCAGTCTTTTCTATTGGTTCCTCTTTGCTGATCCCTTAAATGTTGATAATTCAAGCGTTCAACATATATACATATTCATCCATGTAATAGTTACATATACTCATGTTCTCTAGGTAGCAGTGTGTGGCATGTAATCTTAAAATTCTGTAGTGGACAACTTTTTGTAATGGGGTCATGTAAATAAAATGGTACTGCTTGAGAAGTTGATTTCTGTTCTTTTAATTTATTGTACACCTTTCCCCATTGTTTTCGTAATCTGTGCCGTTGTTCCCTTTGGTCACTTCAAGTCATTTTCCAATAGTAGTTGATGGTCAGTACTTAGACTCTGTTCTCAGTTTGCTCCCTTGCATGATACTGATAAGGCAGCTTAATTTGTCTTTCTACTTAAAAAAATTAAAGTACATATCCACATGGTATTCCTGTATCATTTACCAAGGTTTGCTTGTGCTCCAGAGCTTAGTTTGGGGTTTTTTAGACATGGACACAACTGCCTCAGTTTTACTGTTTCCATCCAGGCCAAGGGATTTTGTGTTGAATCCCGGGTAGGCTCTATAGTAATGTAAGCATTTTTCTGAAACAGATTCAGCTGAGTTGTTTGTAATTCATTTTGGTGATCCAACAGTCACCTCATTAACATATGTAACAAGAGATACCTTTGGCACTCTCATCACCTAGGAAAGTCCAAGGGTTTTAGGACTCTGTGCTAGAAGAGATGATTTGTTATTATACATCACAATCTCATGAGTATCCCTTTTTATATGTAATTGTCTTTTGTGGATGCTGTTGTTCAAGAATTCCAATGTGGTGTGTAAAACATCTACAGGAGATCTATTGAGAAAAGTTCTTTCAAATATCTGAATGGCCCAGTTTGGGTGAAGGGTAATAGTCTCTCTTCTCTTCAGCCAACAGAAGAAGACAGACTAAAGCTGAAAGAGGGAAAACTTGCCTTGTTTTGAGTTTAGGGTGGAGTTAAGCCATTGCTCGGCATAGAGCCTGGAACAGAGAAGGCACTTGGTTAATATTTATTGAATGAAAGAAACCAGTAGGTAGGACTTGAAATGAAATGAAAACTCTTGCCTAATGCCCAAATGCTAGTCATTAGATTTCAGAACCAATCCAGGAGTCTTTTCCATGGGCACGTGCCCAGCCCTCATTAGAACTTCTGGCAGGCTGTCGAGCCACGTGTATGGTTTGAAGTTCCTCTGGTATGTAAACAAAAGTTCCACAGGACTCTTCTGAGGAATTGAAGAGAGTTTTATTCTGATAGGATTTGCAAATGAGAGAACATAGCCTT
The DNA here is from genome assembly GCF_004115265.2 of Rhinolophus ferrumequinum. Lineage (NCBI taxonomy): Eukaryota > Metazoa > Chordata > Mammalia > Chiroptera > Rhinolophidae > Rhinolophus > Rhinolophus ferrumequinum. Next base: position 49,837,082 of record NC_046295.1, on the reverse strand, counting down.
CAGCATATACCAAAGACACGCTCTAAGGTGAGAAGAATAAGGCAAGAGTTTTGAAAGTGAAAGTCAAAGCGTTGGATTGCTAGGGAAACAAGACCATAAACTTACATCATTCATTTTCTGACTGGTGGGGGCAAGTGGACTCTCAAGGATCTGCTGACTCAGTGGTCAGCAAGTGGATTGTGAGATAAGAACAATGGGTAGTTTTCAGTGGACTCATGGTCAGCAGGTAGAGTCACAAGATGTGGCTAACAGTTGGAATCATAAGACATGGTCAGTGGGAAAAGGGAGTCACAGGCATGGGCCAACACCTCAGTGTCCCTTGGAGTTTTACAACATGAGCTGGTAAAACAAGTTTTGTGGAGAAACAGACAATTCAGGGAATGCAGTTGGTCAAGTAGACAGAGTCAGAGTTTACACGGCAAAATGGCCTAGTCACTTGAGCGTGGTCAAAGACCAGATTGCAGAAGGGCCTAGATCTTCACAAAATTATAATATTAAAATCCTTGGGTGGTTCAGATGCAATCCATTCTACAACAGCCACAGGATCTGGTTGTCTCTGTGGTCCCTGTCAGTGCTGACACTGATATTTTCACCTGAAATGAGAAGTTGCCTTCAATCAAATGCCTGCTTGTGCAACACGGTCAGTAAACTCTAATTCTCACCCTTAAAACTGATATTAATACTTGCATTTATAAAACAAATGAACCATCAGGTCAGCGTTTTCTCAAGTGTGTCCTGTGGAACACAAGTGCTGTGAGATGCTCTAAAGAAAGCATCTGTGGTTAGATAGATTTTTACGTCGTAAGATGCCAACTCTCCCCTCAAATGAGTGTGATTTACAGCATACACTGTGATTGTGTGTCACTACATCAGTCCTACAGTAGTTAGACCCATTTAACTGAGTGCTTCCCAAATACACTGACCCTGGAACACTTTTATTCATCAGACATCGTTAATATCCTGTAGAAGCACAGTAGAGATATCCAGCCTTGATTCTGACCATACAACCAGTACCAAATTTGAGTATTAATTTCAAGATCATGCTAGTAACTTTTATTATACTATGTAATAAAACCATAAGTTTCACTCAACAAATCTATTTAATAGGTAGGCCTCAGATCTTGGGATGCAAATTATTAGAATTTAAAAATATCAGCTATAATTATATAATCTTTTTTCATGACAGTTTGGCTCTCTCAGTAAACAAAATGACTTAGATATAAATTCTGTTTGTGGTCATGTTTAACAACTTCCTAAGAAGGAAGCCAGTGGAACCTTAGTTACTGTTTTTCAGAAGTAACTCTGCATTGCTTCTACATAGCCCTGCAGGTACTCTCTTAACATAACCCAAAAGGGAAACTGTGCCAAAAATAAGGTTCTTCATTTAAGAGGCTAGGAAACCCCCAATATCTTTAACCTAGGAAATACTGGAAGACAGATCTCTAAGATCACAAATTATTAACTCACCCCAGAACTGCTGGTGGCCATATCCCCTGGCACATGGAGTAGCCCAGAAGAATGAGGCCATTCCAAATAGAAGGTAAGATGAGAGGGGAAATGATAGGGAACCTGAGTTTGATTCTTAGTGCTTTTATGATAGTACTGATCCTAATTTGAGGGTCACTGGCTGTTTTTGTACAAGGTTCTGTTTGTAATTTTTATTCATGAGCACAAGCTAGATCCCAGGGCCTCCATGGCAGGGATGCTCAAAAATGTGTCCCTCATCTGGGAAGAGCTGGAGATAGGACTCAATCCTGGGTGTTCTGATGACCAGTCCACATCCCCTGAGTGCTGAAGTTGAGATTTTAAATTCATTACAAGTGTTACCGGAGAGCGGGCCCTTCTCGGAGCGATGTCCAGGCTTGGCTCTCACAAGGGAGGGGAGGGGGTGTTGGGCGGGGGTAGATCGAACCGGGCGGAGTTCGAGACCACAAACTGGGGTCTCGAACCTGGGCCTGCGAGCAAAACTGGGAATCTTACCTGCTCCAGCTGTCAGAGGAAGGGCCTTCTTCGGCGTGGTGTCCAGGTTCTTGGCATCTCGAGCAAAGAATTGAACGAGATACTGAGGCAAAGTAGTGAAAGAGCAATTTATCAGAAGAAAAAGTACAGTCCAAAGAGTTTGGAGCAGTCCCCAAGCAAAGGCAAGGCTCAAGAGACTCAAAGGCACTGACCCGCGAGGACTTGGAGTTTTTATCCTTTCATTTTTCTCTAGAATGGGCTGTACTTTTCCGGGCATGAGATCACTTGATTGACACCTGTGATTGAAAAGAGGCTATTACCTCATCTTTTTAGACTGCGCATGTTCCTTCCCAGAATTCAATCTGTTACAGTGAAGTTCCGGGCATATATATGATATTATAATGATGGTATAATGAGGCCCAGGTGAAATGAAGGTCATTGTGGCCTTTACTGCACAGGTGAGAGTGACTGGTTTAATCTAGTTGGGTATTTTGTACCCATTTCTTCCTCACAGGGGTAGATAATTACAATGAAAAGGGGAAGTTTTGGACAGAGAGGGGAGGTCTTCTGGGTGGTGGCATCCTGTGGGTTGTGTTGGACATGCAGAAATGCAGAAACCCAATGTCTGTCTCTAACTGCCTGCTTTGTTTTCCACTTGAGAGACGTGATCCCCATCAAATCTCTATGGGAAGTTGAGGGACAGGAGGTCTTTTCTTCTGTATCTGTTTCCTGCTGGGCAGAGGCATAGAGCTGTCCCTACCTAATGGGGGATCACGGAACTCTTGTCCTATCTGATCTTGGATGACATGAAGGGGTCTCGAGATCTGCCTGGAAGACTGTATTGGCTTCTTTGGTTGGGACTGGTAATCTTGTTGGGGTATCATCTGTATCCCCAAGGCCCCTGAATGAGGAAAATAGATTTTAATTAATAAATTTCTTAGAGAGCAGAGCTCAAAGCTATTGATGTGGGGTGGCCATGTGATGGAAAATCCGTCAGCTCTTATGGAGCCTGTGGCCATTCAGCTGGTTACTCAGGTGGCGTCAGTTATCCAGGAGCTGAGCCTAGAATGGGTTGGAAAGAACATTAGGTTTCAATGATTACAATCAACAAGTATAAATCACAAGTTTTAGGGTAATTATTTAAAGTAGGGAATAGGAGAAAAGAACGTGAGGAAAAGAAAACTGAAGAAAAAGGGAACTTAAAATCTCTGTAGGAAAGAAAACTTAAAGTTTTTTAGTGGGGGCAGGGGGGAGACTACTTGCTTGGTCCGTATCATTTCCCCCCTGATGTATTTGTTATGTAGATTTAAGTTGGAGCCAGGAGTGGATCCCACATAGATGCAAAACCTCTCCCAAGTCAGGGCCAGCACTGGGGTGAAGTAAATAGAAGCTTTAAAACTGGTCTGCATGGTAAATGTATAGGAAGCAGAATCATTAAAAGGCAAAGAAAGAAAAGAAAACTTTCAAAAAGACTAGAGATCCAAATAAAAAGGAAATTAAAAATCTCTATAGTGATGGGGCTCTCCCATATCACAAGGAGATTAATTTGAATTTGTAAGCTATCAGGTGCCCTGTTATGGACTGAATTGTGCCCCCTCACCCCACAAATTCATATATTGACGACCTAACCCCCAGTGTGCCTCTTTGGAGATGGCACCTCTAAGGAAGTAATTAAGGTTAAATGCAATCATGCAATCACAAGGGTGGGGCCCTGATCCCATAAGATTAGTGCCCTTGTAAGAAGAAACACTGGAGAGCCAGTTCTTTCCCTCTCTGGGTACATGCACTGAGGAAAGGCCATGTGAGGACACAGTGAGAAGGTGTTCGTCTGCAAGGCAAGAAGAGAGCTCTCACCAGAAAATGAATTGGCTGAAACCCTTGATCTTGGACTTACAGTTCCCAGAATTATGAGAAAATAAATTTTTGATGATTGAGCCAGTCTATTCTATTTTGTTTTGGCAGTTAAGCAGATTAAGACATGTGTTCTAAAACAACTTCAGTGACAAAAATGCACAGATAAACTACAGGACATGAAAATCAAAATTGCTTTTATCTGTTCACCATACTTCCATGATTGCTTACTGCTACCTTCTTATCTGCTCCCAAACAGGGCAGAGAACATGCTGGTGCTTCAACACTCCCATTTTACCTGCATAGCACAGATGTGGTTGTAAAAACAGGAGAACGTGAAGGTCATCCAGGCTTTGGGAAGCTGCAGTCTGAGATTCGCTCTGCTTTAAACATCCCAGAACTATAGCCACACACACAGCAGAATTCAATCCGAAGTCAAAAAGTTTTCCTTGAAAATAGATTTAATCTTATTTGAATTAGAAATGTTCTGTGTCTCCAAAAATCTGAACAGTCAGCCATTTGACTAAAGAAAGTTTTTCTGGGGAAAATTTTTGAAGCTAGTAAAAGAAAACTTCACATTTCTTTCTTTCTTTCTTTCTTTCTTTTTTTAAGATTTTATTGGGGATGGGGAACAGGACTTTATTGGGGAACAGTGTGTACTTCCAGGCCTGTTTTCCAAGTCAAGTTGTTGTCCTTTGAATCTTAGTTGTGGAGGGTGCCGTTCAGCTTCAAGTTGTTGTCCTTTCAGTCTTAGTTGTGTCGGGCGAAGCTCAGCTCCAGGTCCAGTTGCCCTTGCTAGTTGCAGGGGGCACAGCCCACCATCCCTTGCGGGAGTTGAACCGGCAACCTTGTGGTTGAGAGGACGCACTCCAACCAACTGAGACATCCGGGAGCTCAGTGGCAGCTCAGCTCAAGGTGCCCTGTTCAATCTTAGTTCCAGGGGGCGGAGCCCACCATCCCTTGTGGGACTCGAGGAATCGAACTGGCAACCTTGTGGTTGAGAGCCCACTGGCCCATGTGGGAATCGAACCGGCAGCCTTTGGAGTTAGGAGCATGGAGCTCTAACCGCCTGAGCCACCGGGCTGGACCCCACATTTCTTAAATGTCAATCCATCAAAAGGTACATAATCAAAAAATGTCAGCGTTTGACCTATTCAGGAGGTACTCGGGATCATTCACTCTGAAGGAGAGGGGAAGGGGAGAATGGGGAGAATCCCAATCACCGCTGTGATTTGAAGTCTGAAAGTTCCTATCTACCCATTTCAGTTAGCACTGGTGTTAATATGCAAAGGCAAATGACCCTCAAGGACAAGGTTTCATTGAGCAGAGGATAATAGAGACAAACGAAAGAGAGGACAGCAGACCCCTGAGAAGTATTTGTGTTCAGATGAACATTAACAGGCCAAGAGTGAAAAATCAACATTGTGTGATCAGTAACTTTAAAGACGAGCTCAGTTCTCTCTGGCACTACTGACATTTCCACCATTTCAGCTTCCAAATTCTAGAAAAAGATAAAAAGATTAACAAAAGTAGAGAATGTAGAAACTGCTGGTTTTGTGCCTGGAGGAAGGACACCAGAACTCCAGTGCTCAAGCGCTGAGTCTGCAAGGCGGCAAGGGTGGGGGAGGGGAGCGGGGGTGGGGGGTGGGGAGGGTGTGGGAATACTTCTGCTCCAGAGTCTCTGCTGGTTAGCGGTGCTGCACATCCTCCCCAGATGCACCTCCAAGTGCAGGTCTCCTAAGAAACAAGGGCCTCCTTGGCCATCTTGTGGACCAACGTGGTTGATGCCCCGATTGTGGAAATAAGTGTGTTCCATATCAGTGTCAAATGTCATGACAGCCTGGCAGGTCTTCCTGGTATCCAGCCGCAACAACAAAGACTCAGAGCAGAGTCACAGGGAGGAGGCCGAGAGCTCAGTCAGAGGGAGCTTCTGCCCAGCCTGCCCTCAGATCTGTCACTGGAAGTGCAGTGACAGAGCACAAGCAGCGCCTGGGAACAGGCACCGTCTCAGGCCCCCTGAATCAAGCTGCACTTTATAACAAGAGCCCCACCAGGCTTATCTGCACCGGAGAGCACTGCAGAGTGTAAACGATGGAGGTGAGAGCCACCTGAGAATTAGAAATAGCCTCTCAGGGCAGCAGCTGTAGTGACGCTGGGGCTGATATTTTCTAAACTGTTTCTAGGAACTCTCTGGATAGAAGGGTCTCGGTCAGCAGATGTTTCATTAAGGTGTCCTTGAGGCAGCTGGCCCAGCTGCTACCCTGGGACACAGACCTCAGCAACTGCCTCTGCCTGGGTGTCTAAATCCCCCCAGGAACCTTTGGGTCTGGGGCTTGGGGTGAGGCTCAGGGGAGAGTGTGTCTGTTCACATTTTTATAATAAGAAGCTGTTTTTTAGGTAACATCCTATGTCTGAGCTTTCATCACTATTTGAGCGGAGATTAGGAGGAATGGGAGACAGCTGGGAGGTAAGAATGGCACTGATGAAAACTGAAAAAAAAAAGAAATAAGAAATCAATGGGTATCATCCTCACTGTTTGTGAAGGCAGGCAGAAAAAATGCTAGTAGAACTAAGTCTAGTGCAGTCCTACTGAGCGATTCTGCACACACCCCCCTCCAAATCCCACTGATTTCCTTCTAACAAGACTGACTGCAAACACAGGATCTCTTTTAGCTGGATCTTTTTTTTTATGCTTAATGATATTTGTAAGTATTAAAATAATGGAACATTGAAATTTGAATACAATGACAGTAAACCATTGAAATTTTACATTCACATTATACAGCCACTAGCTATAAGGGAAATGCAAATTAAAACCACAGTGAGCTACCACCTCACACCTGTTAGAATGGCTATCATTAACAAGACAATTAACAACAAATGTTGGAGAGGCTGTGGAGAAAAAGGAACCCTCAGACTCCTGGTGGGAAGGCAGACTGGTGCAGCCCCTTATGGAAAACAGTGTGGAAGTTCCTCAAAAAATTTAGACTAGAACTACCATATGGTCCAGCAATCAATCCCTCTTCTGGACTTTCAATTTCAGAACACCTTCCTATCTTTGTATTTTGCTACTCTTCACAACTAACCATCGCTGAGTCTCTGATACTGAGTGGGATTCTCTTGTTTTTAATTTTAAAAAATAGTTTAATCAATTGAAGAGGGGGGAAAAATCTGATCTCTGTTCCACTTTCCCCCTGATGCCCTAGGATTTGAATGCTTTTCTAAAACCAGGACAACAATTAGGCACTTCAGTTAAAGGAATATAAAATTCAGTTTGGTTGGAGTAAATAGATGGAGTTAATTTGGAATCTGTTGACCAGGCAACTGAGGGGCTGAGTTTTGCGTTGACTTGGCGTTGACTTGGCCCCCTGCAGACCCTGTGACCCTGCGTGTCCCACCAGGTCTCACTGACCTGTGTCTGCACTCTGTGCCTTTACTGCATTTGTAAAACCTTCCTTTTCTCTTCCTCAACTCGACCGGTTCGATGTCGCTGGGCTGTTACCCGCAGGCAGGCCTTCCCCTAATCATTCGGACTGACAAAGAGTATTGAGACAGGTTAGTTAGCATGTTGCTAGGTAGAAAAGGCGTCCCTGGTGGAATAAACAAAAAGCAGCCCTATCCTGAAACTTCAGGTTCTGGAATGTCTCCTTCACTCCAGGACAAAGATATAAGACCATGCTTTGAGGTTACTAAATTATCTCAAATCCCTTTTGACAAAGGAGCAGATCTGACAGATAGGAATGGGTTATTTCGTGAATCCCTTCGGGATGGAGAAACAGGACAAACCTGATAGATAAATTCTGTTAGAAGGCTCCAGTCCCCTTCCCCAAGCAGACAAGGGAAGGTATAAAAGTAAGAGCTTTTGTCTCAGTCACTGGGCTTCCCAGTTTCGGGGACCCCCCCTGCTCGGGAGCTGCAACCTCTTCTCCTGCCTCTAATAAACGATCTTCCTTTACAACTCTTTGCCTCTCCCTGGTCCGTGTTTCCATTCTTCGGCTTCACGAGACGCCATCCAGCACTCACTCAAAAGTCCCCTGCATCATTTGGGGACTCACAGAGAAATATTCCTACATGAGTATGGCTTGGGCAGCTCCTGGCACTGGGCAGCCAAGGGCCCTTTCCTCCTGGTGAGTATAACGTAGACACATCCCAGCAAGCAGCTGCCACTCTAGATTGGAAGGGAAGCTGGGAAGGGACCAAGGAATCAATTCTGTTGCTTTACTTTCTAAGAAGATGTCATGGAAGAGCAACTCAGAAAAGCATGATGCTTGTTCATCTCCTGATTCTTGGGATGTGGCTTCATTTCACTTGATGGGCAGTAATCTAGAGCTGAACTGGTTCCCTTAGCTCAGACATTCGCATCCTGGGAATCATGGCTTTTGGGGGTGTTTGTAGAACAACTGCAGGGTGGTCTGTGAAGACTCTGAGATTATATCCAAAAAACGTATTGTGTGTAACTTTTTTCATGGGGAAAAATTTCGTGGTTTCTTTAATGTTCCCAGAGGTTGAGAACAACGGCCTTAAACTTATTTAAGGCTATTGTCCCAGGTAAATGTGAGGAATAAGCCGTGCTGGTAGTATGAGGGCCAAAGAATTTTAGGGTAGAAATCCGTCTGTTTCCAGTGTTGCCTTGAGGACTTCTAACCCCCAGCACATTACACAGAAGCTGTTTATCCCTCTCCAGAAGTGTCTAGATCTTCTTATCTCTGCTGGTTTTTAACTTCCCAGTGATGTGACTTGGAGCAGGTAGTCTTTAATCACTCTGCTGGGCATTCAATGGACCTTACAACCTGGAGTCTTAGATCTTGAGGTCGGGAATTTTCCTTGTGTTACTTCTTTGAATAATTTCTTCCCTTTTTAGCATCTCTATTCAGTCAGATGTTGGGCCTCCTCAGTTCAGTCTTTAATTTCCTTATATTTCTCTCTAACTTTTCTGTTTTGTCTTTCTATTCTATATTCTGATAGATTTTCTCATCAAATCAACCTTGGCTGTGAATTTTTTTAGGAGTTTTTCTTTTTTTAATTTAAAGAGTTCTTTCTTGTCCTCTGATTACTTTATTGCAACAGAAAATCATGTCATCATTCTGAGGCGGCAGGTTTTTTTCTTACAGTTTTCTTCTGCTCTTTGCATTATCTGTTTTTCCCCCCCTTTTTCTTCCGTCTCCCCCCCCACCCCCCCCACTCCATTTCAAGCCATTGTTTCTCAGTCTAGTTGTGTGGTACCCAGCTCCCTGGTCCATGCTGGTATTATGAGCCTTGAGGCCCACCCCTCCTCCCCCCAAGGCAGTCATCTGTCGGCCGCCCACACTGGCTGCCGACCGCTCATGGCGGCACACAGCAGCCCGCAAACGCCAAGCTCCAGCTGCTCACAGCAGCCCAGCTCCATGGAGAGCTGTTGTTCACAATCTTAGCTGTAGCGGGCACAGCTCGCTGGCCCATGTGGGAATCGAACCGGCAGCCTTCAGTGTTAGGAGCATGGTGCTCCAACCACCTGAGCCACCGGGCCGGCCCTATCTCTGTTTTCTTTCTGTTTCCCCACTATTCTTCATCTAGGTCTATCTTTCAAGTTCAAGACTTGGTTCAAATGTCTGTTCATCTATGGTCTAACCAGTATGTTGCTTTGTACACCTGAAACTAATAAAAAAAATGTCTGTTCATCTCTGATTTTATCTCCTTATTTAAGAAGAGGCATTAAACATTTGACCAGAAGTTCTATGTCGCAGCAGGGCTTGTAAATAAGTGAGGTTTCCTGTGATGGTCAGTAAATTGCAGGTCTCCCAATGTCTATAACTGCAAGTCCTTCCACTGGTCTCTTGGGCATTCTACCATTAATTGTGACTTTTTCATTTAATAGTTTGTTAATCATCCCTGCTACTCACTGAACAAGTATCTGCTGCGCATGGACTTTGTGCTGGGTCCTGGTGATTATTTGTGAAGAGTTCACTTTGCAAAGATATAATCAGTTACAAGTGAGTCAGTCTGCATGGTGGTAAACAACACTGACTTCAGAGCCAGACTCCTGGGGTTATACCCTCAGCTTCTGTACTTGTGACCTTAGGGATTTATATGAGTGCTCTATGCCTCAGGGCCCCAATTCTAAACTCAGGTAATTATAGTATCTACCTCAAAGGGTTGTTATGAGGATTAAATAAGTCAATATATACAAACATCTTAGAACAGTGCCTGGGGCGTAGTAAGTTCCACATAAATACTTAGCTATCATTATTTTAAAATAAATTGGGAGGATTTTTTCTCAAGTCATTTAGACAGTTTTCAAGCAGCTTTGCAAAATTCATGGGGAAGGGAAGTGACAGAGGACCTACTACGTATGCCAGACACTAAGCTAGCTGTTTTACATGTCATTCCATTTCAGTTTAAGCCTTAGAGCCTGAAAAGTAGATATTATTTCTACTTCATGGGTAAGGAAAATGAGGCTCAGAGAGGGGAAGTAACTTGCTGAAGGCTCCACAGCTGGTATGAGATGGAGCTGGAACTTGAACCCAGGCTTGTCTGATTCAAAGTAAAGGCTTTCCCCATGCCTCTTATCTGTGAACAATTCCAGCTGTAATATGCCAACTCTAAATGGTTCCCTTTAGGATCCAAATAGGCTTCCACAGGCTTCTACATTTCTTCTTTTCCTAGTGGTATGATGAATTAAAATCATACAATAGCACTTCTTGATAAATATTCTCTACATTAACCTGGAATTTCCCCTCAAATACTCTGAACTGATGAAATTTCACTCAGAGGCTTTCTAAGCTCAACACCCAGGAAAACTAGATTTAGTTAAACTGTGAAGCAGAATCTGTAACCAGGAAGAGGAGGTTTTGCAGTTTAAAAGGCATCTCCTTCAATAACGAACTCTACATACATGGTCTCCTGCCAAGAGGGACTTCAGGGAGCAAGAGGCAGGATGGGGCTGTGAAGGAAAAATAAGACCAACAGAAAGTCATCGTGTGAACTTCCAACCCCCCAGAGCCTGACAAATGCTGGCTTCTTCACGAAGAGATGACACCATACTCACAAGTGGAGAAGTGACTTAAAGATGCTTTTCATCAGCTGAACTTAGAAAAGGAAGCTGAACTTTGGGGACTATGTCCTCATCCTTCATCCTCAGCCCCTGTCGTTTACCTGGCAAACTGGACTCTGGATGCCAGAGAGCACCCGGAGAAGTGAAATGTGAGCACTGAGGCAATCCTGAGGTAAAGCACCAAAGCTCCCCAGGCCAGGATTTCGACTTTGAGGATGGCTTACCTGGTGACATACTGACAGGAGGAAAAGACAGTGAGTCACACAGAAGGCATGCTGCCTGCGGGGGCGGGGCCTCCACATCTTCCCATCTCACCAGCTTCCAGGAGTGGTTTGCCTTGTGCCATCTCGTGTTTCCTTGCTTGATTATCTCTCAAACACTAAAGCTCTGCACCCTACCTATGATAATTAAAGGTCGCATTTGTAAGCCTAGCTTCAATGAGAAAGCTTCAGTGACACACTCAGATATTAAAAAAATGAGGTTCGTTCATTCACCAATTCTAAAGACACATAAAGCATGCTTTTAAAAAAATTGAGATCACAAAAAGGAAATAGAAGCATATCATCGAGCAACCCTATTTCCTATTAGATCACCTCAAAAACCAAATCCAAGGAAATCTCAATATCAACTTTGGACATTTTGCTGACTTGCACTCTCCTCTGGTGGTTTATGTTTGTTTTCTCTTGTGTCCTGTGTGTTCCCCACCCCCCGCCCCACCCCCAGTGGTTGCTGCCTCCCTATCTTGATTTCATTGTCCTCAAAGCAGACCTGCAGCTGTGTTCTTAAGCACATCTCATCTCAAACTTTATCCTCAAATTCATAGGATCCACTGAGGAGCCCAGGTTCTACTTTTGAGAACTAACTCACCCTCTGAATAAGGAATCTGGTCTTTCTTCGGGATCACTGCTGACATGGCCAGATGCAAGAGCATGTAAGAGTTCAGTATAGGACACAGTGCTCATCCAAGGAAGCCACAGCTACTTCCATGAAATGATTTTATTAGTAACAGCTTCCTGCGCCCAGATGGTGCTCTCCCACTCTAGGGAGAGAAGGCAAGTGGATGGCGTGTAGATTATTTCTAAAGAAATGCTCAAACTACACCAAGCAAAAGACCAGAGCTTAATTAATTCATGTTGATTGACTGACTTAATTGATCATGTTGATTGGCTGACTGTTTAATCGTGCAGGAAAGGCATGGTTACAGTAGCTCAGAAAAGTAAGTTATTTCGTAAGTGGCTTCATATGAACATCAAGGCTCTTTTTTATAAAATTATAAATGATAAACCACTTTATAAATGGGCACACGCAACATTATTGGTTTGTGTTCCTTAAATTCTTAATTATGCATATTAATATTCAATGTGTATTTTTCTCCATTTAAAACGTTTTCACAAACTGTCATTTAAATCCTGACATTAAATGTAAATTAAAAATCGTTGAAAAGTAAATGTCATTAAAGCAAATTCCTTAAGTTAAATCTCAAGAAATCACATTGAGGAAGACATTAATAATCCATAACCCAGAGTGGGGAGATAAAAGCAGTTTCTACTTTCCACTTTTCCTCCTCCTTTTTTTTTTTTTTAATTTTAATTTTAATTTTCATTGGGGAAGGGGAACAGGACTTCACTGGGGAACAGTGTGTACTTCCAGGGCTTTTTTCCAAGTCAACTTGTCCTTTCAATCTTAGTTGTGGAGGGCGCAGCTCAGCTCCAGGTCCAGTTGCCCTTGCTAGTTGCAGGGGGCGCAGCCCACCATCCCTTGTGGGAGTCGAACAGGCAACCTTGTGGTTGAGAGCCCACTGGCCCATGTGGGAATCAAACCTGCAGCCTTCAGAGTTAGGAGCATAGAGCTCCAACAGCCAGAGCCACCAGGCTGGCCCTCCTCCTTTTATTAAACCGAATTCTTCTGTAAATTACTCCTTTTTGTCGGTTTTGAAAAAGGCTTGAAGCGGGGAAAGAGTCCTGACTGGGGAAGACAGGAAAGAATCCTTACAACATGCCAAGACTTCACTGGAGACCCACCCAAGTCCCTCCTCTTTCCATGCAAGAATTTAGGCCTTGGCTATGGAGTCAGTGTTTTGGGTATTGTCATTCCATTCCAGATTCTTCCAAAACCCAGCTGCACCCATCCTGAAACAATGATAATGCATCTGCCTTGGGGGTCTACATTCTTCCATCCCACCTTTGTTGTGGAATATCCAGGAACCACTAGGCTAGATTATATTGTTCTCAGCCCTTGAGGAAATTTTAAACCAAAACTCCAGGACTAAAGGACAGGCAGGGCCCTCAGCTCCGCCTCCCCCACCCCCAACCCCACCCCAAATACCGGTCCACTGAGGTAGGTTGGATCCGCCGGGGACAAACTGGGACCGAGCCTAGTCTGGCGCGAGGATCCCCCGCGCTTGAAGGCACCACCCACAAGCCGAATCAGCCAATCGCGGCGCCGGCAGACGGTGGGGAGAGGGCGGGAGACCGGTCCGGACCGGCCGAATTCCCCCGTCTTAATTACGCAGCCTCCTGGCCACAGTCCCGCTTCGGAGATCTGTGAACCTGCCGGTGCCCTCGCCTCCTGCCGCAGGTAAGCGCCCGTGGCCTGGACCTGGCGCTGCTGGGCCACCCTGGGAACCAGAGTGGCTGTCAGCCTTGGGGATGGAGGGTTCAGGGGTCCCAGGAGTCACCGTCCTCGGACCTGGCCTGGCTAGTATGTGCGGAGGGCAGGGAGCAGGTGGCACTTCCCATGCCCAGCCCCGTGTACAGGGCCGGTGTCGCCCGGCCCCAGCGGTACTCTGAGCCCCGGGAGAGCCTGGCCCTGTCCTGGGGCAGAAATGGGATCTATGGAAGAACACTCAACCCCCTGCTTAGCCTCCCCCCCCAGTCTCTGTGTAAATACTTGGGAGGATAGATTAGTTTTTACTCCATCATGGTGGCTATAACGTCTTAGAACAAAGTAAAATAGCTTTTCAGAAGGATTGGTCTAATCAAATACTCATTTGTTTTCCCTTCCTAGGTTTTTGAAATATGAATCCTTCACTCTTCCTGACTGCCCTTTGCTTGGGAATCGCTTCAGCAGCTCCAAAACTTGATGGAAGTTTAGATGCTCTATGGAACCAGTGGAAGGCAACACACAGGAAACTATATGGTTTGGTTGGTAACTTCTGAAACTGTCCAGAGGGACCCCTCAGAGAATGGTCCTTGATGTTGGGAGTTTATAATAAAGCAGAAAGTAGCTTCTTGAGGATGGCTCTTACCAAGGCAATAACTTCATGGTGCCTCTTACTGAGCACTGAGGGCATTCATCATGTTGTGTGGGCCCTGGAGAACAGCTCCCAGAAGTATAAACCTTGCCTGGCCATGGTTTCTCTTCCTGTCTGTCTGCAAATCCACTTGGTGAAGGTGAGTTGGTTTTAAATAGAAATGAAGAGGACAGGTTATGTTTGCCTCTAGAATGAAGAAGAATGGAGGAGAGCAGTGTGGGAGAAGAATATGAAAATGATTGACCTACACAACCAGGAATACAACCAAGGGAAACAGAGCTTCACCATGGCAATGAACACCTTTGGCGACATGGTGAGTATGACACGTAAGGCTGAACTTGTCCTTCCTCTCCTCAGGACTATACCAAAATAATCTCTTGTTTTTCAACATTCTATTTCCTTTACCTTGAAGACCAGTGAAGAATTCAGGCAGGTGATGAATGGCCTGCAAAATCAGGAGCGCAAGAAAGGGAAAGTGTTCTGGGAACCTCTCTTTGCTGAGATTCCCCCATCTGTGGATTGGAGAGAGGAAGGCTACGTAACTCCTGTGAAGGATCAGGTATGACAGTATTCAACAGCTTTCTTTCCAGGAATAAAGCCATAAAGGACGTGGTGCCCTTGCTATGGTAAAATGTGGGACGATATGCAGTTTGCTATATTTTTAAGAGTTTTCAGGCCTATTGGCTGTTGTCAAAATCTTGTTATTTGTTTTGTAGATGGAAAGCTTTTACATTTTGTTTTCAGGGTCACTGTGGTTCTTGTTGGGCTTTTAGTGCAACCGGTGCCCTTGAAGGACAGATGTTCCGGAAAACTGGCAAACTTATTTCACTGAGTGAGCAGAACCTGGTGGATTGCTCTCAGTCTCAAGGCAATAAGGGCTGCAATGGGGGCCTGATGGATAATGCCTTCCAGTATGTCAAGGAAAACGGAGGTCTGGAGTCAGAGGAATCCTATCCATATCTTGGACGGGTAAACGGACCTCCTTATCTTGTTATTCCAGCTCTGCTTTTGAAAGTTAAACACCTTAGAGAAAACAGAATACCGTATTTAGAATTCACATTTTAGATGTAGAATCTATATATGGAAATGGATAGAACTTTCATTAAAATATATTAGCTTTGAACAGGTCTCTGTTTGGATGGTTACCATATAGCAGTTCTTATTTCTATGTTATGTGGAGATACACATACCATTTTTTAAAATTTTACTTCCCCAGGCATTTATACAGAGTACAAATTTCTCCAGAATGAAAAACTTCTTGTGGACAGGTAGACCGAGAGTATCTCGTTGAATAGACACCAGCTAGTTTTTCCATTTCAAAACAAGCAATAGCATTTCACCTCCTGGGATGCTTTATAACAAACGTAACTTGGAAATCATTAAGCTGCAAACTGTCTTAAATTGATGTTCCCCAGGAGGTGGATGGTAGTACTCAATTTTCTTCCTCTTTACCTTTGAAAGGTTGAATCCTGCAACTACAAGCCGGAAGAATCTGTTGCCAATGACACTGGCTTTGTGGACATCCAGCAGCAGGAGAGGTCCCTTATGAAAGCCGTGGCAACTGTGGGGCCCATTTCTGCTGCTATAGATGCAAGCCATTCTAGCTTCCAGTTCTATGAAGAAGGTAAGCACTTTTGTATGTAGAAATTTAGGCAGAAAAATTGGAAAACTACTGTGACACACAGCAAGATTGACTCTTTGGTTTGCATAAGTTAATGTAGAATTTCTGGGTGTGCGGATTTAACATAGTTGTTTATTGTGTACACATATTTGTGCCTGATGTTTCCATTTGACATTACTTGAACCATATCCCCGTGATTTTAAGCACTTCATAAATACATTTAAATGGCTACATAATTTGATTGATATAGCTTAATTTACTTTTTTCCAGTTGTTAGAGCTTTATGTTTTCCAAAGAATTTTACTATTGTAATAAAAACTGGACCCCTTGGCTCAAATAGTTTTGTGTTCTGTGCTATTTCATAGACTGACATCTACTGACAAAAGTAGAATGATATGGCTTCCAAGAGTGTCTTTATGCCTCTTGACAAGTTATTTACAGAAGAGATTATGCCAAATCATATTTTTGCTAGTATTATATGAGGGACTAAATCTCTAGCCTAGATTTAAAAAAAAAAAAATCCTGTTTTCAAATTTTATTTGGATTTATGTCATTTAACTGAATTTTGAGATGCCTCCATTACTGTGGTTGATACGCTGGGTTACTGTCAACATGTCACTTGGAGGTCCTCACCCCAACATTAAATTTTACTTTCCCAGGCGTTTATTATGATCCAGAGTGCAGCAGCCAAGAGCTGGATCACGGCGTTCTGGTGGTTGGCTATGGCTTTAAAGGAGCAGAATCCGATAACAATAAATATTGGATTGTCAAGAACAGGTATAAACTGCCAAAAATACTTATATTTGAAATTGAAAATCCTTCTTGGAATCAGTATTTGGATCCAGATCCTCAACCCTTGAGCACACTTCTGAAATCCTAGAAGTCTTTATCCCACTTAGAGTGAACACAGACATCAATGTTTGATTATAACATGAAGATTCTGTCTCAGCTTTGCTGGGGTATGGATATAATTTTTGTACCACTACATTTCTAAATTTGAAAATTTTTCTTATTTCTGAAACACATCTGGCCCCAGGAGTTTCTTTTGCTCTCTTGAATTTTGCAGTTCTGTGAAAGGTTTGGGGATAGAAGTTATGTACCGGTTTAGAACTCAACCAAAAAACAAGAACTACCTCTCCTGATTCTGAATCTATCTGGGCCTCTTGTGCACTGTTTTAAGTATGGAGTATTATAATTTATGAGGATAAGTGCGTTTGATTCTTTGTATAAAATGAAAAACACGCTCTTCTTTCAGCTGGGGCACAGCTTGGGGCGAGAAGGGCTACATAAAGATGGCCAAAGACCGGAACAACCACTGTGGAATTGCCACCTCGGCCAGCTATCCTGTTGTGTGAGATGATGGTAATACAGAAAGACTTCATTGAGAACAGGATATCAAGAGGAGGAATTTTATCTTCAAACTGACCACACCTTGTGGTGCAGGATAAAATACTTGAATGTTGAAGATCCAAGTTGTGATTTGAATTCTGTGACATTTTATACTGGTAAAATGTTACCACTTCTTTAATTACTGCTGTAAACAGCTTTGTATGATTGACTTGCCTAATAACTTTGAAATTTCATGTTTCAAAAGGATGTAAAAAGTTTTACCTTTGAAAATAAAAATTATGCAGAGGTGGGACTCTTTCTGTTTTTAATACATTAACTTTCTGTACAGACAAAAATGTAACTGGGCTCTCAAGACATAACTGGTCCATTAGGAGAACGGCTAGTGGCCTTCTGGCTATTCTAGTTATAAATATACAGATCTTATGCCAGTTGCCCATTGTCTGTGTCTGACCCAACCCTTGAAGGGAGCAAAATTTACAATATATAAAGACAAAGGTCAATTATTTTAATAAGGAAAAAATTCACATTTTAGAAAAGTGAGCATACATATACGGGATTGTCAGGCTAGAAAAGGGCCTTAAAAATCATGATCATTTGACCCGACATAGCTATAACCCAGCTGAGTTACAGGATAAATGTCTCAGAGCCCGTTTCTAGTGCATCTTCCCCAACTATAGTGAAGACCACCTTGCTGCTTTGCAGTTGAGGAAGGACTAGAAATGGTGGATTGCCAAGAAAGTCTTTGGGTCTGTAAGGGATGAAGGATAAGCTCCCCGATTGGAGGCTGGGCTTCAAAAATAGTGTTGTGGTCTCAGAAGTGGGAATTAGGTGAGAGCATTAAAAGTGATAGTCCGAAGCCTAATTAACAAAAAATTCTCCCTACATTGGGCAGGATAAAGAAGCATATAGTTCCATTTGCTGTGTGTTTAAAATTTACATGTTCCCACTTACAGAAATATAAAGAGGAATTGGAAATATTTAGTTAACAGAGCTTGTAATTCCTTATGAGGTAGAGGACAATTAGGGTCTCAACTCGGAGTCCTCCAGCAGCCTCTGGTCAAGTCCATGTATACTGGGCCACATGCCACGTTGGGCCTTCAAGGTGGCCTTCCCTCATAGATGCTTAAATAGCCAACTTTTTGACCTAAAATGACTCATGTATTTGGGTGAAATTCTGTGGGTTTTGTGATAATACTATCCAGTGTAGTCACAGGAAGATTTGGGAGGCTCCTGAGCCGAATCCTTTTCTGCTGGTTGCGACCTATAATGAAACAACCATATTGATGTAGCACACCCACTGTGTCCTAGTCACCACCTGAGGGGAGAGACAGTCCCAACCTCTTCCAGGGGCTGGTGATGGGAGAGGGAGGAACTGAAAACAACAGGAGGAGGAGAGATCTGACATGACCACAGAGGAGGCAGTCAATAGGACAGGATTAAAAAGGCTCTGAACAAAGACTCATGGGTCAATACCCCCGAGAAAAGAGAAACTGCTTTAAGAGAAAGTGGGAAGTGATTGAGTTGAGTGTGGGAAATGAGGCTGGGTCCACACGTGGGATTTTAGGACAAGGGAACCATCGGTGGTGAGTGCAGTGAAAAGACTTCTAGTTATCTATTACTGTAAAACACACTCCCAGAAACAGAAGTGGGAAAAGCCCACCTTTCCCATTTAGCTGCATGGTTTTCCCTTGGAAGTCTGTCATGTGTGCTGGAATCACCTGCAGGTGTGACGGGGCTGACATCCAAGCAACTCACTCACAAGACTGTTCTCACTGCTGGTGTGGGCTGAGTGTTCAGCCTGGGCTGCTGACCAGGGCACCTACATGGGCCTCTCCACGGCTTGGGCTCCCACAGCATGAAGACTGGCTCTGAGAGCAATATCCCAAGAAAGAGTGTTCCAGAACGGCCAACGAGGAACTGCAAGGCTTCTTATGACCTGGCCTTAGTCTCCAGTGAAACCTCTGCTGCTACATTGTATTTGGAATACGTCACCAGAGAGATCACAGGTTCCAGAATGGGCTGCAAGCCGAGCTCGTGATGGAAAGTGGCAAGGTCACTTAGCGGAAGAGCTTGTGGGGTAGAAGATATGTTTGTGGCCATTTTTGGAAAATGCAATCTGCCACATTCAGTATCTGAAAATCCACTCGAAAGGACTTTTTTGTGACTGTCATCTTGCTTCACCATGACAGACTACCTCAGAGTGCTATCCATAGAATCCTGGAAATTTACCCAAGACTCCAAGAAAAGGCCTAGGTGCTGAAATGAATGAAAGTGTGAAGACCTCTCAGATGTCTAAATGACTGAAAATATATCAGAAGTTTCTACCGTGTTTCCCTGAAAATAAGACCTAGACGGACAATCAGCTCTAATGTGTCTTTTACAGCAAAAATTAATATAAGACCCGGTCTTACTTTACTACAATATAAAACCGGGTCTTTAATGTAACGTAATGTAATGTAATGTAATGTAATGTAATGTAATGTAATGTAATGTAGTAATATAATACACTATAATATAATACCGGGTCTTATATTAATTTTTGCTCCAAAAGATGTATTAGAGCTGATTGTCTGGCTAGGTCTTATTTTCGGGGAAACATGGTATAACTTTCAAAGACATTTATATTTATTTAACTCGTGAAAAGTTCCAAACTTCATCTATCATAAAAGTATTTTTAAAAGAAGCCAGTAGACATGAAATAAAGCAGAAAACAAATTTGGTTATTACATAAATCTTGTCTACAGCATAAATTTTCTATTAATATTTCCTATATTCCATATAGCTTCATAATTTCTATCTAAATTCAAAGGAAGCAAGTGATTCAGAATATTATGAAGAGGAACTTGGTTATGTGAGTGTGTAGTTACAACCTTGGGTATCGTTTTAGGGGAGGGAAAGAACTCAGAATAGTTAGGAAAACTTGATTCAAAGCAGCACGTGTATTTCAAAATATAGTTACAAATCTTAAGCTATTAAACCCTTCCTGGATTTTCCAGTCAAGATGGCAGAGTAGGTAAACGCTGTGCTCACCTCCTCTCAGGACCTCTCAGGTTTAATTACAATTAAACCACAGAACAACCATTATTGAGAATCACCTGAAGCCTAGCTGAACTGAAGCCTTACAACTACAGACATATAGAAAAATCAGGAGGGATATCTCGGCAGCAGATGTCCCCCATTGGGGAATGAGGGGGCCCAACCCCTACCCAGCCCAGGGTTTCAGTGCCTGGGAGACAAATCTCCATAAATTCTAGCTGGGAAAACCAGCAGAGATTGTGGCTGAGTGAGATGGAGGGTGGCTGCACTCCCAGGCGCTCCTCTTATAGGGACCGTGTATGGACTTACTTGCTGATGGACTCGCTCACTATGAGCTCCAGCGCTGAACAGCAGCTTGAAAGGCATCAGGGACATAAAGGGAGGAACTGAATTTTCTAGCTTCAGGATGAGAGCTGGAGGCACAGCTTTCTCTCAGACGGAGGAGCTGGTGGAAGCCACTATTTCTTTGTTGAGCCCTCCGCCTCCCTGCGTGCAGACACAGGTGGCCACCATATCTGAGTCTTCAAACTGGCTATCACGTTTTGTCTGCTCTGCCCTAATGATTCCCTCAGACTACATCCAACCCAATTTTCAGGCCCACCCAAGCTGCTTCCAGTGGCTTTTCAGTAACAGAGTTCCAAACACTGGCCTGCCTTGGCTCATGCTACATACAGACTTTCCTAAAATCTCTCAAAGTTTCACAAAACGCAAACAAGCAGCATCTGGCTTCAGCAGGTCCTCTGCCTGAGCAGCCCTAAGCCTGGCATTAGCAACAGCTGGCCTTGGTTTGTGGCTTGGCCTCTCAAGGCCCCTCCAAGCACAGGTGGCAGCCATCTCTGGATTGCTTTGTGTCTCATGCCAGGTGGTCCTGGGCAAGGCAGAGACTGTGGCTGAATTTGGCCTGCAGTCGGTCCCCTCCCAGGAAGCCCTGGGGCTGGCAGACCCAGTGGCCAGCTTTGGACTGGGCTGGAGCATCACTCGGCCACCTCCAAGGATGACACACCCAATGGGCAGACTGGGCAGGCCCCAGAGCCCCACTAAAGTGAGCCCTGCTCTTTAGGGTCAGCCCCTGCACAACAAGTCCTCCACCGTAGTCACAGCCAGTCCTCACAACAAATCAGCCTGAGGGTCAATCCCTCCTGCTGATGTGCAAACAGCAATCAAGTCTCAACTGCAACTGGAGGGCACAACACACATGAGGGATATACCTAGAGCACCCGGCTCTGGTGACCAGGGAGACTGCACCACTGGGTCTCACAGGAAACCTACTACACGAGGCCACTCTACTTAGATCAGGAGGCATAGCAGCCTACGTAGAAACAAACACGGGGAGGCAGCCAAAATGGGGAGACAAAGAAACATTTCCCATATAAAAGAACAGAACAAAGCTCCAGAAAAAGAACTGAACAAACTGGAGACAAGCAATCTACCAAATGCAGAGTTCCAAACACTGGTTATAAGGATGCTCAATCATCTCAGGGAGATAAGAAACATAAAAATGGAGATAGAAAACATAAAAAGAACCAGCCAGAAATAAAGAATGCAATAACTGAAATGGAGAATACATTAGAGGGAATCAACAGTAGATTAGATGAAGCAGAGGATCGAATCAGCGATTTAGAAGATAAAGTAGCAGAAAACACCCAATCAGAACAGCAAAAAGAAAAAGAATAAAAAAAAATGAGGCTAGTTTAAGGGGCCTCTGGGACAATATCAACTGTACCAACATTAGCATCAAGGCTCAGAAGGAGAAGAGAGAGCAAGGAATTGAGAACCTATTTGTAGAAATAATGGGCCTGCCAGGTGGCTCTGGTGCTTGGAGCACCGTGCTCCTAACGCCAAGGTCACTGGTTCGATTCCCACATGGGCCAGTGAGCTGCGCCCTCTACAGCTAAGATTGTGAACAACAGCTCTCTCTGCAGCTGGGCTGCTGTGAACAGTCTGAGGTTGGCGTGTGCTGCTGCAGGCTGCTGTGTGCTGCTGTGTGCTGCCGTGAGATGCTGTGTGCTGCCGTGGGCTACTGTGTGCCGGCATGAGTGGCCGGTGGCCAGCATGAGTGACGGGCAGACAGCGTGAGTGGCTGGCAGCCATTGTGAGTGGCTGGCAGCCGGTGAGAGCTGCCGTGAGCTGCTGTGAGTGGCGGACCAACGACTGGCGACTGACTGCCTCAGCTGGGTGGAGCTCAAGGCTCACAATACCAGCAAGGGCCAGGGAGCTGTGTCCTACACAACTAGACTGAGAAACAATGGCTTGAACCAGACTGGGGGGAGGTGGAAAAATAAATAAAAGAAATAATGACTGAATACTTTACTAATCTGACAAAGGAAATAGATGTAAAAGCCCAGAAAGCACAGAGAGTCCCAAAGAAGATGAACCCAAACAGGCCCACACCAAGACACATCATAATTAAAATGCCAAAGGTTAAAGACATTGAGAATCTTAAGAGCAGCAAAAGAAAAGCAATTACTTACCTACAAGGGAGCTCCCATAAGACAATCAGCTGATTTCTCAACAGAAACTTTGCAGGCCAGAAGGGATTGGCAAGAAATATTCAAAGTGATGAAAAGTAAGGACGTACAACCAAGATTATGCTACCTAGCAAAGCTTTCATTTAGAATCGAAGGACAAAGACCTTCCCAGACAAGAAAAAGCTAAAGGAATTCCTAACCACCAAATCAGTGTTACAAAGAATGTTGGAAGGACTTCTTTAAGACAAATATATTTATATGGTGCCAAAAAATGTATACACATTTTAAGAAAGGAAAAAAACTGTATTAATTGTAATACTCAATATATACCAATAACAAAAGATGAATACAAGTCACGTTTCACTTCTGCAATTACAAGAGGTGCTTAAAGTGCTTACCATCAGTGTCCAGACACTTCTTTTTTCTCCACCCCTTTCTTCCACCTCCACCCCACTACTCTGGTTCAAACCACCCCACTACTCTGGTTCAAGATGTTGTTTCTCAGTCTAGTTGTGTAGGACACATAATACCCATGCTGGTATTATGAGCCTTGCACTCACCCCCCCGCCCCAGGCAGTTGGTCGCCAGTCATCAGTTGGCTGCTCACAGCAGCTCATGGAAGCTTTCACCGGCTGCTGGCCGCGCACGCTGGCCCCTGGCCACTCACGCTGTCTGCCAGCCACTCACGCTGGCCACCAGCCACTCGTGGCAGCACACAGTAGCCCTCGCCAGCACACAGCAGTTTATGTCAACCTCCAGCTTCTTACGGCAGCGCAGGTCCAGGAAGAGCTGTTGTTCACAATCTTAGCTGTAGAGGGCGCAGCTCACTGGCCCATGTAGGAATCGAACCAGTGACCTCGGGGTTAGGAGCATGGCGCTCCAACCACCTGAGCCACCAGGCCGGCCTGATCCAGACACTTCTGATTACAGTGAACTACTGCCCGAGCATAGATAACGTCTCTTAAAATGTGTATACTTTTTTTGGCACCCCCGGTATATATGAATAATAAAATGGCAATAACTACATATCTATCAATAATTACTTTCAATGTAAATGGATTAACTGCTCCAATCAAAAGATAGGGTAGTTGATAAGAAAACAAAACCCTTTCATATGCTACCTACAAGAGACTCACTTCAGATCAAAAGACACACATAGACTGAAAGAGATGGGAAAAAGATATTTGAAAATGGAAAAAAAAAACAACAGAAAAGCTGTGGTAGCAATACGTATACCAGACAAAATAGACTTTAAAACAAAGGCTATAACAAGAGACAAAGGACCCAGTAATCCCACTCTGGGTATTTATTTGAAGAAACCCAAGATGCTACTTCAAGGGGATGTGTGCATCCATATGTTCATTGCAGCATTGTTAACAATGACAGAGAGAGAAGAGTGAGAAAGAGAGACAGAGAGAGAGAGAGAGAGAGAGAAAAAGAGAGAGAGAGAGAGAGAGAGAGAGAGAGAGAGAGAGAGAGAGAGAGAGAGAGAGAGAAATCTGTCCAAATCTATGATCTGGAATTTTCATAAATCTCATTGGGTATGAAAATTATGCCCCAGGAGTCCTTGAGCCGAACTGAACCAGTCACTCATCAACTGGCTTATGGCTTCCCCTCAAGGAAGAAATTTTATCTGTTGCTCAGCCCTCACCTCTCAGTATTAATATTTCCATTCATCTTTCTTCTGGTTAGTTTTCCCCATCTGGAAGAATCTGGAAGTAGATTCTAAATAAAATGCAGCTCAGAATGGCTGGTTTATTAGCAAGTCTCACCGTGTGTAATAACATCCTTCAGCCAGTGTGTAGAGAAACTTGGGTCACAGGGCTCAGAGACAGAAGATTCTCTCAAGGACGATGTGCCCTTTGGACCAAAATATCCACCCCAGGTACAATCGGCACAGAGACACAGCGGGTCTCATTGGGAGGCTATTTCTCTTGTTCTCGTAGTAACCTTGGTTCAGAGCTGTCTTCCCTCGCTGAACTCTCAAATTTCTGTCAAGGTAACTTGTTAGCAGGGCCTGGGCTTCTCTGAAAGGACTGTTAGGATGTAAACACTGCTCTATCTTATATCCCTTGGAATTTAGTTCTTTAGAACTTCTCTGGGGTCCTGTGGTCCCAGAGGATGCTGTCTTTCTGACCAGAAGGAACTGTAGGGAGAAAACTTTCAAAGTCTATTCCCTTCTCCTGGGAGCTAATGCCATGTTCCCTCAGGAAGCACAGCTCTGCTCTCTGTGGTCACTTGTCTAAAAGAAAGTCCATTTGGAGATTTGCAAAATTGAAGAAAGTAACAAATGCTGGAAAGATATGAGGCGCTGATGTAAGAATGTCACACTGTAAGGTTCACAAATCTTACACTGAGAATTTTTATAAAAATTTATGTAAGCCAAACAGAGGATACACCTGGAAGCAAGATAACAACAGACTGAGAAAACACAAGGTCTGACAATTAAGTTTGTGAACTCGTTGCAACAATGTTGCTAAACTTTTTTGATATTGAAGGGATTATACATTATGAATTTGTACCAACTGGACAGTTAACCAAGTTTACTGTTTGGAAGTGCTGAAAAGGCTGTGTGAAAAAGTTAGATGACCTGAACTTTTCGCCAACAATTCATGGCTCTTGCATCACGACAATGCACCAGCTCACACAGCACTGTCTGTGAGGTAGTTTTTAGCCAGTAAACAAATGACTGTATTGGAACATGCTCCCTACTCACCGAAGCTGGCCCCCAATGACTACTTTCTTTACCTGAAGATAAAGGAAATATTGAAAGAAAGACATTTTGATGACATTCAGGACATTAAGGGTAATACGACGACAGCTCTGATGGCCATTCCAGAAAAAGCGTTCCAAAATTGCTTTGAAGGGTGGACTATGCACTGGTGTCGGTGCATAGCTTCCCAAGTGGAGTACTTCAAACGTGGCCATAGTGAATTCAGCACTGAAGTATGTAGCACTTTTAGGATGAGTTCGCGAATTTAAGTTTTCCAACCTCATACTTCTTAGAAGGATAGTTTGCAATTTCTTTTATGCATTTGAAATTAAGGAAGGAACATAAGGTAGAGTACATGAAGGTAGGAAAAAGCAAGGTTGAGGATTGGATTATGGGATAGTTTGTTACAGGATTATGTGCTCCCTTGAGGGTGGTTATGATTCCAGAAGGGTCTGAAAGAGGATTAGTCTGGTATTTCAACAGTGTGTTAACCTCGATGCACAAGAATAACAGACAGGGCTAGCTTAAAAACGTTTCACTACAGATGTTACAGGCCTGGGGAGTGATTTTCCACCATGATCTGCCCATTTAGGAATCAGATCACCTTTTGAGGTTACTTTTCACAGAACCCCCCTTTTCACCCACAGACCAATCTGTTCTCTGGACAATTAATGAGCCAAATGTAGTTGTATCATTTTAGGGAATCCTGTAGTTGTAATTGTAAACCCCTTCTTGCAAAAAAAGACTGCCAGAATTCATACCCAGAGTTCTGATTCAGCTTTGAATGTGTGGAATCTAAATTTTGGAACCAATCAGAACTCCCAGAAATGCCCTTCAGCCTATGCCCCAGAGGCTCTGGGTCCCTGGGACAAATCCATATGGAGAACTCAGGCACCGAGGGCAGCCCAGGTCGGGACTTTGTACTAAGGGGCAGCTGCAGCCCAGAGGGAATAACAAACATATTGGCCAAGCACTTCTCACAGCAACTGTAAGCAAACGGGTCCCATGAAAGGCTTTTCTTTCTGGCTCCTAAGAACTTGCCCCTTTTGATTCTCATTGTGGCCACAGGTGAGCTGTTGTCTGGTTTCTTCCCTCCTGCAGGAGGTAGAGCCAGCTACCCAGGGTGGGCCTTTGTCAGACAGTTTCAGCCTGACCAGTTCATGGCACTGGAGTCCCCTACAGGCCCCCTGGAATGCCTCCCACAGCATTTCCCAGGATCGGACAGTGAGCTCAGTGGTCCTTAAGCTCTTCTAATTTGGGTTGTAATGATTCCTAAGATGGTTTCAATACTTCAGGAGCCCAGGCGGCCCCATAACCTTATAAACAGGTGCCTGTCCCAGCACCTGCATAAAACACAAGTATGACGACTGTTCCAGTACTTTGCATTTATCCTCCCTCTGTGCCTTCCTCCTGTTAACACAACTCCCTTCACTGGGGAGAAGTGGTCCTTTCTCAACATTCACCCAGGGTCACGGGCCAGGCCCATCATGTAACTCTAGTTCCCAGGGATGGCTCAGTGACCCAAGCTGGACCAGTCAGAATCCTTCTCTGGGATTTTACATAGATGTTGCCAGAGGCAAATACCTTGCCTCCGGGTTCTAGCTCCTGGTGCTATATCCCTGTGAAGTGAAGTAGGAGAAAATGAAGTTGGCATTCAGGAGGGAGTTGACACAAGAAAAGGTGGTTTCACTCTTCTAAGATAACTACAATTTCAATTTGTGTTATCCTGTCTAGGCATGTCTATGTGTAGCTTTTAGTTTAATTTCATTAATATTTCTTTTTTCTAAAAGTAATTTATGTTTTATTGTGGACAATTTGGGCAAAACAGAAATGAACTGTTTCTACCAACACAGAGAAAACCATCGTTACCACTTTAGTCTTTTCTCTTCCAATTTTTTTTTCTTTGCCCACTTTTTTTTAAAAGCAGTTCTTGAGATTTTGCTAAATATAGGTTTTGTCACTTAAAGCTTTTGTGTCTTATAGCTACTATGCTGGGCAAAACTAGAGTTTCTAGCTGATGGACTGGGCCAGTGTGGTCTACATTTAAAGGAGGGCAGGAAGTTACGCACATTTTGCAGTAGGTTTTCTCATGTTCCTGCAGGGTACCATTCCCTCCATCTCTGTACAGAAATAGAAGGCTTCCTATGTTTCCCCATTGCTGAGACTAAATGATTCCATTTGGTATTTTGGTTTACCCAAGGAAAATGGAAGGAACCTCTTTTCTTTAAAGTGGGAACAAATGTGAAAATCGCCTGGGCTCTTTTCTTCTTCCTCAAACCATGACCAATTTTAGTAATAATTAAGCATCTACATAAACTGGGATGTTTTCCATACCTGGGGGTTTAGGTTTAATGGTTTTCTGAATTTCAGATTGGTCTGTTCCACCATGCGCAGTATTGGTGAGTAAAAACAAAGCAAAGAAAAATAATTTGTTTTGAATTAAAGACCAACACACGAATGCAACAAGCAACAGTTTATTTTTTTTTAAAAAAAGGAAAAAACAACAAAAAGAAAAAACAAACAACTTTTTACTACATCTTATAGATTAAGAAAAAATACTTGTATTAATATATATGTATATACATACTGCATATATATATATACATATGATATAACATTAAAATTACATGCTTCTCAGGACAGAAGAATTAGGATATGTTCCCTCAAATGAATTTAAAACTCTATCACAATTTAAAAGCACTGCAAGATTAAACTTGCTTCCTTATTTTCTTTTTTAAACTTCAAGTACAGGAAGTTATCAAACCAGGATCTAAATGTGGAAAACCATCTGCTATGCACAAATGACAACGGACTGCCACAAATCATGAGTCAGGGTTTTTGTGAATTCTCATACAGATCTTCATAACCCTACAACTGTGTCAACCTTCTACCTGAGATGAGAGGGAATGATAAAGCGTGACAGTCTGTAGTTTGCATGTGGACGTTCACATTGACGTTTAAACAAAAGCTAACGAACACATGTCTTATCGTAGCAACAACACTGGCCATGAAATCACTCTAGAGGAGGATTCCTTTCTCCCCTTTCCTCGCCAAATAAAACAAAAACATTGCCGGAAAAACAAAACAAAACAAAACACCAAAAACCAACTTAGGGTGAAGCACCTCTGGCGATGATCAGCATACAGCAAGGGACAGAGAGGGAGCGTTTCCTTCCCAACAGACAGCTCCTGGCTGACTTGGATGATGGCAAACACAACCTCATCTGCAAAAGGCACTCACATATTGTCTATTTATAAATCATACAGTGGGAGTCCATACATGAGGGGTTTTCCTACAAATATAAAAAAGATAAGCTGAGGACATGGTATAACAAAGAAAAGAATGTAAGAAATGCACATTTTTGATAAATGTGCGCTTTTTATTTAAAGGACAATCAATATAGTAGTTAAAATTTTTTCATTGAAAAGTTAGGAATTCCAGTGAAATTATCAGTAAGAAGCAAAGTACTAGAGGCTGAGAGATGGAGTCCAGAACATGGAGAGGAGGGGCGCTACCTTTTCAAATGGCCAAAGGAAAGGATATGGTTGGCTCTTAAACTAGAAAGACCATTCACTCACAATGGAATGTGTGAGAGGGAAGGATGGAGTAGCAGAGATAGGTGAAGCCGGAGGGAGGGTGGTCACAGAAAGGGATGCACTCGGACTCTCTGATGGGAAAGACGGGCTGCATCCCCCTTGCTTCTGCAGTCCGAAGAGACCCTGCCCACACCAAGGCTGCCTTCACCGTGACACGACTGAGCTAATGGAATTATAAGATGTGCCACTGTTGCAGCTTGAGGCGTAGGCTTCCTGGCCATTGCCATCGAGGTTGATTTTGAACACAGAGGATGCCTTCAGCAGAAAGTCCGCTGCGTCCCGACGTCCTAGCTCCCGTAGTTTGGACATGAGGATGCCGACTGTACTTTCAGGGTAGGAGGTCCATTCCCGGAGCAGAGCATGGACTGGGCTCGGGAGGAACTCCTTGGGAGCCCCGTTATTAGTGTTGTACTTTGCCACAAGGTCGGGGAGGCCCAGGTTCATGGCGAGAAGGCACCAGTCCTTCCCCAGGGGATCGGGCGGGTCCAGCAGGCGACTAAGTTTCCTCCGGGTCAGGAGGTTCAGATCTGATGCATGGATGTCCATCCCCAGGCTGGCCTGTGAATAGATGTCATGACACCCGAAGCACATGATGCTGCTGAAGCTTTCCTTGTACCCACCCATGGTGTTAGTCAGCGAGGTCTCCTTAAGGGCCTGTGCCCGGAAGAAGTCTCGAGGCTGGTAGATCATGACAGGCTCGTGGTGCTCCCTCAGCTGCTGGGGGCTCAGGTAATGCTTCACCGTCAACAACCCCGGCAGTGTGGTGGCCATGACGTTCTCGATGGTGCTGCACACCGAGTCCAGCAGGAGGCAGCATTTGATCTTTTCCGTCTCCAGCCCGCGCACCTGGACCTCGATGCCCTGGCCGTGGTTGACGAGGAGCACCAGCAGCTCGGCCCCGCGGTTGGCTATCTTGCAGCCGCTCATCCACAGGCGGATGTCCGCATCTCCCTCGGCGCTCTGTTGGTGGATCCACCGGCACAGGTTCACTTGGACCTTGTGAAAGATGCCGCATGGGAAGGGGGTCAGGTGCTCCACGGGGACGATGCGCACGCCACCATAGACCATCACATCGTCCTCCTCATCTGTCCAGGAGCGGTGCAAGTTGTCTGTCTTGATCAGGGCGGGGATGTCCACCATGGTCCCGCTGCTCAGGTCCCGGGCGCAGATGTCCATGGCATCTAGGATCTGCAGCAGCTCCTCCACGTCGCTGTCGGGTACCAGGCGCTGGACGTCCTCCATGGTGTAGCGGCCCCGGTAATGGTGCAAGGCCCGTGGGGTCTCCACAGAGAGCAGCTTTCCTAGGACGTTGGTGCAGAGCCAGCGAGGGTCCAGGAGCAGCACGTCCTGGACGGTTTCACTCTGCATGATGTTGATCTGCCAGAGGGGACAACAGGAGGTCACACATAGGAACCTAAATGAACACAGGCACCAGCTGCTCAGAGAACAAAAGGGACCGAGCAGTGACAATATCTGAGCAGATGTTGCAAGGAATGACCCAGATCATTCAGATAGCTGGATCTCAAAAAAATCAATTACTAAGCCAGAAAACCAGCTTGAGAAGGTCATAAGAGAGATTTTGCAGTCCTTGGAGTCTTAAAAACGGTCAATGTAATGAAAACCAAAAAAGTGAGAGATGGCAGCTAGCTAAATGGAATGAGTGATTTTTGACTGGATTCTGTCCCAAAATAAATACATACATAAATAAAAACAGCTAGAAAAGAAATTATTGGCACATAAGTGGCAAACATTTGAATAGGACTACATACTCAATAATAGTATTATATCGATGCTATGTGTCCAGAATGTGACAATGAATTATATTGTGGTTATGAGGGAAAATATCTTTCTCTTTAAGACGTATAGGCTAAATTATTTAGGGGTGAACTATCACGATGTTTGCAAAGTAAAGAAGTAAATAAATAGAAGAGAGAGGGATAAAAGCAAATGTAGCAAAATTTAAATGATTGGTTGTTTAGGTGTAGAGTATATGAGGATTTGTTGTACGATTCTTGCAACTTCTCTGAAGGCTTGCAATTTTTCAAAAAGAGATTTAGAATGTTATACTGTAAATTTTTAACACATGTACCTAAAAGAGATCTGGAACGACATGCCACTGTGACAGTGACTGGCCCTGGAGAGGAGGAAAGAGGAATGAGAATAGACGTGATGGTTTATTTCTTTAAAAAGAAAAATTCAGAAAGAAAAAAAAATGTGAGAAAAAATAGGAGCAACTTTCCTCTCTATGGAACACTTAACCCCTCCTCTCTTCCCTCGTTGTTCTGGGCTATTTCTACAAATAATGGTGATCCAAGGTGGACTCTGTTCTCATGTGGAGGCCGAGACTCTGGACCTGTTTGGTCCATTTTTCTGCCCATAGTCAGAGTCTGGTTTAAATCTTGGAGATGCCTTCTGTATATAATTCTGTTAGACTGAAAATTCCTGGAGGGTAGAGACTTTGGGTCTAAGATGGCGGGGTAGGAAGACCCTGAACTCACTGCCTCCCAAGAACACATCAAATTTACACTTACGGAGCAATTCCCCCTAAAGAACTGAGGGCTGACTGAACAGCTTCTACACAACAAAAGAGAGAGAAACCACATAGAAAAATGGGTAGGAAAGACGAAGATATAGTACCGTGGGAACCCCACTCCCAAAGCACGGACCTGCAGTAGGGACGGATCACTGCAGGGCCTGCACACAGAACCTGGGCACAGCAAAAATACAGTGGTTTAAAGAGCACCGAGACTATACGTGAAGGAAATCCTAGAGCATCTGCCAAACGGGAAGGAACTGTGGGAACTCTCTCCAGTGTCGGAGGCCCTCCCCTTGATCACATAAGCAGGAGCACAATACAGGTGCTCTAGCCAGCCCTCCAAGGCCGGCAAAGTGCGTACCAGGTCGCAGGCCCATACTAGCTCCTTGGCCAGGGACTCCCAATGTCCCATACCCACTCCAACTCCGGGCCCCCATTCGGCTTATCCTAGGGACTTCCTGTAGACCATACCTGCTTCAGCAATAGCTCAAACCAGCCTGCCAAGGTGGTTCTGGCTTGGCTTGCCACGTGGACTCCCCATGGCCCAAGTCCGCTCCAGCTCCAGTTCTAAGCCTTAGCAAGCCTTGCCTCCAGGACTACCCTCAGCCTAAGCCAGCTCCAGCTATAACCTCAGCCAGCCCATCAAGGCAGCCCCAGCAAGGCTTGCCCCAGGACGCTACAGGACTTGTTCCTGCTCCTGATCCAACCATTCTGCCAAGGAGGCCTCAGTGTGGCTTGTCCGTGGGTCTCCTAGTGGCCTATGCCCACTCCATCTCCAGGCCCAGCTGGCCTGCCACAGACACCTGGCACACGCAGTCTACAAAGGGGAAGCTCCTACACAAGGCCACTCCTTCAAGACCAGGAGAAGTTGTTATTTCACCTAGTTTATAGAAACAAACACAGAGAGACAGCCAAAATGAGGGGACAGAAAAACATGTTTTAAATGAAAGCCAGAACATAACCCCAGAACAAAACTAAATGAAACAGAGACAAGCAATCTGCCAGATAAAGAATTCAAAATACTGTCATAAGGATGCTCAATGAACCAAAGAGAAGAATAGATGAAGTCAGTGAGAATTTCAACAGAGATACAAAGTACAAAAAAAGAAACAATCAGAATTGAAGAGTGCAGTAACTGAAATGAAAAAAATACATTAGAGGAAGTCAGTTAATGCAGAAGAATTAGTCAGCAAGGTTGAAGACAAGGTAGTGGAAATCACCCAATTGGAGCAGCAAAAAGAAAAAAGAATTAAAAAAAAATGAGGATAGTTTAAGGGACCTCTGGGACAATATCATGTGGACCAACATTCTAATCACAGGGGTCACAGAAGGAGAGACAGAAAGGGACAGAAAACCCATTTAAAGAAATAATGGCTGAAAAATTCCCCAACCTGGTGAAGGAAACAGACACCCAAGTCCAGGAAGCATAGACAGTCCCAAACAGATGAACATTAAGAGGCCCACACTAAGACACATCACAATAAAATATGCCAAAAGTTAAAGAGAGAATCTTAAAAGCAGCTAGTAGCATATAAGGGATCCCCCACAAAACTATAAACTGATTTTTCAGCAGAAAATGTGCAGGCCAGAAGGAATTGGCATCATATATTCAAAGTGATGAAAGGAAAAACCCATAGTGACGAATACTTTACCCAGCAAGGTTATCACTCAGAATTGAAGGTGAGATAAACAGTTTCCCACACAAGCAAAAGCTAACAGAGTTCATCAACACTAAACTGGCATTAAAAGAAATGTTAAAGGAACTTCTTTAAGTGGAAAAGAAAATGCCAAAATTAAAAATAAAAAAACATAGGAAAGAAAAAAAAATCTCACTGATAAAGACAAACATTTAGTAACTGTAGTGGGTCAACCAATTATAAAGGTAGTATGAAGGTTAAAAGACAGTAGTTAGAGCATGTGTAACTACAGTAATGAATTAAGGGACACACACACACACACAAGATGTAAAATATGTCAAAAACATAAATGGGGTGGGTAAAAAAACGTAATGCTTTTAGAATGTGCCCGAACTTAAACAACCATCAACTTAAAATAGACTGCTATAAACATAGCAGATTCATATATTGAATCTTACGGTAACCACAAACCAAAACCTATTATAAATACATAAAAAAATGAAAAAAAAAAAAAAGGAATCCAAATCAATCACTAAGAAAGTCATCAATGTACAAGAAAAGAGCAACAAAAGAAGAAAGGAACAGAGAACTAAAACTAAAAAAACAACCAACAAACAATTAATAAAATAGCAACAAATACATACCTATCCACAATTACTTTAAATGTAAATGGACTAAATGCTTCAATCAAAGACGTAGGAGGGCTGAATGGATAAAAAAACAAGACCTCTGCTTAAGCTCCCTACAGGAGAGTCACTTCAGATCAAAAGACACACAGAGTAAAAATGAAGGGATGGAAAGATATTTCATGTAAATGGAAATGAAAAGAAAAGATGAAGTAGCAATACTTGTATCAGGCAAAATAGACTTTAAAACAGACTGTAACAAGAGACAAAGATGG
Source organism: Rhinolophus ferrumequinum (assembly GCF_004115265.2). Lineage (NCBI taxonomy): Eukaryota > Metazoa > Chordata > Mammalia > Chiroptera > Rhinolophidae > Rhinolophus > Rhinolophus ferrumequinum. Next base: position 49,803,131 of record NC_046295.1, on the reverse strand, counting down.
ACATTACATACCAACAAAGGGATCAATCCAACAAGAGGATATAACACTTGTAAATATCTACACACTGAATGTAGGAGTATCTAAATAGATAAAACAAATATTAACAGACATAAGAGAGAGATTGACAGTATTACAATACTAGCAGGGGGACTTTAAAACCTGCTTATATCAATGGATAGATCATACCGACAGAAAATCAACAAAGAAACAGTGGCCTTAAATGACACATTGGATTAGATGGACAGATATTTACAGAACATTCCACCCCAAATCAACAGAATACACACTCTTTTCAAATGCACAGGGAACATTTTCCAGGATAGACCACATGTTAAGCCATAAAACAATTCTCGGTAAACTTAAGAAGACTGAAATCACATCAAGCGTATTCTCTAATCACAACAGTATGAAAGTAGAAATCAATTACAAGAAGAAAACTAGAAAAAAAAAATACATAAACACGTGGAAGCTAAACAACTTGGTATTATACAATCAATAGGTTAATGATGAAATCAAGGAGGAAATAAAAAATATGTTAAAACAAATGGAAACACAATAATCTGAAATCTTTGGGACATAGCTGTACTAAGAGAGAAATGTATTATGAAACAAGAAAAATCTCAAATAAACTATCTAACTCTTTGGGATACAGCTGTACTGAGAGAGAAATGCATTATGAAACAAGAAAAATCTCAAACTATCTAAACTTACACCTAAAGGAACTAGAAAAAAAATAACAAATCCCAAAGTGAGTAGAGGGATGGAAATAATAAAGAGCACAGAAATAAATGAAACAGAGACTAAAAAAATAACAGAAAAGATCAATGAAACTAAGAGCTGGTTCTTTGAAAAGATAAACAAAATAGATAAACCTTTAGCCAGATTCATCAAGAAAAAAAAGAGAGAGGACTCAAATAAATAAAATCAGAAAGGAAGAGAAGTGAACCCACACCACAGTAATACAAAGGATTGTAAGAGAATAGTATGAGTAATTACACACAAAGTTGATAACCTAGAAGAAATCGATAAATTCCTAGAAACAACATATAATCTTCCAAGAGTGAATTTCAGTTTTAGTAATCTGTCTGTTCAGATTTTGTTTCTTCCCGATTCAATCAGTAACCAAAAAACTCTGACAAATAAAATTCCACGACTAGATGGCTTCATAGGTGAATTCTACCAAGCATCCAAAGAAGAATTAATATCTATCCTTCTCATACTATTCCCAAATTCTGAAAAGGAAAGCTTCCAAACTCATTCTATGAGGCTATTACACCATTACCTCCCAGACCTGCCTGGACTCAAGGAACCCTTACCTCGCCGGCACTATGGAGCTGCTGGGCTATGCACCTGAGGTCTTCCTCGCTGGCCAAGGGGTTCAGCTGGTCCTGCACATCATACACGAACTGCTGCAGCGACATCAGCTGGTTGGGTCCGTTAAGCTTCCTCCAGGAAGGTAGTGTGGAGATGATTTTCTCACACAGGTGAGTCATCAGAGGGCAGACCTAGAACATGCAGGATGGGACAGGTCAATTTACAGCTGTGGGGACTCAGGAGGTGCCTGGATAGGTTGTCATCGGAACCGTTGTTGAAATATTATTTCAATTTAGACTAATTTTGGTAATTGGCTTGAAGTGGTTTTTTTAATCTTTTAACTTGGTTAAGTAAATCAGTCTATGTTACAGACTCCTATACTCAACACACCTTCCAAACGAAAAACCACAGCAGCCTCACACTACACTGCATCATTCTCGGATCATAGTTTTTATTGCAGCTTAATTCCACACCCTATTAAAAAACACAAAATTCCCAGGGGATAAAGGCAGTTAATTTGGTAAGTCCCAACTGCCTGACCTCAGGAGTTGGGGGCGTGTGTGTGAAGCAGACATCATGCCACACCCCAGCTCAAGGACGCCCAGGAGCCCAGTCCTACTCCCATGGGAGGGGAGGCGCTGGGAACCCTTCCCAGACCACTGTTCCTGATCATTACCCATTGGTTTCTGTGACCAGGTTCTTCCAAGGCCCCACCAGACTACTCCCCATCCTCTGGCTATACCAGAGTGGGTCCCCATCAGAAAGCAAGGGCCAGGCTTCATGAGAGGAGAGGGTTCCTGAAAATTCCAAAAGCACGCCTGGAAGTGGAGCCTGGTGTTGGAAGAGCAGCAATGGTCAGCCTGGCGGGGGAGGGAGAGGCACATTCTCCTTGTTTATTCTCAGGCTTGGGCAGCAGGAACATCCCAGAAAGCATTTTAGCATTTTGCCATTGAAATGTTTGCCTTTTTCACACCAATTTCAAGGAGCTTTTTGAATATTATGGATAATAATCTTTTATGTGTCAAATCCATTGAGAATATTTTCCCCAGTCTATCTCACCTTTTAACTTTGTTTATAGAATTTGTCAGAAAAAAAAATTTAACTTTTATGTTGTCAAACAGGTATAATTTCTTTGAAAACTTCTGGGTTTTTCTATCTTTATTTGAAAGGTTTCCCAAAACAGTCCCAAATTATACTAAATTGCATTCTCTTACATTTCCATTAAATATATTATTTTATTGTTTTACATTTAAAAGCTTTCCTTCACCTAGAATTTATTTTTGGGCTATGTAGTAATTAGGAGTTCAATCTTCTTTCTGGCAAATAACCATTTGTGCTAGATCCCTTTTTAAATAAATATTTTCCCCATTAAATTGAAATGATATCTTTGTTTTCTATTCAATTTCTGTAGATATGATTTGCTTCTCACTAGTCTATTCCACATATTTATTGGTTTATTGATTACAGATCCTCTATAGTTTTATTTATTCTTCTCTTGAAATTTTAAGATAAAAAACCCAGTCTTCTCAATCTCATTCAGATGCTAACTGGAACTATACTAAGTTTTTATAATTTGGGAAATTGAAACATTGAATAAGACCTTAAGTAAAATCATTCAAGAACACAGTTTCATTCCATTTGTTCATCTATTATTTTACACCCATCAATAAACGTTGTTGGTAACTTGTTTCTACTTCTCTGTATTTCCTAAATATTTCACAATAAGTTACTTTTGAATTGTTTTTGTAATTTGTAAAAAGCAATTTTACTTTTAAACAAATCACTAAAACTGTCAGAATTGCTGACACTCTAAGGTCCACTTTGCCTGTAACAACCCCTTCCTCTCGCGGCCATCTCCTTGCTTCTCTGCTCTTCCTTGCTCATTCCAGAGCAATGGGATAGAAACATGTCCACACAGCCACCTCATACTGTGTCCCCTGAAAACCAAACCAAGAAGGCAGCATGAAGAGGCCCAAGTTGAGTGGTCACCAGACGGGCTGGGCAAAGGCTGGGTTCCCACCCTCCCCAGCTATACTCACCGAAACAATCTGGCTCCGTATTTCTTGCAGGTGGTTTCGAAGTACCTTCATGTCCTTAGACCCAGAAGCCCCAGCATCCAGAACAAATAACTTATTGGAAATGTGAAGATCGTTCCCAAACCTAAGGGAAGAGTGGTAGCCTCAGCAGAGTGATGCAGTCTTACCAGGTATTTCCACTGCAGGTCCAGGCTCCCGCTGGCCCAAACAGCTGGTTGGAGGCCAGGAAATTCTGGTGGCCTTGCCCCTCGCTGCTACTTTTGCTGGGCTCTGTAATGGTACACTGGGGTGGAAGCCTTGGAGATACCCATGGACTTCAGTCATGTGGACGGGCCCCTGGGTCCCACAAAACGGCAGGAGCACAGAATGGAAAGATACCAGCTGCCCTGATGCAGGAAAGGTGAGGCCTAATGTGCTCACCTTGTAAGTTAAGAGAAGAGATGCTGTCGCAGTTGATAGAGTAAGAATAGCGGGATGACTATGAAAGTTACAACTTAGATCTAAAAATATTAGTAGAAGCCCTTTTTGCATATCAGAAAGATAACAGATGAATGTCTTCAGTTGATAAACCGAGAACTTAGGTTACTAGCACACTACTACATAGAGCTGCGAGTTCATACTTTCTGTTGACAGACACTATGTAGAAATACGTATTTTTTTACATGGTGATTGTGTGTCTCTATAAGTGAAACAAAAGTTTCATAAAAATACTTGACATGAAATGCATCCTGATATTCTCCATTCCACTCCACGCCACCCCACTTTAAAGAGTTGGTCTGGACCCCCTAAATGAATTTCATGACCCGCTAGTGGGTTACAACAGGTATTTTGAGAAATATTGATTACTGGTATCATGATAATCACCAAAAAGCCCTGAAAGCTGAAACAACTAAAAGAACTAAGAATCTGATGTATAACATGGTAACAATAGTTGATAACAATGTATTTCGTAATTGAAATTTGCTAAGAGAGTAGACCTGAAATGTCCTCATTGGGAAAAAAAAAAAGTAAATATGTGAGCTGATAGATGTGTTAATGAACTAGATAGTGGGAATCCTTTTACAATGTAAATATGTATCAAAACCGTGATGTACACTTTAAATATCTTACAATTTTATCTGTCAATGATACTTCAATTAAACTGGAAAAAAAACACAACAACCAAAAAACATAAAACATTCATATTTCGATAAAAATGAAAAATATAATAAAAATAGGCAACTGAGGAAAAGAGGCCTTTAGTTTCCTTCATTCCTTTCTCTGGTTCACAGGGCTTCGGTTGTATTACCCCTGAAGACTCCGTAGTTGCCCCTTACCTGTTCCTGATCTCTTTCAGCAACGTCGTGTCTTTGTCATATCCAAATTCGCCTCCAGCGGGACGAGGAACGTTCATGATGTCGGCATGGGTGGCCACCAGGACAACTCGGAGTGGGTTCTTCAGCTTGCCACCGAAGGCTGGGGCAGAAAAAGAGCTGTCTTAGAGGTAGGTTCTCCTTTGTGACTGCATCTCCTTTCTAGGGAAGGTGGGGTGCGCTGACCCCAGACCCAGGCCATCTCTCCAAGTGGATGTGCTACTGCCTGAAGAGGTAAGGGCCCTATGCCATTGTAACCTCTGGGCCCCAGGCCCAGCCAATAATAGATGAGCCTATTTCCTGGGCCTTAAGGAAAGTTGTTCAGAAATGGACCAGAACCAACTACAGAACACACGGCAGCGTCTCAGATCTATCTCCAAAGAAGCCCTGCTTGCATGGTGAGGGGAGATCTAATCTCTGACCAGGGGGTCGCCCTTCACAAGACCAAAGAAAGCCCTATGAATGCAGCAACACCACCACGGGCATGACTCAAAAGAGAAACGCCTGTGATTCACACAGACAGAGCCTCTCAATTCTTGGAGCATTTAAGACAAACACATGAAAAAAAAAAAGAAGAGAGAGAAACAAAGAAATAAAGTGGTGGTACTCTGAGCAGGATTAAGCCCAGATTAATTGATTATTATATACGTTTCAAAGACAAAATTGACTGTTGAGTTTGCATTTCACCAGAGAAAGCTGCTTGCTTTTGTTGTATGAAAAGAACAAAAGATGTTTATTCCAAGCTATCTTCTCCTCTAGGATAAAGTTAAGGTAATGCAGTCAGTCAATATGGTCCCTTTTCTTCCATTCTTGATGGAACTACAGAATGGAGAGCTGATTCTGCTTGTGAATTATGAACCCACAAGGTAAAGGTGCAGTAGCTATCAAAGGAGGTATTCCACTTTGCATGCAACGAAAATGTTCACAGCTCTAAAATATAGAAAGAAAGTGAGAGATGGCTCTCAAGGAATAGCTCAGAATTGGGCCTTTGTGGCAGAAATGTGTGATCATGAAATAACTCCCTGCAGAATAAAATGAACAGCTGAGCCTCAGGGAACTTCCAGAGTGGAAATCTTCTAGTAGGAAGGAGTAATGAAGGGAGCCAAGGTTGCCAGCCACAAGCTATAGGATTCAAGCATGGCCAGGGGCGCAAGGTCAGTGGGAAGGGCACTCACTCACTCAGGGATGCCTTAGCTTACCTACGGGTTCTTCAACTGGCACAAGAGACTTCAGGAAGCTGAGCCAGAAAATCACTTGATTCAACTGGATCTCATAGGGTTCTTCTAGACTAAAAACGATGACATGGATTGATGTGGGGTCATTTGCAGCAAAATAGTCATAAGAACAGAAGTAAACAGGATTTCCAGAGAACTCCCACACACTGAAATCGCCAACTCCTACAGAGAAAAATAAAGATGACTATCGTGAAATGCCACCACCAGATTTCAATCACGATTTTTCTTAGCACTTCAGGGGTTGTTACTTAAGTGTGGATCTACATATGTGATACAGACATATCTCTATGAGGTATTTCTATGTCTGTCCATGTCTTTCCCTTATGTATCTATAAAGCTACCTATATCTATATCTGCTTATCCATTTTCTTAAATATCTATTTTCCCGTAATCTTCATGAGTATATCTGTGTCTATATCTCTACCATATTTACTTATGTACCCGAGTAGTACGTGCGCGCGCGCGCGCGCGCACACACACACACACACACAGTGTGGGTGTATGTGTAAGCCTATAAGCATACATAGAAATGTGTGTATACATATACACTTTGTTTTCCCCCAAAATATTGGTATATAAAAAATAAGCACCACTTGGGGGAAGAACAAATCCCCATCACGTCCCTTACACTGAAGTATGAGTTATGCTACAGCATATCTCAATGGATCGCTGAACTCAGAAAGTCAGAGAACATACGTGATGAGATTTGTATCCTCAAATAAATATATGTATAATTTCTTTTTGGGACATGACCGTGAATAAAATATTGAACATAAAAGTTATTATGAAATGTAACCTTTATCTTGGTTAAATAGTGACTAAATTCAAGTTCCCCAGGTGAGGGAGCGACATGTTCAGGTCAGACAGAAGCAAGCAGGCTGCCTGGTCAGGTGTTAAGATGTAATAGTTGATAGACGGGTCAAGCAGGGGTGGGAGCTGTGTACGGTGGTGGGGCTGGTAGTCTCCCACACCTGCGCTGTGGGTGCATCCCACGAGTGCGCCCACCTCTACACTGCCACATCCCACCAGGACAGGGGCCACCATCCACGGATCTTTGGGGCAGCCTGGCAGGACCACTTAAGTGATAGGATTTCAGGCTTCCTTTCCCTAATTGTTCCCCTTGGTGTGTATTCTTTGCCAGAAAGTCTGTAGTCCAGAGTCATTTGGGAAGAGCCACAGGGCTTTTTTAGAGCCTCTTCCTGGAGCACAGGCACTCCTGGGGGGCACAACCCTCTAAGCCTGGCAGCCGAGGTCTAAGCATGAAAAGTTCAGGAACAGAGAAGTAGGCCGTGTGAGCCGTGGGAACAGTGGTAGCCAGACTTGGGGACGGGGGAGGCCTGCGGAGGGGCAGGAGGTAAGGGCAGGGGGACAGAGGACATGCTTCTCCTGTGCCGCAAAGCTCAAAGAACACTCAACTTTTAAGAGAACAACACGTGCATGGACTTTCATTCTATTCCGTTAGGTCCAGTGGTTTTCAAAGTGGGTTTCCCAGACCAGCAGCAGCCGCAGAGCTTGCTGAGACAGAAGCTCTGGGGGTGGGGCCGGCAGTCTGTGTTTTCACAAGCCCCCCAGGGATGCGCATGGTGCTAGGGTTTAAGAACCACGGCTTCACACACCACGTAGTGTATTTCTCCCTGGGTTCAGGATAATAAAAAGGTCATCGTGAAGATGCCCCCAAGTGCCATTATCTGATTGCCTCCATGTGCCAGATGCTGTACCAGGCCCTTTACTAAATCCTTCCCAATAAGGAAACTGAGTCTCAGAGAAATTGCTTTGTCCCTGCTCTAAACTGGGTCTCAGTAAGTCAGGGGCTCATGTTCCAGTGAGTTGGGCCCAGTTGGGGGCACTGGAGCTCCAGGGAAGACACAGTGGTTGCTGTAGGAGGGAAACCATCGCTGGTAACATTTAAAGCTTCACCCCCTTGGAAATGTTCGAGAGCAAAGAACACACTTGAAATTTTGCTTATGGAAAAAAAAATTGCCTGTGTCTATCAGAGCATTAGCCATTAGTGTCGATGAATTTTAAAATAATTCTTCTTGGGTATGTCAAACTGCTAGAGGGACTGTATTTTATGAGATTTCCCATCTAAGTAGATGTTTAAACTCTACTTTAAAAAATATATTAATTAAATGATAAATGTCTAACTTAAAAAAATGAATAAATATATAAAATTACCGAGTTTAAAAAAGAAAGAAAAGAAAAATGACACAATGTTCTACACCTGAAACTAATATAATACTGTATGTCAGCTGTAATTGAAAAATAAAACAATGAAAAACTATAAAAACAAATTTTTTAAAATATTCATTTACTTGACAGTCATTTATGAAGCACCTACTGTGTGCCCAGTGCTTTGCTATGTACAGAAGACACCAAGGTGTTTAGCTTTACTTTTTAGGGGTATGACCCAGCCCCGCTTCCGTGCGGGGTCACTCCCAGTATCACCACACTGACCTTCCCTCTGTCCTTTGTGGGGTGTGGTAGATGCCCACTGGGACAGGCTCCCTTAGGGGAATGACTTATAGCCGTGGCAAAAGGGCACTTGAGGTCCTCTCCCTTTAAGGCGGGTGGGACATACCATTCAAATAGGCGTTCTGGATGTCAATGGCCTTGGTGGACTGGTCGTCGGTGGAGCAGTGTGGGTGGTGGGCTGGGGCCACGAACACCTCCAGCATGCCTTTGGTGAGGCCCGGCTCGAACATCATGCTACGGCTCCTCACACTCACGTTCTCGCAGCCCGGGTACAGGTTGTTGATGCTCACAGAGACTGCAGGCCAGAGAGGAAGCAGGTTAGGCCTGCACAGGGGAGTGTGCGCACTGGCTCTCCCTCCCAACCTTTACTCAGCTGTGGTCCTTTCCCGGGGCACTGTCTCTGTCCCCACCCCACTCCTGCTTCAGGCCGGGTTGTGTGTGTGTGCGCGCGCCCCTAGTGTTGTTCTGTGTTGCACTGATTCTTTGTTTGCTCCTCCTCCCATGTCTCTTTCCTGTGCTGCTCTGTGCTAAGAGGCTGACTCCATGGACGGCATCTCCCAGGCTTGCTTGCCATGTGCCGCTGGTGCCCGTCAGCCAATGGGAGGCACTGCAGAAGCTGGGAGGAAAAAGGCCGAGGTATTTCTTCCCTCCTCACTGCTTGCTGCTTCCCTGATACCAATTGTGTCTCTTTGACTCTAAGTCCCCGAGTGCCTTTAGCTTAAGCTTTTCTAGGAACACGATTTCTTCCTCTTGTCTTTACAGCCCCAGGGCAGATAAAGTCTTTCCTCTGTTCCTAACCTCCAGATACTTCACTATCTTATGAATGTTCCCGTGAATTTTGCCCACACTCTGAAATTTCATTAAAATCCCCTGCAGGACGCTGACTGATGTAGGTGAGACGAATACCACTCTGGTACATGAGATTGTTTGGGTTGAATGCAAAATGATTTTAGACAGTAGCAGGTCATGGCATTAAATAAAGCTGAATCCCACAGTGAGAAAGTTATTCCTTTTAAATTCCCCTGAAGGCCTCTGAATTGGTCTAGCAGCACGTCTCGATCTGTGGCGTTAAGTCTTCAGCATCTCTTCAATCCTTGCTAATGTTGCCTTTTAATAAAGAAGGAGTGGGCAACAGTATAGAGCTAGGTTTTATCACATTATTTGCTGTTGATTACATTTATTTTACTTATGGCAGTGGTATTTACTGGTTTTGCATTGATGGTAAGGATATTAACTATTTCATTTTCAAATCAATGTATTTAAGCAAATAAAAAGAATGAATCAGCTTAACAAATATTATATAAATAATAATGGTGACGTTCAAGGGGAAGCAGTTGAATAAGACAGTATTGTCCCCTGCATCAGGGCACAGAGCCTGCGGGTCCCCAGGGAAGGCACCCTGTGTTCCCTCACTATCACGTTGTTTGCTGACTTGCTCATCTCTCCCAATAGAGTTGAGAAGGCAGGGCCAGTCTGTCTACTTCAGGGCTAGGACTTGGGGCAGCCGATGTAGGAGTTCCATACGTGCACCAAGGGAGGGGCCCAAATGAGCTGAATTGCACTCTACAGATAGTACTTTTGGTTCACAGTTAATAGCAACAGACGTTACAAGATACGAGAGAAATGACCATTTCACCTGGGTGACCTGACTTTAAAATTGGTGAGCCAAACACCAAGGTAACCCCTTGTTTAAAGACCAAAGATTTTAGACTGAGGGCATGGACAAGGGGACTATGCAAGGGTGGGGGTTGGGTGAGGATGAGAAAAGTGGAGCTCAAGGGCAGGGTCCCGTACACGAGCAGGAGGGGGGACAATACGATGGGAAGAGTTATTCATACATATTTGTGTTTCTTTTCTGATTATATAAGTAGGCTCTTGGCAAACAGAAACGTAAAGAAGAAAACAAAACGAGTATTCTCAACGGCAGTGTGGTTGACATTTTAGTGTATTTCTTTGCAGATTGTTACTCCAGGTCTGATCAAAGGTATGGCGTTTCACAAGAATGGGTTTGTCCATTTCCCGGTGCCATGAAACCAGTGTCCGAGGACGACCACTGTCAGGGACAATGTGGGCTCCTGCTTGTCAAGGGTTGCCGACAAAACCTGGGACACGACAGGCATTCCTGTAGCTTGCAGACATTTGTGTTTGGAGGATAAAAGGACAGGATTTGTATTCAGTATTCTTAAAATAGTTTCACAGGGAAACATTGAAATCATAGAGGAAAAACTTATACTTTTTGCTAACTACTGGCCCCTGGTGGTAAAAAGCGGCAGGTCCGATGGAGAAGCCACTCGCAGCCTGGTCAGAAAAGACTTCCTCCCACTTGATCTTCTCTGGTGAGAGCTGGCCATAGTCTCCTGAAACTTTCCTCCTGGACCCTTGCTCCTCCACTGACAGGGCATTTCCTTCCTACTGTAGAACCACAATGCAACGGCTCCGACACGTAGCTGGCCATAGAGCGAGTATGTGTGTGGCAGCCAGACAAGCAGTGTGGGGCAGACCACCACGTGCCCTGAGTGATTGCAGGCAGGGGCGGACCTGTTCCACCCAAGCCACCTGGTCCTATCTCCTGGCTGGTGGCTCAGCGTTTAGCCTTCAGTGTTTTCAGGAGATGGCAACACAAAGGGCCAGCTTTCTTAAGGCAAACAAGCTCCCTGCTGTCACAGTGACATAAATATGCCCACGTGGGCATCTCTCCGGGAAAGAAAAAAGGCCTGACCATTCTAACAGAGATCATGGGTGTCCAGCGTGCTGGTCTGGCACATAGCACAGTATGACCCACAGGCACAAGCAGTGCCACTCTGAAGTGACAATATTGCTGTTTCTGGAAACAGACCTCCTTCCCTGGAGGCCACAGCCCCTCACTAGATCCTGATCCCTTTCCCAGCCCAATCTCCCCCAAGTGACCCTCGTGTCACCTCATATTTGTGCCACACACTGCTTTTCCAAGGATGCCCTTAATGCTGTTTTGTGAGAGCCAGGAAGTAACTGGTGAGCTGCCTGGACTAGAGCTGGTGGGGTCCAGGCCCTGGGTGCTGCCTGCCCCTGCACTGGGCAGGAGGAGGGCCTGCTACCGTGCCTGCAGGCAGAGCTCCTGCCTCTTCCCAGGTCTCAGGCAGGTCTAGATTTAGCCGAAGACGAGTCCTCTCCGTTCCGGAGGCTGGACTGCACAGAAACCTTACCCATCCCTTGGAGCAGATCGACCACCTGGCCAGTAAGCAACGCAGGCCTCTATGGGACACCTGCTAGGCCCTCCAGGCCACCTGGATTTAGCTACACAGAACTGGGACTGAATTCCACCTCTGACATTGAGTAGGGATGACCTTGGCCTTGGGGTCACACACTCCAGTGCATTCCTGAAATGCACAGGGCCAAATTTCACGCATGGGGTGGAGGAGTCTCTTCTGAGCTCCCTCTTTGGTCTGTGGGACTTGGATTTAGGGGACTGGGTGGAGAAGGGGTAAAATGCAGAGCTTTTGCCCCCCTCAATGGGGTAGCCGCCCTCCTCCCCACTAACTGGCACCAGGCAGAAACGTGAATCCAGTGTGGCCAGAACTTCTCCTTTTCCAAAAGAGGAAAAGTAACTGGCTTGTTAGGTGAAATCTCTTTAGGTTTTTAAATGTTGGCAGCTTATTCAATTTTTTTCCTTCCACTTCCTCACACTACACAAACTGCAGGTTTCCAGGCTGCTGGGTTTCAGCCTCTATTTAGACAGAAACACCTATGTCTCTGAACCTTGAGTTCTTTTTCTCTGAAATGGGTTTATGATACAACCTCACAAAGTTGTGAGACTCCAATGAGATGATATGTGTGCCGCACCTGGAACACAGGTCAGCACTAACTATGCTTATCTCACACGTGCCTTTCTATACTTTCTTGCTTCTGCCTTTCATTTTTGTCTCCAAGGAGCGGCAACTATGCCAGCTGAACAACCGTTTGGTGTTCCCTTGGCCTTCTATCATATCTTTCCCGCATTTGTTACTTTCTTCAGTCTTGCAAATCCCCGAATGGACTTTTCTTTTAGACAAGTGACCACAGAGAGCAGAGCTGTGATTCCTGAGAGAACATGACATTAGCTCCCGGGAGAAGGGAATACATTTTGAAGGTTTTCTCCTTTCAGCTCCTTCTGGTCAGAAAGACAGCATCCTCTGGGACCACAGGACCCCAGAGAAGTTCCAAAGAACTAAATCCCAAGGGATACAAGATAGAGCAGTGTTTACATCCTAACAGTCCTTTTCAGAGAAGCCCGGCCCCCGCTCAGAAGTTACCTTGACATAGAAATTTGAGAGTTCAGCGAGGGAAGACAGCTCTGAACCAAGGTTACTAAGAGAACAAGAGAAGCAGCCTCCCCATGAGACCCGCTGGGTCTCTGTGCTGATTGCACCTGGGGTGGATATTTTGGTCCAAAGGGTACATCGTCCTTGAGATAATCTTCTGTCACTGAGCCCTGTGACCCAAGTTTCTCTACGCACTGGCTGAAGGATGTTATTATACACGATGAGACTTACTGATAATCTGGCCATCCTGAGTCAAATTTTATCAAGAATCTACTTCCAGATTCTTCTAGATATGGAAAATTGACCACAAGTAAGATGAGTGAAGATATATATTACTTCTGAGTGGTAGTGTTGATCAGCCGATAAAAAAATCTCTTCCTTGATGGGAAGCCATAGGCCACTTGATGTGTGGCTGGTTCAGTTTAGTTCACAGGACCTGGGCCATAACCTTCATACCCAATGAGCACTTACAAAAATCCCAGATCACAGGTCCAAATAGAGCTCTTTATTCTTTGGCTCTCTCAGCCCCCAACACTGGTTCAGGCTAGAGTGACCTTAACTCACAGCAGGAGAAAGCTGGCTCCCTCTAGGGGTGACACTGGAACTGCCAGAGAAGCTGACCTTCAGCTAGAAATACTGGCAACATTACAGTGTAAAATGGGAAATGTGTGCACGCACGTGCCCTCACTCAGGAGCCGTAAGTGGATCAATAAGCACTGACGCAGGAGCCAGACACTTCCTGGACTGCCAGCTGTGTGGCACTGAGCGGCCGGTTTGACCCCTGAAGGCCTTAGTAAAATGATGACAAAAATAACCCGTAAGTCTGTCCCATGGACGAAATGAGGTGTCACACGTACCACATTTTGCTCTGTTCCTGACACATAGTTAGTGCTCCACAAGTATTAGCAATATGTGTTAGCAACTTTATAATCATTCTAGTCATAAATTCATTTGTTATTTTTTTCTCCAAGTTTCAATTTTATTGCTGTGTTCAGAGAAAACAAGTTGAAAGGCATGTAAACCTCAGTCAACTGTCTCCCCCACACTAATGCTCCCCAGACCTCCTTCCTGATGGGGAGAGAAATTACATAGAAACACAAACTGGAAAATACTGGTTTTCAACCTAGGGAACAGATATGACACTTTGTAAACATCATGTACAGAAAATGTATCTGAGGCACAAAGATTCAAAACAGACATTGTTTAGGAAAATCTTTGAAGGTTCTATTCTTATCTTCCCTAAGCTTAAGTCCCTTGTTCTAAAGGAGATTTCGGGAGCGATAACACCCAGGTTGCACAAGTTCCTCTTGCCCACTGTGGGTGTTTCATCCTAGGCAAGGACAGGTAACCTGCAGTTCTGGGTGTGAATCCACCCCTAATTGTATCTGCAGAAGGTGAGGAAAGAAAGCAAAGTCTGTTTTCCACCCAGGGAGCACGTGAGTGGAGGGACCAACCATGAATGCCGTGAATACCGCTAAGGAGGCTTTCAAAACCACCCACTAACTCGGAGACGTGCAGGAATGGTACTGCCACATGAATCCCCTTGTGTTGCTCTGTGTTCTTGCATTTCTGGGTGTGCCCACAGCCTTCCAAGAAAAAAGCATGGGGGTGAGGACCCATCCTGGGGCCAACATTTGATTTGTGCAATCTGGAACTAGTGTTAGTCCAAGTTCTTTGTGTCCTCAATGGCAGAATCCCGAGTAAAACATGACACAAATCTGCTATTTGCACATTTGTGATTTTGGACCTTTGTGTCTATGGCCATGACTTCAGTGAGGCCCTTTCCTTGCTATTCCCAGGGCAGTTTCCAATTATTAGGCAATAGTGGGGCGGTTACAAGGCCCACAGCTGGCCTAGATCACACCTGAAAGCCACCAAGGCAGTGGGATCTGGTCCACCTGGGACAAAGCGACCATCACAAAGCCATCACTCATCTTAGACTTTGACCGCAGAGAGGGCAAAAGTAAGCACCTATTGGGGAGACAGGAGTCCAGGTGGAGATGCCTACCTGCTGGCTTGGAAGCCAGGGGCGAAGGTGGGAACCTGGTGGAGTTGGTGGAGGAGAGTCTGGGCCTGCGTCTCCTGAAGAAGCTCCTCAGCAGCCCACACTTGAGAGACTCCACCAGGGTGGTCTTCCCAGACCCCGAATGTCCGAACAGCTTCAGTTTGATTCTCGGTTGCAGGTTCTGCGTGGGTCTCAGCTGCTGGATGAAGAGTCCTCGGTGTGTATCCTGAACACAGATGAAAGAGGGCCTGTTAGTCACAGAAAAAGAAAAGGTCCTGAGCAAGTGGCAATGCTCATTCCCAGGGTTCCAAACCTCCGGGCTGCATCCACCCCGGTCTGTTAAATTTATTCATTTTGTTCTGTCCTCATTACGTGTTTAAAAAATTCATGTAAGATGCACATAACACACAATTCACCACTTTAACCATTTTAAAGTGTACCGTTCAAGGGCTTTTAGTATATTTACAATGTCGGACCATCACCACTGCTATGTAGTTCCCGAGCATTTTTGTCATCCCAGAAGGAGACTCCGCTCCCACCGGCAGTCACTTTCCATTCCCCTCTCTGCCCAGCCCCTGGCAACCATCGATCCGCTCTCTGTCTCTATGGATTTGCCAATTTCCATTACATTTTGATGCATAATGAATTGGGTTGAGCAATTCCTGTGAAACAGGGTCAGCCCTGTGAGACTGGCCAAGGGCACCTGCTCCCATCTGTGTGATGGTACACGATGTTCCTGTGATGGTACATGATGATGACAGGAAGGGCATTATGGGGTACAAAGCTAAATCATGGGGAAGGGGCCAGGGGACACGATAACCTTTCCACTTTCTTCTTTCCCAGTCCTACAGGGAGAAGCAGAAGTCTCCCCCACACCAGTTAATTCACCTTCATTCACTCATCAACATTTTTGGGCAGCTTCCCATGTGGTAAGCACAGTGCTGGGAGCAGGAAGGTCTAGACCTGCCCCAGATCCATGGTCTTGGGGAAATACACACATGGGAACACTCTGACATCAAATATAACATGAATTCTTTGGATGGGATGGTGTTTGCAAGGTGCTCTGTGCACCCAGAGTGCTCTACATAGTGGGACATCGATCATGCCGCGCTGGTTCCATCCTGTCTCACAGACCAGTCTTGTTTCACCATCCCAGCCTGGCTTCCGGCTCTGCTCTGTAACAAGGACCTGTTGGAGCTGCGACATGCAGCCTGAGATGGATTCCTTTTTCTGTATCCAGGGTGATCCCCTCTGCTCTGGCCTGTTAACTTCCATGCATCCCAAGAAGACTATCTTGCTGTGATCTTTCCCAGAAGTTTCCTCCCTGGCAGGCTCAGGTCCATACGTGGTTCTCCATCATGACCCCTAAGACTGCAGGGCAATTGTGTTAAGCAGTCTCCCTCTATACTAGGAGCCAACCTGAGGGGAGAGACGGTATCCCCAGCACCTGGCTTGTGTAGGGTGCTCAATAAAAAGGCGTGGTATAAATGATTTGACTCAGATGTGATCCATGCAAGAGTGTTTCAGAGGTAAACGCCTTTCTTTCTGTCTCTGTGTTATCTCAGACCTGGCTGTACCATTGCTACCAGTTCTAAATCTTGGAAGGTGCCAACGTTCCTCCCCCCCCATTTTCTATTGGTCAATTGTGACCCCTCTTTCAACAGGGCAACACTGCCACCTAGCCGGCATTTAGGAAATGTGTAGTGGCATTTTTAGTTGTCACTGTTGAGTGATGCTACTACTTATTGGTGGTGGGTCCTAGGTGCCCGGACAGATACTGAGCAGTAAGAATTCTCCTGGGCTGACTTCTGAATGTCTGCTGAGTATTTATATAGGAGAT
The DNA here is from genome assembly GCF_004115265.2 of Rhinolophus ferrumequinum. Lineage (NCBI taxonomy): Eukaryota > Metazoa > Chordata > Mammalia > Chiroptera > Rhinolophidae > Rhinolophus > Rhinolophus ferrumequinum. The sequence continues at coordinate 49,786,600 of NC_046295.1, read as the reverse complement.
AAACTTGTTTATGATCACCTGAGTTTAGGACTTAAGTGCATCATTTTACATATGACCCAGAGGGTTTTTTTGTGTGGGGCGGGGGCATGGTTTAATACATACTGAGTTTTCCAAGAATACAACTATTTTATAAATTGGTGGAAAAATACATGTAATTTTGATTTTCATGCGCTTTGTCCTCGCGTTTCTGAAAATCATCGTCAACAGATAAGCCCATGACCCCTGAAGCAAATCTGCCTTCTTCCCTCATTCTGGTTTAACTTTCAAAAGCAGCCCTTTTATCTTCCCTTTAAATCAAGCCATCCTGCTCACGCCTCCACCGCATGGTGAGCGGTGAACTTCAGTCAAGGTCCCATGAGCGTTGCCTTCCATTTTGAGTATCTCAATGAGTAGATTAAAAGGTTCTCTACCTATTTTGTAACACACAGCTTCCTAACACACACAGATTCTTCGTGTGGAGCTGACGTTTGCTACTCCTGAGACAGGGGAATGGCAGAAAACCTGCTTGGGCTTCACTGGGTCCTTGGGGCACTGTGCACTTAATAGGCTTGGGGCTCTTTTCTGTGTCCTGCCCTATTGATCTTGACACTTTCCGCTTTGGCCAATACATCTGTCCTGGGTGAAGAAATGAGGGCACAGTCATCTCTTCTGCATGAGTCTCACAGGCCCTTCCACTCTGACGAGACTTCAGCCATGACACCTGTCGATCGCTGCTACTGCCCCGCGTGCTTCCAGAAGCCACTCTGAACCAAGGCTGGCTTGCTCCTGTGCATCTGAGAGAAGTCCTGTCTGTGCCTTGCTTCCTGCTGCCAAGCCTCAGAGGACAGCGCTCTCTCCTTTGAATTCCACACAGAGATGTGGGGCCCAGAAGCTTTCGGCATTCTGTTTCCCGGGCCAGCTCCAGACATGGAGGCAAGAGGGAAGAGGCAGGCTGTGATGAAGACTCTGTCCTTACTCCAGCGAGGTCCTCTGAGCCCTCAAAGCCCCAGCCTGGGCTGCGTCCTTGGCCCGGTTAGTCCAGTGTAGTGAAAATCACCCCCTTGATATTGGATCAAATTGTTCAGCCACCATCTTTGATATCTGATCACCCCTGCCTGTCCTCAACAAGAACCCTGTTGAGTCTGTATGTTGTAACCTTTAAAATGTTCCATTTTCCTGCTGCTTCAACATCCCCGAACAGGCTGTGAGCATCTACCCAGACCCCCCAATATGATAAGGTGGTCCCTGCCATAAGTTTCCCTTCCTATCCTCCCAACTGTGACTGACATTCAAATGCACCAGTGACACCCCCATGCCTTTTTCTGTGTACCCCGCCCTGATTCCCAATAAAGGTCCTTGCCATGGGTCCTCTTTGCTTCCCCTTACCTGGTGGAATTCATGCCCTCTGATTCCCTTCTTGACTCCTATCTCTCTGGGACCTGTGAGTATAAGAGAAGTTGTTGTCTCCTGACCCTCCCCTCTTCCTCCTTTTGTGGCCACACCTGGCTGACCATCTCATAGAAGAAGGATCCAAAGTGCTCGGTCTAGCAAGAGGCCTCCTGGCCTTGATGTTTCCTCTTAGCAATTTTCCATCCATGGACCCCGCCCTGTCCTTGGCTATAAATGTCCGCCTGTCATCATTAGAGTCAGAGTTGAGTCGATCTCTCTCTTCTGCTACAAGGCCCTCCTCCAGTGACCCCTGAATAGAGTCTGCCTTGCCATCCTTAACAAGGGTCATGAGTTATTTTTTAGCACCTGGAGGCCTGGAGACAGACGCATTTCCGGCCTGCAGCAGTAACGCCCACGTGTATGACATCTCCCAGCTTACATTGTGCCATCACTCACACTTCTTGTTTAAACCTCAAGGAAGTCTTTGTAGTTAATGTGGTCATTCTTCCTTTCAGATGAGGAAACTGAAGCTCAGCGAGGCCAAGGCATTTCCTCAAGACAAATACAGATCTCACCACCCGGTCTTCTTTCTACCACTGCTGCTGCTGAAAGGGAGGTGGAGGGTTTCTCACAAGCAGGGTGACAAAGGGAGAAACAAAAATTTGCAAGGTGAGGGCAGAATCTCAAAGCAGGGGCGTGCGAGTTACAAGCCCTGAAGAACTCCCAAGGAGGGCCATTTCCAGTTTGCCCACTCGGAATACACTTCCCGGTTAGTGTAAGGTCTGCAGTGCAATGCTGCCTTGGGGGTATTTCGATTTTCAGTAATATTTATAAGTCACTGCTACCAAAAGGCAGATAGAATGAGCAGGAGCCCTCCCTGCTCTGGATTTGCACAAAGGGTACATCTCGTTGCAGCTTCTCTTTTTTCCCTAAGGAAATGACTTGGCTTGCGGGCCTGTGTTAGTATCTCCAGTGTCCTCAGGGAGCTGTGGGAGGCAGGGGAACTTCAATTCTTGATCAGAAATAGCGAGTCTTGATCTGAAGGAGTTGTGCTCATCTTAGAATCACTTACAAGTTCACACGTTGTTTCCCAAATAATGACCGCCCTCAAGAAGTCTTGTTCTTTTCCCCAAGAAAATCCTGCTTTGCTGGAATCACAGCTCGACGTATGATGTCCTCAATTCAGGGAGATCATACGAACACACACAGGCACATTCTCTCCTCTCGAGTGGGGATGAGGGACAGCAGGTGAGAAAAGGATTTCGAAGCCAAAAGGGATAAATGGACCTCAGGTGTCCCACTTTCCCCTCCTGTCCTCTGCCCTGGGCCTCTGCTCATCCCCCTGGTCCCTCCTTTTCCCTTCCACCAGGAGCTGCTGGCCTGAGCTGGGACTGACTTGCACTCCACCTTGCCTTTGGGAAGATAAGTCAGGAAACTGCCCTCTATCAAGATTGACAGAATCTGCCATAATCTTGACGGGTCAGGAAAAGCGAAATATACTTGCGTCTTCGCCTTTGTAAGGAAATCTAACCTCCTCCTGCTCACTAAGAACCTTGGGGAATCTGAACACAACCGAATTTGCTATAGATGTACAGGACACACAGAAGTTTCTGAAATCTCTCCCCACCTGGTGGGCAGCGCATTTTCACTTTTCACCATTAGATGGTGCAGCAGGGGCAGGGCGGGTCTGACCAGTGTCCCCAGGAAGGCAGCTCCCATGAACCTAAAAGTGTGAGTGTTCTTCAACGCAGACTAAGGCGTTGATGTGAAAAGGGTTGGAGGCAGATGCTGAGTTGTTCCTGACTAGCTCTGAAGGTGGGAGAATATCAATTTCTTTGGACTAGCGATGTCCAAGGTCCATATTTCACAGGAGCTGCAAGATCACAAAACCTGGCCTGGTCAAGCCCTCACTGCAGTAACACTGCCCGAGGAGTGGAGGGTCGGGACTATCGTATTCCCTAAATTCTGGCTCCTGACTTGCAATAGTTTCCTGTTTGTGTCCCCCATGGCACCCACTGGGCCAGCAGGTGTGGTTGGAAGGGGGTCTGGGGGTGTGGGCGTCTTGCATGCGAGGCTGCCAGGGCTGGGAAGAGAAGGGGAAAGCAGCATCTAACACGAGGACTCAAAATTCTAGACCAGACACATTCGTGAGCGTTCATCGTTTGCACAGGCGTGTGAGCCTGCACTTTTATTCTTGCCCAAGGCTCACAAAGTAACTGAGCCTGGACAACCCCTGTCCAAGCACCTTCATATCTCACCTGGCCACCAAGACCATCTTCTATCTGGTCCACCGGTCTGAGCAATGAGAGGCAAATTCCTAAAACCTAAGTCAGAGCATGCTCCCATCTGCTTAATACACCTGGACCAAAGCTCAGTCTCCTTACCAAGGTCTGCAAAGCTTGGCCTACCTCTCTGGTCAGATGACCTTGGCCATCACCCTGTGCCCAGATCACTGTGCTCAAGCTCTGGAGCCAGCCTGGTCTGTGTCTAGGGACACACCCAACTCTACGGCCTCACGCCTTTTGCACTTGTTATTCCCTCTGCTTTCCACCAACCCTCTGGTTGCCTCCTCTTTCTTGTCCTTCAGGTGTTGGTTTAAATGTCACCAGAGAGACATCCCCTGACCCACCAGTGGAAAGCAGCTGCCACCCACTTTCATTTCATCCTATTTGAGTCTGCTGCACTTACAGCAGGGGACAGTGAACCTTTCTGTGAAGGGCCAGGTGGTCTCTGTTGGGACTTTTGTATTCAGAAACCAGCCATAGAAAATAGTCAATGAAGGGTATGGCTGTGTTCCAATAAAACTTTATTTACAAAAACAGGTGGTGGGCCAGCTTTGGTTTATAGGCCATTGCTTGTCACCCCCTAACTCACCCTATCTGGCATTTTTCTTATTTGTTTATTGCCTGAGTCTTGCGTCTTTTATTCACTGATCTCTCTGATACCTAGAACAGTTCTTGGCATATAGTTGGTAGTGTGATTATCTTTTAAATGAATATTATTTGTTTACTGCTTTGCTCTTTAAAGCTCTGGTAAACCTCAGTTTCTAGTTTCCTTTCTTCCAACAACTTTTCCCCCTGGAAGTTTAGTTTCACTCTCTCATCAGAAAAGATGACTAAACATCTGCTGATTGACAGGAAGAGCATCCTGCAATCTGGGAAAGCCAGATAAGTGCATGGAGAAGTGACATGGCTTTCTGCATGTGGCAGGATGCAATTAGACGCAGCACTGATGGAGCAGCAACTCTTAATTATGCAAATGCAGCTTACTTCTGAATTTTTAATTCTGGGCAAACTCCCAACTCTGTCCTCTTCGAAAATATTCCTGGGCTCTTTTCTCACTGTCTATTCTTAGGCTTAGGAAAAGCAACTACTTCCAATATCAGCTTATGAAAAATTTGATTGGAAGGACAACCAAACAAAATGAAAATAAGCCAACTCCCCTGTAGTATTTTAAAATCAGCTAAAAATGAGACTTGCAGTGATAGTAAAATGGATGCTGATGCAAAATCTAAGTGCATCTCCCCTTCGCTCACCTAGCATAACAAGCACCTCTCCTTTTTTTCTAGAAGGAGAATTGATTTGACTAAGCAATAGCACAGTTCTTGGGCAGGTTTGGAGGGTGGAACTGGGCTCTTGTTTGGTGGTGGGGGTGAGCACAAGGGCGAGGGGAAGAGGCAGCTCCTGTTTGGTAAGAAGTGTGGACCTAAAGGGGCCACATACTAAACGCGACAAGCTCAGGGCCTTACAAACTCAGAGACCAAAAGTAACCACGAAGGATGCTCTGCACACCAAAATTCCTAACTAAAAGTGGGTCATGGATAGTCACATCCTAGGCCTGTAGCTTCCTTGACAAAGGTCAATGTTCACCTCAAGTGAGCCTGTCTGTTGTCCTTCTGTATCTAAGGTAACAGACACTTGGAATGTCAGAATAATCCTGTCTTTCCGGACCCCTCAGGGTATAACCCAAGGCACAGGAGCAGGTCACAGAATCCCTCATGGTTAGTATCTTGTTCCCCGATACCATCTCTATGTGCTGTAAATGTTAATTACTAACTATCCTGTACCCACCAATGTAACTCTCAGATTTACTTTTTATCCAATCCCAGATATCTTCCTGCTTTGCTTTCTCCCACCCCCTTAATCTACCACCAATGGACTTCATGTACCTTCCTTACGGAGGCTGATTCAAATGCATAAAATAAGCTGTAAAACTGCCATTCCTGGGAGCCTTTTCTCAATCTGTTGCGATTTAGCTTCCTGGCAACTGTCACCAGTTTGGCTCAAATAAACGCATAAAAATTCTCTACAAGTTTGGACGTTTCTTACATGGACAGGAGATTGTGCCTGAAGCCCAACGTGTGACTGTGGGGGCTTCCAAAGACCCCAAAAGCAATGGTGTGCTGGTCAACCAGCTTGCTAGGGTGAAAACAGCCCTGATTTGCAGTGTTTGCTACTCCCGTAGTGTACACACTGCCAGCCACCACTGTGACAGCACTGAACAGCAGTTGGCAGAGGTGTGCAGGGTGGGCTCTCCCAGGCAGTTCCAGGGGCTCCGGCACACCGCCATCCCCCAATCACTTCATGGTGAAGTGGGTCAAAGCAGACCGACTCAGCTCAGGCCTGCGCTGTTCTTCCTTCCCCCACAAGCCTCAGCTAGCCTCACCCCCACCCTGCCCAAATGCACTGGCTGCAAGGTTTCATCTCCCCAGGGGTCAGCCCCTTGCGCTGTCACCTCTCACTCTCCTCTGGCCAGTCCTCTGCTGCCCCACACTGGTCAACAAGATGACTTTGGTTCTACCTCAAGAACAGAAAAACCCAAGCCTTCCCTAGCAAACATTGTTTGAATATATATATTCCTGGGCAAATCAGCTGATTAGAGGTGAAAACACAGGGAGCTTTTTTGGAAACCAAATGGAATGGCATAGCAATTTAAGGCCTAACTCCTTTACTGTCCCAGATACAGATTTCTCCCCCTGAATATGTTTAGTAAGACTGGGTTTTCAGAAGGTGGCACCACCCCAGGGGGAGTCAGGAAATGTGTGGAGGCCTTTTTTGGTTTCCACAATGAATGGAGGAGAGAAGCTATGATACGAGATGCTGGAGGTCCTCGAATCCTGCAAGGACAGAAGTCCCACCCACCCAAATATCCTAGAGTGTGGTTAGAAATGCTTGGTGGCCAACACCCCCTTTTCTGGCTTCTCAGGAAGCTGAGGTCTAGAGTCTTTTGAGGGAATGACTAAGGTAAGCAAATACGTGGGTCAGCTTGAGCACGGAGTCTGGAAGAGTCTGTAGAGGGCAATGGGGCCTGGGTCATTGGGGCACCAGTCTCCACAGAAGGAGACTGGTGCAGCCACACAGCAAGAGAGCTCAGTGCAGGGAAGGACTGCCCCAGGCTGGCCAGGAATCACCCTGAAGAAGTCCTGATCTCCTTGAAGGAGCACCAAGAGCAGACATTTCTGTTTCAGGTCTGAATTTGGGCTTTGCACTACCGTGTTTCCCTGAAAATAAGACCTAACTGGAAAATAAGCCCTAGCGTGATTTTTCAGGATGCTCGTAATATAAAATAAGCCCTACTGTATTTCCCCCAAAATAAGACCAGGCCTTGTATTAATTTTTGCTCCAAAAGACGCATTAGGACTTATTTTATATTGTGAGCATCCTGAAAAATCATGCTACGGCTTATTTTCCGGTTAGGTCTTGTTTTCGGGGAAACACAGTAAGCAGCATGTTGCTTCACCTCTCTGTCTCGTTTCCTGCAGGCACACCCCCATTCCAGGGATGCTATAAATTACAGTGCCTGCCAAATGCAAAAGAGGAAAGTAGACAGGTAGCTGATGCACTTATGCAAATTGATACGCAAACCACAGGGCAGGGACAGCTGCCCAAGGGAACAGACACATTTTCACAGAAAAACAGAACAACACAACAATAAACTGAATTTCTCACCTTCCGGAGTCTTGCAAGGAGACCAGCTACATGTTCATGCTGTTCCGATCTAGCAAGATCTTCTGCTGTCTTTCCATCCTGTTGGGAGAAAAATGATTAGTTTCTTTCCTTTGCAACAGAGAGCTGTGTGTTCCATACACTAATTCTGTCACTGGAGGCAGAAACAAGAATAGAAGTCAGAAACAAAGAAGGTGGACAAAAAGAACATATGCTGGCTTATTTTCCTTTCTGTGGAATCCTTATTTCACTTGATTGTCCAGGAACAGAAGAGAAGTAGGAAGAAATAGTGCAATGGTGTTTTGAGGTCCAGTGGTGAGACGTCTCAGGCTCACAGGCTTTAATCAAACTCGGAACCTTGTTAGCGGGCAGACTACTTGGTGAATTAAATCTCTCTCCGCTTAGGCAGACAATACAGATTGTTGTTAGATGCCAAAATCGAGTTAGTGCCAGCTAACATTTTAAGATATGTTCATAGACAAACCTCAGCACTGATATCATGCTAGTTACTGGTAATTATTGTGCACTCAAAGAAAAGACTTAGTTTTACAGACAATTTTATCTAAAGATTTTCAGTGAACGTAAAAGGAAGAAATAAGAGTCCATGGCTCTTCAGTGTTTGCTTTTTAATTAGAGAATTTTCATAAAGCTGCAGTTTCACATTGAACGAACTCATTTCTGCTTCTAGACCATGAATATGCATGAGAAAGGCTAACATTTACTGAGCACCTCTTAATAATCCAAGCCTTATCCAGTTCTGGTGCTTTGTATGCACCAACCCTCAGTCACTCGTGGAAGGCAGGAATTAGGGCTGTTCACATGCCACCAAAAAGGACATGGAGGCTTAGGGACTGTTCTGCGGCAATTTTAGAAATCATTACAAAATTAAAAGTAGAAAATATGAGGAGCAATTTCCAAATAAATAAAAGCAATTTTTTTTTTTTTAAAACAAGAAGCATTTTTGCCTCTCGCTCACTGTTTATCAATAACAAAGTTCCATTCCCATGGAAGCTTAGAAATGCCCGAATTTGTTTAACAGTACACGTTCCGATTTCTCAACTCAAGTCCCTTTCTGAGCCATGCCTGGGTTCCCATTAGACCCGTGTTTTTCACCCTTGGCACACCTGACATTACAGACGACGTAATTCTGTTGTGGGGGTGCTGTCCTGTGCACTGCAGGGTGTTTCGCAGCATCCCTGGCCTCTACCACTAGATGCCAGCAGCACCCCCCAACTTGTGACACCCCACAGTGCCTCCGGACTCTGCCCAGTGTTCCCTGAGGGCAAAATTGTCCCAGTTGAGAACCACGGCCTTAGACTGAAGGTTCAGATGGGTGCTCCAGAAGAGGCATCCTTACTGTCACATGCCATCACTCTCTGTTCCCTTAAAGTCCCGAAAAGTCTCCAACAGGCAGGCAGGGGCTTCTAGTTTGCTTTGGGGTTGGCTTCCAGGACCCAGGACCTGCAAATAGTTCCATTCCTGAGGGGGTGCAGGGGTGAAGGGTGAGGCTGGGCAGTGGGCAGAGGCCAGGCTAGGGAGGTCACACCCTAAAGAACATGGAGTCCCAGGATGATCTGAAATCAGAGTGTATCGCAGATTGGCTTTCCCAGAATGATACATGTCACCGTGGGATGGAATTGTCAGAATGGCCACAAGGCTACAGTTAAGGGAATGGTTCTGAGGCTGAGTGGGTCCTGGGGGAAACACACAGGTGGAGGCAGGAGGATGGAGAGCTGCAAGTTCCAGAAGATTCTAGGATGTGGCCACTGGTATGAAGGCTGGGAAGAAGAGCTTCCACACTCTTGGCCCAGGTGCCTGGACGCATGCTGAAGCCCTCTGCAAAGGTCAGACACTGGGGGAGAAGAGCAGACCCAGAGGGAGAGGATGCAGGGTGTGGAGGCTGCATCCGAGTGCGACGTCTGGGGGCCAAACAAGACTGGAGACCTGGATGTAGCCCTGAGTTCAGGCGCTGCTGGGGAGAGGAGCAGTGGGTGGAGAGCAGGAGGGCAGCCGGCCCTCTGGGATGGAACAGCTGTAAGAGGACATGGGGTTGGAGGAGGGAGAGCAGAGGCAGGAGGAGAAGCCAGAGGAAACAGGATTTTCTCATCCTAGGCAGGAGAGACTGTCAAGAAAGTGTCAAGTCCTGGAGAGGTAACTAGTAAAATAGGATTTAAAAGAGCTACTGGCACTTAGGTGAGAAAAACTACAAAGAAAGGAAAGGAAGTGATTACCACAAAAGTCAGAGTAGGGTTACACTGGGGGCTGGGAGAGGGACATGTAGCAAAAGGCCACTGGGAGCTTCTGGGGGGGCCTCAAAAGTTCTATTTCCTGACCTGAGTGTTGTTACAAAGGTGTTTATCTTAAATCATTCATCAAGCTTTACTTTTGCTTATGTGCTTTTAAAGAAAACCTGTGTTTTATTTTATAATAAAAAAGTTCTGAAGAAGAGAGCTACCAGGAGGTGATTGGGGACTCTGCTAAGAGTCACAAGGAATTGAGGACAGACTGCGGAGTGTGGAGGAGGGGAATGAGACAAGAAAAAGAGGACAGGATATTCAGAGGACTTGTTCAAGTTATCCTGGCTGAGAGCGGAATGGGAGGGAAGGTAACACTAGAGGGCGCTGCAGGGTCAAGGGTTGTGGGGAAGGATGGGAATGGCGCCTGCTCAGGCAATGAGGAGAGAAGCTTGCAAGAGGAAAAGGGGTTGACACTGTGCTGTCCAGTAAGGGGGCAGCCCCTTCCCACATGTGGCTACTCAGTGCTTGTAATTTGGCCGAGGTAAGATGTGCTCTGGGTGTAAAACACACACCGGATTTCGAAGACTTAGTACAAACCAAAGAATGTGAAATAGCTCAATAATTTTAAAACACTGATTACAGGTCGAAACGATATTTTGCGTATCTTGTGCTAAATAAAATATATTACTGAAATTAATTTCCTATTTTCCTTTTTAGATGTGGCTACTGTAACACCAAGAATGACCCATGGGGTATGTATATTATCCTCAGCAGGGAGCTCAGTGTCTCCATGATCACACCACACCCTGCTTGAAACCTGAGATGCTTCCTCTGCTCTAGAAGACAGACCTCAGTCTCCACTGTGCCTGCACAATCCAGCCCTGCTTACTCCATCTGGGCTGGGCCTCTTCATGCTTGCTCCAGCTCACTGTCCTTCCAGCTCCTCAAGGGCTTCATGGCCTCCAAGCTCGGGCTCTGGCATACAGTGCTTCTCCACACTTTCTTTGAGGAGTGCTCCCTGATCCCCCGGGAAACTCCCTCAGAACCCTGGTTCTTAACTCTCACTGGTCCCATCCTGTAACTGTGTATTTACTGCTGTGACTCTTGGGTCTCTCTCCGGTTAGACTAGAAGTTCTCTGAGGGAGCGGCTCATCTGGGTTGGGCCCACTGTGTTCCCTGGTCTTACTAGTGCCTGCTGCACAGTATGTGCTCAGTATTTGTAGAATGAATGAATGAGTGAACAACGAGCGAGGCTCTGTAATGTTGGTTTGCAAGTACCAGGGAGGCGCAGTGGTAACCAGAGGAGCGTCTGTAATGAGCGAGGAGGGTGAGAGAGCAGGGAGATACACCTGAGCGGCTGCTTGAGGGGGAGGCCACAGGTGGGAAGCAAGGCAATAGCTGCTGGGGGGAAGGGCAAAGGGAAATGACCACGGGCACATCGCTGGGTCGTGGGGCAGCCCCAAAGACCCAGGAGAGGCCAGAGGCCACACATTTTATGGCCCCAAACCCACTGGGTTTGCCAGAAGTCAGCTGATGGCATCTTTTGTAGATACCATCCGTGACAGTTTATTTTTTATGAAGCAACATCTATAACAAACACATATTTTTCCTCATAAAAATACATATAAATGCTCTATTGTGGAGTAACTGAACTATGTGCCCAGAAATGGTTGGGCAGGGTTTGGTAACAGCACATCAGGCCTAGAAGACTGTGCATGGCTGTATTTGGGTTTATGCTGGGCGAGGAGGTGCCCTGAAAAGATGACAGTCCCATGTAGAACACTGGTTATTAGTGGGCTGTAGAAAAGCCCAGCTCAGACTCAACACTGCAAAGAAAAGACCCAGAACTTTCAGGGAGAGAATGACATCAAGGTAACATTAATGCATTCAGGGAGGCAATACAGGGATACCTCGTTTTATTGCACTCCGCTTATTGCACTTCACAGGTATTGCAATTTTTTACACATTGAAGGTTTGTGGCAACCCTGCAAAGAGCAAGTCTATTGGTGCCGTGTTTTCCAACAGCATTTGCTCAATTAGTGTCTCTATGTCACATTTTGGTAATTTTTTGCAACATTTCAAACCTTTTTCATTATTATTATATTTGTTAGGGTGCTCTGTGATCAATAATCTTTGATGTCACTATTGTAATTCTTTTGGGGTTCCCTGAACTGCACCCATACAACACATCAAACTTAGTAAGTGTTGTGTGTGTTCTGACTGCTTCACTGACCTGCTGTTCCCCCCTTCTCCTGGGGCTTCCCTATTCCCTAAGACACAACAATATTGAAATTAGGCCAACTAATAACCTTAAATGGCCTCTAAGTGTTCAAGTGAAAGAAAAGGTCACAAATCTCTGACTTTAAATCAAAAGCTAGAAAAGATTAAGCCTGAGGAAGACATGAAAACTAGGCTTCTTGTGTCAGTTAGCCCATCTATGAATGCAAAGGAAAAGTTCTTGAAGGAAATTAAAAGGGTTACTTCAGTGAACACATGAATGATAAAAAAGTGAAAGAGCCTTATTGCTGATATGGAGAAAGTTTTAGTGGTCTGGATCAATCCAGCCACAATATGCCCTTAAGCCAAACCCTAATCCAGAGCAAGGCCCTAACTCTCTTCAACTCTATGAAGGCTGAGAGGTGAGGAAGCTGAAGAAGAAAAGTTTGAAGCCAGCAGACGTTGGTTCATGAGGCTTAAGGAAAGAAGCCATCTCCATAACATCAAAGTGCAAGGTGAAGTAGCCAGTGCTGATATAGAAGCAGCAAGTTATCAAGAAGATCTAGTTAAGATAATTAATGAAGTTGTCTACATTAAAAAACAGATTTACAGTGTAGACTAAACAGACCTCTATTGGAAGAAGATGCCATCTAGGACTTTCTTAGCTAGAGAGAAGTCAATGCCTGGCTTCAAAGCTTCAATGGACAGGCTGACTCTCTTGTTAGGGGCTAATGTAGCTGGAGACTTTAAGTTGAAGCCAATGCTCCATTACCATCTGAAAATCCTAGGGCTCTTAAGAATTATAGTAAATCTACTCTGCCTGTGCTCTATAAATGGAACAACAAAGCCTGGATAACAGCTATCTGTTTACGATGTGGTTTACTGAGTATTTTAAGCCCAGTGTTCAGATCTACTGCTCAGAAAAAAAAGTTCCTTTCAAAATATTATTGCTCATTGACAATGCGCTTGGTCATCACCCCAGAGTTGTGATGGAGATGTATAATGAATGAGATTGATGTTTTCATACCAGCTAACACAACATCCATTCTGAAACCTATTGATCAAGGACTAATTTCAACTTTCAAGGCTTGTTACTTAAGAAATACATTTCATAAGGCTATAGCTAGTGATTCCTCTGATGGATCTGGGCAAAGTAAATTGAAAACCTTCTGGAAAGGATTCACCATTCTAGATGCCACTAAGAGTATTTTTGACTCATGGGAAGAGGTCAAAATATCAACATCAACCAGAGTTTGGAAGAAGTTGATTGCAACCCTCATGGATGACTTTCAGGGGTTTAAGAATTCAGTGGAGGAAGTAACTACAGCTGTGGTGGAAATAGCAAGAAAACTAGAATTAGAAGTGGAGCCTGAAGACGTCACTGAACTGCTGCAGTCTCATGGTAAAACTTGAACAGATGAGGAGTTGCTTCTTATAATGCGAGCAAAGAAAGTGGTTTTTTGAGAAGTAATCTATTTCTAGTGAAGATTGTTGAAATGACAATAGAGGATTTAGAACACTGCATAAACTTAGTTGATAAAGCAGCGGCAGGGTTTGAGAAGACTGACTGCAATTCTGAAAGAAGTTCTACTGTAGGTAAAATGCTATCAAACAGCATTGTATGCTACAGAGAAATCATTTGTGAAAGAAAGTCAATCCATGTGGCAAACTTCATCGTTGTCTTATTTTACGAAACTACTACAGCCCCCTAACCTTCAGCAACCAGCACTCTGATCAGCCAGCCACCATCAACATCGAGGCAAGACCCTCCACCAGCAAAAAGATTCCGACTCACTGACAGCTCAGATGATGGTTAGCATTTTTTAGCAAAAAAGAACTTCTAAGGTATGTATAGTATTTTTACAGACATAATGCTACTGCACACTTAATAGACTGCAGCGTAGTGCAAACATAACTTTTATATGCACTGGGAAACCAAAAAGTTTGAGTGACTTGCTTTATTGTGTCATTCGCTTTATTGCGGTGGTCTGGAACCAAACCCTCAAGGTATGCCTGCCTCCTAGACCAGAAGTCAGCAAACACTTTTTGTAAAGGGCACATAGGAGATATTTTGGAGTCTGTGGGCCATAGGGTCTCTGTCACAACTGCTCTTATAATGCGAAAGCAGCCATAGGCAATACCAAAACAATGAGCACGGCTGTGTGCCAATAAATTCCCATTTACAGAATCAGGCAGCGGCTGGATTTGGCCCGTGGACCATAGTTTGTCAGTCTCTCTATGACTCCAAGAAATGAGGCCCTCCTTCCAGCCTCGGACCCCTGATTCTCCCCAGGTCAGTTGCCATATTTTAAAACTTTGATGGATCTCCTCAGAAAAACACTTCATGTCAGCAAAGCGCCAGTGAGTTTCAGGAATCCCACATGAGAGACTGGGCCAGAAAAAATTCACCATTGGGCCAGAAAAACTTCAAATGATAATATTTCACTGCAGCAAACAACAGCAATGACCTTACATCATTAGCTGTCATGTTTTCCTCTTTGGTATTTCATGAAATGAGAATCAAAGGGTTTCTTCTGCAGGGAGGTACCAGGTCTGGAATGAGTGGGGAGTGAGGGGAACTGAAGGACTAAATCTCATTTGAAAATAATTCACAAGCCTAACCGCAAAGCCAGACTTTTTAAACAGGAGAGAGCAGCTCTTGTCACCTGTTCCTCGCACACCACACCCAGGGCCCCTTCCTCCTCCCTCTTTGAAAGCCCATGGCGCGTCCAGTGCCCTGCAGTGGAGGGGGAGCATTTAGGAAAGGAGAACACACACATCTACTGAAACACACAAACGCACTGTTGTGTAACACGGGGAACGAAAAGGCCAGTGGGAAACAGCAGGCATTCCTGGCAGCACCGGCCTGGTGAGAAGAGAAGAGGATGAAGCAGTAACTAGATATTAGCCTGGGTTTGTGTGGGCAAATGTTCACAGAACTGCAGTGGCGGAGCTGAAGCTCAATAGCTGCTTGTCTGCTTTAGAGTGCAGTTGCCAAGCAATAACTTTCCCTTCATGCCCTGGAAGCGAAAGATGTTTGCCATTGCTTTCTCCTGTCAGGCTACTCACCGAGGTCAGCGCTTCCACGTTGGCACCTGCCAAACAGAGGTAGCGGACCACGTCGAGAATCCCGTTGTTGGCTGCAAGGTGTAGAGGTGTTCGTCCATACTGGAAGAGACAAAAAAAAAGACCCAGGAGAGTTCTCCTCATGATTATGCCTGAGGATAACATCTGTGGAGTCAACCCCATGGGGCCAGCATCGTGTGAGGAGTCTGGGATCCGCCAGAAAGAAAGTTTCTGCCTTCTCCAAAAACTTGCTGTCTCCTGAGGGAGGCAAGCCAAGAAAAAATATTTTCAAGTATTTTTCAGTTAGAAGAGTAACTTCAAAGGATAAAAGAGTGGGAGGCTTATCAAAAGGTAATTAAGTCTCTTGCTGTGCTGGCAGAAAGGAGGGTTGAGTCAGGGCTCAAGGGCTCCAAAGTTCCAGAAAGATCTGCACCACAGTTCAAATTTAGATACAAACAGCAGGGGAAGAAGGAATGGAAAAACAGTCATTGAAGACACTCTAATGAGGCGAAATTTCAAGGCCACGCCCACCAGTATTTTTAATGGCCATGGTTCCCAAACTGTGTGCCAAGTCACCTCAGGGCACTGTAGTAAATTCCCAGGGGTGGGGGATGGGGTCATGGGGACGGGACATGGTAAATAGTTTAAGTTTTTAATGGAACCAGCAGGTTTAGACACCAGGTGAACCAATAGCTCCAGGTAGTTCAGTCTCAACATTAGCTCTCACTGTCTTCCTTTCAATGACATGTCTGCACAGCAGGGGTTTGGAGGTTGCTGTGTAAGAAGCAAGTATCTTGAGAAAATTAATGTAGAATGGGAAATAAGGGTGGTGGCGTCCAATCTGAGTCCAAGGTGTGAGGACCTGTGAGGCACCCAACAAGCACACACCCCCTGTTAGTAGTACATCACTGTGGTTATGGAAGAATAACATTAAAATGTTAGTTTTCTTTCAATTTATGTGGATCATTTATTCCAACGGCTAGTAAGTTGTTAGGATATAAACACTAAGTTGTTTAGACCGAGCTACTTAATAAACAAAGCTGTGAGGTATTTCTTTTGCCTTGGGGGAACCACGAAAAAAGTACTGATACACTATAGACACTGGGAACTGAGAAAGCGTGGGTATCTCTCTGTCTTCTGCTTTTTATTTGCAAATGTAAGTTTTGTTATGAAGTTAACACAGGCTCATTTAAAATATCCAAACAACATAGGATAAAAGGTAGAAAATAGAAGTCCTCTGACTCTACGAAGTTCCTCTAGTCAGAGCTACCCCTACTTAACACTCTGGGGCATTTCCTTCCAAGCTTTTATTTAAGAATCCATAAAAGGAGATAAATAATTTGAGAAGACGTAATCATACTCTAGAGTCTATTCTGTCACATGCTTCATTCACCAAACAATAGATATGTGAATACTTTTCCATGTCTGAAGCTAAACTGACTCCATTCTTTTGGACATCTGAATAATATTCAGTGCTATGGATATGTCATAGTTCATTAGCCAGCTGCTGAGGAGAGACACTTAATGTGGTTCCACTCCTTGCTGTGACAAATAATGCTACAAGCTGTGCACATATTTTGTCTACTTTTATCTTCTCGAGTGACTTAGGAAGCAAATATTAAGCTTTCAAATACCCTAAAGTTAAAGTGAGAAGGAAAAGAGACAGTTTGGAAGATTTGGATGAAATGTTTGGATTTATGTGTAAGGAAGATAACCTTCGTTATAGAATGTACAGTTTTATAGAAAGAAGGAGAATGAAAAGAAGTATAAGGAAGAAAAGGGACTAGGAAGTTTATACTTTTGAAGATCCCCAATTTTTGACAGAACAAAACCCAAACTCCTTAGCATTAGATTCAAGGTGTTTCACCATCTGGACCCCGTGTCCTTTTCCAATTGTATTTTCTCTCTTTCCCCCACTCTCTCCCTCTCTAAGTACCTACACCACGTCAGCTACTGGGGCATCCAGATGGTCCCCAAACATACACATATAGTCTGCAATATGCTTCCCCCTTTTCTTTATCTGTCAGAGTCCAAATCATTTTAAATGATCGCTTCTGAAAAGATTTCCCTAGTGTCTTTAATGTGCAAATGTATGTGTTTCCGTAGCACCTGTGCCTCTGCCTCAGCAGTGATTGTGACATGAGATGCTGTTCGATTGAAAAGCAGCCTGAGGGCAAGAACCATTCACTCTGATATCCACAAGCTCCCTCACGCCATGCTTGGCACAGGGCTGTCAGGGAAGGACATTGATAAACACTCGATGGGCACAAAATTCTCTCTCATGCTCCTGGATATGTGTGTGCGTCTGTGTGTACGTGAGTGTGTGTGTGTGCGCGTTCTTGTATGTAACTTGTCTTTCCTATCTTCGCTGAGAAGAGTCGACACAAAAGGAACAAAGGGTAAAGGGGCTGTGCACTCTCTGGTGCCTATTTCTTCTCCTCTCATGTGCTCCCGAACACGACCAAGTTCAATAGCCACTCGCCTGATTTTCATACGAGAAAATGAAAACTGAGAAATGTCTGTTATACTGCAATGAGTGTCAAAGATAGTTGACAAGCTCCTGTCACATCCCAGTGACAGGGGTAGAATCTGAACGGCCATTTTTATCTCTGGGGGAATTGCATCTAAGTAAGGAAAAGGCAGGACACACCATGGGAGAGGAGTGACAGTCTGCCTGTAGGGCGTGGGCTGTCACTGTGCCAAGTTCATCCTGACAGCTGGTTTCTAGGGTGAGTTCATGTAAAGCCAGATGTGCTTTCTGGGGAAATAATGCCTTCCTCTAACTTTTCTACACATCTTTTAAGCTCCTCTAAAGCCCCCATCATCTTTCGTAAAATAAAAAACAACAACGAAAAGGAATAAAGAAACAAAGCTGACACCAGCCCTTCTGAAGAAGGTAGGAGACCCATCAAGTCACTGTGGGCTGAGCCTCTGAGCACTGAAGGCAACCTGGGGAGTCTGTCTGCAGGTCCAGGAATGCAGAGCTGCTCAACAGTAGCACGCTGCTGCTCCAGGCGGGGTGTGAAGAATGGTTTGAACTTTGCTGCTGGTTCCAAGAGGCTGAAATTGTGGAACTAATGAGTTTTGCTTCAGCTGAGTTAAATTCAAGGACAAAATCATCTACTGACTGTGACGTTCCTAGGCTGTATATAGTAAAAACACAAGTTTATGTCGGCATATAGGAACTACCATAGCCATCTACAGTATCAAAAATGCAGAGGCTTTCCCATGAAATGAGCCAGTTGTTTTTAAACCTGAAAGTCTAGGATTATCTTGCTGGGTATTTTATAAAGCATATGTAACAAGTGTACTTGTTGCATTTAGGCATGAGGCAAACACCTGGACCCTTCTTTAGATTACCCTGTTTCCCCGAATAAGACCTAGCCGGACAATCAGCTGTAATGCATCTTTTGGAGCAAAACTTAAGATAAGACCCAGTATATATTATACATATTATATTATATTATATTATATTATATTATATTATATTATATTATATTATATTATATTACATTACATTATATTATACTATATTATACCTGGTCTTATAGTAAAAGAAGACCAGGTCTTATATTAATTTTTGCTCCAAAAGATGCATTAGAGCTGATTGTCCAGCGAGGTTTTATTTTCGGGGAAACGTGGTAGTGCAAAACAGCAAGAGACGCCATGCTTCTCCACTTCACAGGAGACAGCTAATCCCAGATGCTGTGCACACAGTGGGTCAATTGTGCATAAAATGGCCAAGTCTAACCATATTCAAAGAGTGCCACGATGTTCCGTGAAGCTGCTTTTTATTCATTTAAAGACTCCTGGAAGGAAAGCCAAGGTCTTGACACTGCTTAATGTTACATTTGACTTTCCCCTTAAGCCACTTACGTAACTGACTTGGCAAGATTAGAATGGGATAAACTAAGAAAGCAATGAGCAGCTGATGGCTAAGACCTAGGATATTTTCTTTTCATATTTCTAGAACGTGAAGATTAATTCTAATGGAAATTGAAATTGGTAATCACATAATATGCAACAGGAATATTTTTTTTTAGAAGTGTAATTTTCCAGCTGTTTCAGATATTAAGTCTTTTATCTCAAACAAATCATAATAAAATACTACTGGCGTCATGCCTGCCATTTATAAACAAATGTTTCCCACAATTTAAAAAAATAATTCTACTTGGATTTTGTTTTTAACATAATCATAATAGAATAGTGCTTGCCTCTCAGACAGTTACAGGGTCAAAACCACATGAATGTCCAACTGTTCTATCTTATTTGGTAAATGAAAATCTAAATGGTATTCAGGGAAAAGGGAAGGTGTTAGCTAACTTCTAGAAGTCAACAGAATGGGATTTAAGAAAATCAACGTAGGAGCATAGAATTATTTATTTTTACTTCTCTTTTTATTCACCAAATAATAACATCCCCTTGGTCTTAACAAAATTGATTTATCACAAAAAAGGTTTAATGAACTTTTGACCATAAAACTCTCAATGGGGAAGGCTAAGAAGAGAAATCTGGTCCTAGGAATCTCAGTCAAATCATAACTCATTAGGTCTTTTTCTGAAGACTTAAACTTCCACAAAGATGCTCCACTTTGTACCATGTTCTCTGATTCTTCTACAGAAGGACGGTCTCTCTTTCTCCGTCTCTCTGTCTCTCTCTCCCTCTCTCAATACCCATAAGTAGTAAACCAGTTTAGTTAGAAAGTACATATTATTATAATCATTTTCTGTTACTCTACAAAATTATTCAAAAGTTATATGTAAAATATCACATAAAGTGGAGAGAACTGTAAAAAAAGAGCAGGTCCATTTGAGTTATACTGACTTTGAACAATGAGGAGATGCAAAGAGAAATTTGGCCCAAATCTAGAAACAGGTTGACGGACAGACACCGTTGGACCCTCAGGGATCTTTCCCCCCATCTTTACCTTGTTTGAGATATCCAAATTGCAGTTGGCTTCACAGAGGGCCACCACAATTGGCACATTGCCATCTTTGCAGGCCACATGGAGGGGGGTGTTGCCGTGCCTGTCTTGGAAATCGATGAAACATCCCTGGCTGATGAGCGTCTGGATAACCTCCATCTGACATCGTCTTACAGCAAGATGAAGAGCGATGTGTCCATCCTGCAACAGACATCAGGGGCCATGAGCACTTTCACTTAGGCCCGTGGGCCTGGGCTTACGTTTCTAGCTGTTATGGGGCCAGGTTTAACTGGCAATGTGATTGCTACTGCAAAGCCTGAAGGAGGATTCAAAACCATGAATTTACTCGTGGGGAGTGAACTTCTTCATACATTCCACTCTGAATAATCCCAGACCACGCTGACCATCAGCTTGATTAATCTAAGCTTGGCCAGTACAACCAGATAGAAAGACTTGACACTTCTTTTTGTCTCTGAATGTATAGGACTTAAGTAACTTTGGTACTCCAATGCTTATTTTATCAAGTAGTTGGAAAACACTTTTAAAAACATTTGCTGAGCAGTCTTTACTAACTTCCTAAGTAGAAAGCCTATTCCAGGAGGAACTGAGAAAGTGATGTGAAGTGATTTGCTTGAGGGCTGTCATACATATGAGAAGCAAATATAACATGTTTAACCTCTGCAGTGGGCTGCAGACCGGCCTGGGAATTCTTTCCACCTATTGTAGAATCCCTGGTGAGCAGATGTGTTGAATTTCAGGAGCAGGGTAGAAAGTTTGAAAACATTTCTATAACTTATCTCTTCTAGGATTTCTCAACCTCAGCATATTAACATTTTGGGTCTGCCCTAAATGGATTTAAGCAGTACCACTGGTCTTTATCTATTACCTACGTACCAGTAGTAACGTCCACCGCTGGTTTGACAGCCAAAAAATGTCTCTAGCCATTACCAAATGTCCGATGGGGAAAAGGTCGCCCCAGTTGAGAACCACTTCTCTATACTAAGCAAATACTTCAAATAGCTATTACTAAATTAAGTACAGTGTCCCAAATCTAACTATATTTTAAATCTAGCCTCATTTTAAGTACAAGTTCATAATAAAAACAGATTATGCTGAATTTGCTTCATTAAAAAAGGAACACCTGGTCTAGAATTAAGACTGTCAGACAAATAAGAGTGGTTTATTGTTGTTTTACAAAAGAGCAGGTGATGGAAGTAAATAAACCACCTATTTCTTTGTTTATCTACAAATCGTTAGGGTGTTGTTGATTTTAACCCTAAATGAAGGTTGTCCTGGTCTCAGCGATCATCCCTGTACTTGTTCCAAAGCTAAAAATAAGAGACCTGAGTCATCTGACCCCTTCATACATTTTGTTACATGCCACAAATGAATATTAAGCATTAAATAGAACCTAGAACAGTTCATGGAATCTTTGGAACAGAGAAGAGAACGGATAATTACAATTTGCTGCATTCAAGTTTGTTATTTTAGGTAAACTAATTGAGGACGTCTTTTGGCCCCTCTAATCCCCCCAGATCACTTCTCAGTGAGTGTGATGGATTCACCCACAAAGCACCTTGTCGGAGGCATTCAGATCGGCTCCGTGTTCAGCCACACACTCCACTATGTCGTGGTAGCCCCTGGCGGAAGCTGTTAGGAGGGGCGTCTCTCCTTCGCGGTTCTTAATGTTCACGTTGCAGCCGGCCTCACAAAGGGCTTTGGCCACAGAGTAATAGCCGTGCCAGGCAGCGCAGTGCAGGGGGGTTTCTTCTTCCTGGCCAAGGAGACGGGCACAGAGAGGAGGAGAGCGCGATAAAACAAAAGAAAGGACAGGCACGGTGAGAGTCCCCACTGAGGTCGGCAGCAAAGTCCAGGGAGCAGGGAGAAGGAGCTCGTAGCGATCAGAGCGAAACATTAATCCAAAATGGTGGATACGGGTCTGACACCTCTCCTCCTTTAGTTTTCTTTCCTCAACACTGGTGTGATGGACGAATGTGGCATTCTCAGCATATGAGTGACAAGTGACTTTTGGGAGCCCACTGGAACGAAAGAACAGCTCAGCTGTTCTGAACAACAGCTCCAGCGTGGGTGGATTTATAGCATCTTTCTTGTAAAAGTGCCTTCGTTTACTTCATCTAACAGTAGGAAAGCACATTTCTGAACAAGAATTCTAATAACCTCGGTGCCTCAAGATTTTTGTCATGCACATAACATAAAGATGAGTCACATAAAGGTATTATAGCTGTGGCAAAGAAGTGACCGAGATAACCAGGCTCTAATAAGTCAGGGAAAGCGCTGGCTGGTTCTAAGGGCTGGAGGACCACGGGGGAGCCAGCGAAGACCTATATATTTATGGCCAACATCATTGACACATGTGTCTGTCTATGAGAGGCCATTATAGTGTCGCGGTTACTGACATGGAGTCTGGAACCAGACTGAGTGGTTTCAAACCCCAAAGCCCCACTCCACCACTTATGAGTTGTGTGAGCTTGGGCAAGTTGCTGACCCTCTCTCTGCCTTAGTTTCTTTCTCTGTAAAATGAGAACGATAGTAATAGAAACCCACCTCATAGGGCCGTCCAGAGGATTAAATGAATGGATGTTAGAGTCTGAGTCCCTGCCCTCTGGAATCTAAACAGAAACTTGGATAAACTCCAAGGACTACGCCGTATCATTGTCTGCCTGCACATCCACGCAGAGAGCAGAAGGAAGTTAAGGACATCAGCTACCATGACCCACCTTGTCCTGGAAATTGGGGTTGGAGCCGAAGTTGCACAGTAACTGAACCACATCAGCGTGGCCATAGCGAGCTGCCACATGAAGGGCTGTCTCTCCAGACTGCAAAAGAAAGAGCCGAAGATTCAGAGCACCCCTGGGAACAGGACGTGGGGACTACAACGCACAGGACTGCAGGCCCATTCCACACGTGCCTGGCTCCACGTCCTCCCCTCTGGGGGTGTCCATCCCTTTGGGCCAGACGACCCTTTGGTGACTGGGCCAGGGACCCAGGAGTGAGGTGTTCCCCATGTAGCTTGTGTTAAGTCCACACACCTAGCTCATCTTGTCTGTCATAAAACCCCTCGGTGACAATGCTTTCCCTTGTCTGTGATGGCTGTTCTCAAACTTCTTTATCTACTGTACTGATGCTTCAAGCTATGTGATTTTTTTAAAACACAAAACTCCTTTTTTAAGTTCATCACACAGCAGATAGTTAAATGTATAGTTTTATTTATTAACATGTTTCGATCTCATTGTCTATGTCTGGAAACTTATTTCTTATATTCTCAGAGATTTTAAAAAAGACATCACTAATTATTAATAGCTCATGCAATAACTTTCAGTGAATTAGTAACAGGTACAACTTCCTGAAGGTATTTTACTTATATCTGCCAAAAAATTGTCAGAATAAACTGATTGATACACAAGATACTTTATTGCCACCTGACAGAACTGCCATGATAAATATGTGCCTTGGGTATGAATGTCATTCCTAGATTGGTCAGTGCACAATCCATACAATTGTATGTGGCAGCCCTGACCGAACATGACAGATTAGTCCCCAAGTGTTAGAAGCAGAGGAGGGCTGCATAGTAGAACCCACAATGGACGAGAAGGTGGGAATCCTAGATGCACGTTCCAGGCCTGCCAAGTAACACACAGGATTGTTGTGTGGACTGAATGAAACATGTATATGTGAAAGGAAGGCATCCTGTTAAATCAATAATTTTTATAAAATCTTTGTGCAAAACAGCTTTAGTTTTACGTGCATTGTCTCATGAATCCTTCTAGTGCCAGTTATGGTAAGGTCAGCATTCAAAGATGAAGAGAATGGTAAAGAGATAGGCATATGGTGAGTCAGTGAGAGGACCGGGACTCGGGTCTCTTTCTGGTTGTCTTTCTATTAGAACTTTGAGTTTTCATGTTATTCATGCAAGGTAATTCACTGCTTGCATATTATGGCAATTACCTGACAGATTTCAGCTAAAAGCAGATTTTAATATTAGACCAAACCACCAGCAAAAAACCAAATTTCTAGATTAAATTCTCCACAGGAAGATTCTGGTCCTGAATCCTTATTCTTTGGGTCATGATGCATGTGGCATGTCGATGCTCAAATGCAGCCTTCTGCTTCCCCATCCCTAAGAAGAGAAGGGGCCTTACCTTGTCTTTAACATCCAAAGGGCATTTGTTCTCATGGAGAAATTTTAAGGTATCTACGTGGCCATGCCGAGAAGCCCAGTAGATGGCATTAGATCCACCCTGTACAAAAATCAACATGGAGTCACATTTCCAGAGAGCCGATAGATCCGAATGCATGTGTCACTCAGGCTCATTCCATTTCCCTTCCTATGTGATGGCAAACTCCAAAGGAGTATCTTCCGTGAGGAATAACACCCCCATTTCATTTTTTACTTTTGACAAAGGGACCAAGGTTATGTAAGACATTAACATTATAGGAAGCTGGGCGAAAGGGATAAGGAAGCTCTGTGTAATATCTTTGCAGATCTTTTTTTTGGGAAATCTAGAATTATTTCAAAATAAAAGTTGTTTTTCTTTTCTTAAAACCTTAATGTCAACCTCTGGTTAGAATTCCCCATATTGTCAAGGGCCAGATCTAGTCCTTTTACAGCTCTGTTGAAAGTCTACAGAAGCTGATGACAGATCCAGTAATGACTATTAACTGTTAATCAATTGTGCCTACAATTTCAATGTGACATACACCTCAAAACATATCATCTTTACTTTGTAGCCCTAATAAAATAAGCAGGCAAATACACTTCTGCTGAGATTAATTAGACAATGGAATCTTTTCCAAATGTGACATCGTATAGTAACACTGCTGAGTAAATGTGATCAGTGAGGAGTAAAATCTGGGGTAGTACAAAAAAGTACAAAACAAGGCTGATGTTCAGCAATGGAGCCCAGAGAAAAATCAGTGTCTGACTCTTTTCTTCTAATGTCTGTTAAATTGGACCAGGCTATTTAAGCAGTTCATCTTCCTTTATAGGAAACTAAGAAATGAAGTAAAGCATACACTTTGTTTTTCTCTGTTACCTCTATGATTAGAGACATTTGGAAATACCTAAAAGATTAATTTATTTGCAATAAAACATAATTATAACCTTATCCTGGACATCGATTCTTGAGCCTCTTTTAATGAGCAATTGTAGCATTTGAATATTTCCACAGCCAGCGGCAATAAGTAACGGAGGTGTCCCATGCTGGAATAGGCAAGAAGAACAAAACAAAACACAAAACATTATTTTTCAGGTTTGGTAGGAAAGAAAAAGCCCAAACTATCACTGCTGTCCCACACACCTCCCTATGGCTCAACAGGCACATAACTATTGCTGCATAACAGGAATGAAAGACCATCAGAACACAGCACCCTTCCTCCTTTGGATTTTACAGTCAAAGGTGACACTTTCATTGGCAGGATGAGTAGATTTAAAACTTCACAGTTAGAGATGTAATCGGTGCACGTGGCATGGCCTTGCACGAAGAAAGGCCCTGAATGCAAAAAGACTTAATTTCTAAGTCACTTCACTCTCTAAACAGAAGTGAGTTTTTCCACAGTATGGAATTTGCAAATGGAAGGGAGAATGAACAAGCAGACAGTGCCTTTCCATCTGGGACTTGGAGATGCACAATCACCATGACCACCCCCCTTCACTGCCCCTGATAGAACAGTCTCAGACCTTGTTGGGTTGGTTAACATCATAGTTGGACAATGAGCCCAGGAGGTGCTGCAGGCCTGGGACATTGTCATCGTTGATGGCATGGATGATGGCTTTCATCACAAAGGAGTCTTCCTCATCCTTGAAGAAGACAGCAGAGAGACTGTTACAACATATCCTCATGATTAGCAGGATATTGAGATGATGAGAGAACCTGAGGTCTGGGAGGGTGTCTTTCTACCTGGAGTTTCTACATAGCCCTGGGTCCCTCTCCTACCTTAAGCTTTTGATTGCAAAAAATATAATTTCTCCCAACTGATTATTCAGTATAATTTTAATTTGTAATATATAATTGGCCTCATCATCTTACTTAGATTTAGTTTTTCTGTGGTTCCACTGCCACCCTCCCACAATTCCCAAATCCAGTCTTTCTCGTTTTCCTCTCCCTTCTTCTAACTTGCTTCTCTCCCACTTCTTTTTTCTTTTTAACATTTCCTATCTCTTTTTACTCTACAAGGCTAGACCTGGAGCCTCAGGGAAACTACTAGCTTCAGGGGAATAAAAGAGCTGGTATCTGCTCATGTGTGATCCCGCCCTTGGAGTCCCCGGATTCCACTCAGGAAACACTGACTATTCAGTTACAGGAGTAGCCTGGTTCCCACAGAATCACCCTTTCTGCCTTTCCTGGAGTCCCCTTTACCTCCAGGGTTAACAAAGCCCTGTTGTCTGACTGTCAGAGGAAAGTCTTGTTGAATTCAGATGTATCCAAGTCATATCTGAAGAGTTAATCTGTGATTAGGTTTCAGTTTGGATTAAGGGAAAAAAAAATATGGACTTGGTCTCAAGGGCCTTGGGCAATCAATGCAATGTCAACAAACAGGTGGGCTTAGCCTTCTGGTCTACCACGAACTACACGAGCAAGCCCCAATGCATTTTCTGGTGTGTGTGTGTGTGTGTGTGTGTGTGTGCGCGCGCTCGTGCGCGCGTGTGTGTATGTCTGAGGGGAGGATTGTCTGCCTCTTTTGTACTGTTACAATCCAAGAGTCTCCAGGGTCAGTGACAATAGAGGGCTCATTTTAGTTCATGAAATTAGAATGAGTTCTTCCCTCTTCTACTGGCCAGCCTCTCTTTTATCAAACTATGTGTGTGAGAACAGAGGGTTGGTAGGGTGATAGTGTTAGAGGTAGTGGGGTGGGAGCAGGTATAGCCCCAATAAAAACACAGAGAAAAAGGAAGGAGAAGCAACAGAGTACATCAAATCAGCCACCCCAACTCCCTAAATCGAGAGGAGGAAGAACAGGCCTAATATTTACATGACTTCAGGTTGTTGAACAACTCAAACAACCTAGACATTTTAAACCCACAGTGCTAAGAAAGAACCTCACCAAGGTAAACAGGTTTGCTTACCAGAGTATCATCGCTTCTGGCAACACTCATGTTACTTCTGGACAAGAACGACCTCGATAATCTTTGGCACAGTGATATCAAGCGAACGGATTGCTTTAAAAAAAAAAAAAAAAAGGATAAGTAAAGGCAGGGGGAGGGGAACAGAGAGAGCTTATGTAACAACATTCAAATTAGTGCAAATGACAATCTCTGAGATGGCATTCTCTGCTGCCAGAATGTATTCTTCGGGAGCAGGCAACCCCACAAGAAGGTTCGATCATATTTTCTTAAAGAATAATTCTAAAAGTCTTATAAATTAAGAAAACAGAATAGAAAGAGTCTCCTTCTGTATTTCATTATTAAACTACAGAAATGGATGCCCTACATCCCTTCTCTCTCAGTATTTTGTTCTCTGCTCTTTGAGGAATGGGATCTTACTGCAGCAAATCCCTTGTATGTGCCCCCTCAGAGAAGCATGGTTTGCAAGGATCTTCCCCTGCGTCCTTGGTCCCAGGCAAGCTGGTAATGGTAGATAATGTGACTATCAAAACTCATACAGTTGTTGGAAATGGACAGGAAATAGAATTAGTTAATCCCTCCGTATCAAATAATCTTACTTTCCATTTTTTCCGGGCTGCAAACTTCTTGAATTTTTCCATGTTTACTGCTGATGCTTTTCTACTAAGTGCTTGCTGGGTATCTTTAGGCTAAAATGAAAGTCCAAGAATAAAATTTAGAGCTCTGAAATTACAGAAATGTATTACACGACAACTTTTTGAAACCTCTCACTAGTTGAGATGCTTGCTTCCACATTCACCTTGCTAGAATAACCAAACAAGTTGAGATAATCTAGGAATCTAGTCAGCAGAGGCTAACTCTTGTAGCTAAGGGTTCGATACTATCAGTAAGGGTTTGATACAATCAATAAAAACTGGATCTTGGGGAAAAGTTGAGTTTGGGTCAAGCTGAATTACTCCATAAGAGAGTTTGGGAATAGCAAGATTCCTGGTGAGATCATGTTATGAGGCATTTGAACTTGGGGGAAGGATTGTCTACTTCTTTTGTGCTATTGCAATCCAAGAGTCTCCAAGTAATTTAGAACTGGGAGGGACCTCAGAGGTCAGCAAATTCAGCCTGTCTGACAGCAGGGTAGAGAGAGAGTGCCTACTACTGCATTTTTTCCCCCAGGAAGTCATGTAGCAATACCTCTGAGAGAAGGAGACAGCATTGCCTTCTAGGGGAGCCCAGGCAACTGCCAGGAGCTTATATAGGCAAAGAGTTCTCCAGCTGCTCCAAACCTACCTCTGTAATGCAAGTTATTGCACTGCAATTTGCTTATTACTTCCATAATTCTATTCTAATACATTTTATTCTAATAAGTGCCATATTCTCCCATCCATGGTCCTTTCTGTTCTAGCTGGAGCAACTTCAGTTCTTTCACCCAAATGCCAACAGGTCTCAGGCAGGTAATGCAAAGGTGTAATGGGCCAGGGGGTGGCCACAGGCCCTGGCAGAAAGGCAGCTCTGCCAAGTTTCTGGTGGCTTCGTGGAATAAGGGCTCAGTATTGGTAGATGTTCACATTTTTCAAGGGAAGTTAGAAATCCAGATTTGATATGATATTTAAATGCTGGAAATTAATTCACAAAATTAGAAAAATATATTATTTGGGCCAACATCCCACAGGTCAAACCAAATCGACTGTTGAGCAGACTTGACATTCAGCTCCCTGTTTACAATTCTGCATTATGACAGCTTCCTCCTCTCCACCTTCATTATCATTAGCATATTCTTATCTGTCAGTTGTCTTAATATGGTACCAATAGCAAACACAATACTCAAGACGTGACCTGTGGTTAGAAGCCACAGTAATTGGTAATACCCTAGAACAAATGAATTCCAGGATGCCTTGTAACACTCAAACCAATATGCAACTTACCTTGATCCAGGGATGCTGTAAACTATCTTGAATTGTCATTCTCTTCCTTTGTGGGGAAAGGGGAAAGAAAAAAAAATTGTTGTGACAATAGAAGAAACACTGAGGTTGTTTCCATGCTGGCAGGGGCTACCAAGCAGATGCTCTAGAAAATGCAGTTTGAGGCCTGCTTCATGGAAGAGTGCCGAAAACAATGTCAGCTTTTATGTGATTATTTCCCTGTGCCTGCAGGACTGGGTGAGCAGGTACAAAGGACCCTGCCTGCATTTTCTGAGGTGTTCCACATGGCATGCTTCCCTTTGCCAGGTGCAAGCAACCAGGGTCTCATAAACATGGCCATGTGCACAGGACAGGTGATAACCCTCGTCTAGCTGAGGCCACAGCTGAGCACTGTTCAGAAATAATGGACACTCACTTTGGATCCTTGACAAGCAGTCTTCTTATGAAATCTTTGGCTAGGGCACTGGTATTACTGAAGTATTCTTCCTCAAATTCGTAGTTGACAGCAGATACATTTGCTAACGTTTCTTGCTTAGTGTCTCCGAGAAACGGGGAGGCCCCACTTAGCCTGTTAATAAAGTGAAACACAGAACATGAACAATTACCTTTTGTGTTGTCATTTTGTTCCCATCATATCTCATAGCGGGAGTGAGGAAAAAGACTACAATCTGGTGTTTGGGCAATCACTGTAGAATTCAATTGTATTTTATAGGGCATTTAGTTGTCATGCATAAAAGCTTCAGCTTAATGCAAAGGATGCATTTAAAAAGTTAATTTGGAATAGAGTCTAGTAGTTAAAAAAAACAACCCTTTCCTATTTTCTCAGTGATGGACAGACACGCTTTCTCCCAGTGATTATGTTGGAGTTTCTGATGACTCATTTTTAATTAGAAGAAAATGTTTAATTAGTATAAACTAAACGTGTTCTGGGGGTGTGAAATGAATATGTTTACATGAAAAGCTGAAGAGATCAACATGACACACAGAATGGTTAGTAAAACATATGGTCTCAAAGAAAGAGGGAAAGAATATGAGTTGTGGATTTTGGTACTTACAGAATATAGGTTATTACCCCGATACTCCTAGACACAAAATAGAAATAAAACAAATGTCAGAATAAAAAAATAAATCGGAAAGATGACAACATAAACGGCACGCTGCTTACCACATATCTGCCTCCAGACCAAGAGGTTCATAGTTGACGATTTCAGGAGCTAAGAGGAAGAAATAAATGCACATTTAGTTTTGGAAGGAAGCAAACCAACAGATACTATCTTTATGTATAAACCAGAAACATATACCAGGGAAAAGATGCCACAGCAGGGGATATTTTACCAGCATAATATTTACTAGAAATAAATGACCACAGGAGCAAAGAAACTTACCAACAAACTCTGGCGTCCCAAATATGTTTTTGAATTCATTTCTAAAGTCAATTTTATGGGCCAACCCAAAGTCAATGATCTTGATCCGAGGTTTGGGGACATTTCTATCCAAAAGCATTATGTTTTCGGGCTTAAAAAAAGAGAGAAATAATGCAGCAATGTTCATAATAATGTTCTTCATAATAACCAAAAGGTGGAACAGCCCAATGCCCATCAGTAGAGGAATGAATAAACAAAATGTAGTATATACATACAATGGGATATTAGTCAGCCTTAGGACGGAAGCAAATTCCGACACATGCTACCACATGGGTGAACCTTGAAGACATTATGCTAGGTAAAATAAGCCACACAAAACAGGGCAAATATTGTATGATTCCACTTACACGAAGTACCTAGAATGGGCAAATTCATAGACAGTAAGTAGGATGGTGGTTGCCAGTCGCTGGGGGTGGGGGTCGACGTGGGGAGGGATAAGGGAGTTCGTGCTTAACAGACATGTAGTTTTAATGTGGAAAGATCAGTAAGTTCTAGAAAGGGATGGTGGTGATGGTTTCACAACCATGTGAATATACTTAGTGCCACTGAACTGCATACTTAAAAATGGTTAGAATGGTAAATTTTATGTTATGTTTATTTCACCACAATAAAAAAAAAACACAGCAGCTATGATATGTTATGTTGAGGACAGGTGGCAGAATAGTTCTTCCTCCTCCCTAAAAAACAACCGGAAGATAGGCAGAAAAGGGTACTTGCAAGAGAACAACCAGGAAAAATAAATGTCTTGGTTTAGGTTCTACAGGGAACAGACCCCTGACAAGGATTTGGGTGCAAGTGGCTTATGTGGAGGGGACACCAGGGAACACTTGGTAGACAGGAAACGGAAGGAAGGAAGCTGATACAAGTGTCTCATCCAGGTGGAGTGACTAGAGCATAATCCCTTTGGGAAACTTGGGGGAGAAAGAGAAATACTCAGAGTTTTCCAACTAAAGCAGGAGGGAATTAGGGTGTTTATCCACCATCTCTCGTCCTCCATTACTAAGTGCTGCTTCTCTGGGCATTTATTCTTTGGCATTTCCAGAAACCAGATGTCAGGCAGAAAGCTGCAGTTGCTTGCAGCAGCAGTCTTTGGGGCATGTAATTTTTAGTGTTGGGGGGAGCTGGATGGGGTCTTAACAGCTCTGCTATAGTAAGTATGGAGAAACTCCTACCTCTTCTGAAGTCTTATTCTAGCTGCAATGACCTGAATTGTTCACTTGACAATCGATCACAGGCTGCTTTGTGACAATCTTTTCACTGCCTTTTGGATTATATCTTGAATCTTAACTTCCTGTTGCTCATGGGTGTCTTCCCTTCCCAAAGAGACCATAACTTCTCTGACATACCTTTTTAGCTCCCATAATGCCTTGCCGCCAGCCAGGCATGACCCCACTTAGCTAGTCTCAGAGTTTGGCTTGATTGATTGTTGCTGACAGATAAGCCTTTGCTCAAGAGGGAGAGTAGAGATCAAGGCACCTTCTATCTTGCATGCCCTGAGGCCACAGAGGGATGGAAACCTGGGCAGCTAGAGGCCATCCAGGCTGAAGATGTACCACTACCAGTAGCAGCTCCCTTGCTTAAAGACTTGGCTGATAAGACCCCTTTATTCTTCCCCAGGGATTCTCGAATGTAATCGTTTATCTTAAACCTCCATCCCAAAAAAGGTTAGGAATCCCCGCAGAAGGCATGCATTATATACCTGCTGATATATATTGATAACTCCCTTTGTTAAACCCATACAGGAAAAATACATATGTCTCTTTCAAATGCCTCAATTTTTCTTTGCAAACAACTGAAGCTATGGTTTCCATAAGCATTTATCTGGCTAACACTGAGCAACGTACCTTAAGATCAAAGTGGGCAATCTGAAGGGAGTGCAGGTAGTAAACACCGTTAAGAATTTGTTTGAGAAATTCAGTTGCTTCCTCTTCAGTCAAAGATTCCTTTTCAGCTAAGAAGTCAAACAGCTCGCCGCCTGCAACGCTGAAAACCAAGAAGCAGAGGTTATTGATGACAATCCTGTTTCATACTGATTTGTTCTTTCATAGGCTATCGGCGCACTCAAATTTCAGGCAAGAGAATGGTATAAGGACATGCTGAAACCCACAAGCATGGAATCAGAATTCTCAGTGCTTCTCATTACTGGATGGAAAATGTGAATTCAAATATATTTGTGCTTGAAAGCACTTGGGTACCACTTTCCTTGCTATGTTCACAAATGAGGGAAGGGAGCAGACACACGATGGGAAAAAAAAATCAATGTATCCTTAAAATGTTTTAATTAAACATGTATAGAGGTGAAGTCTTAACTCACTGACTAAGAAGCAAAACTACAAGCTAACGTTGTACGGAATTTATAGAATATATCTTCCTGGCTCAATCAGAGAGTATCTGGAAAGTTCATAATCTCTATGTTAATCAATTTTTTAAACCCAAAAGCATGACATATAGCCTGACAAGAATTTTTTTCTTTTGTATTCATTTATACGCAAATCCCTATATATTTATAAAAATCACCTTCAGTAATAATGCATTTAGCAAATACCTTAACTAATAAGAATAAACTTACACAAAATGGAAATACACGTGGTTGTTGGGGGATTTATGTAATCGATCTCCCTGGCCAGACTGTAGGTTCCTGAATGGCAGAGGTCAGCCCCTAGCTGTTGGCCCCCAGCTGTCACCCACCTCCTAACACAGTGCCAGCCACACAGCAAGAGCTCAAAACTTTTTTTATGAAGTGGATAAATGAACAACCCCCCCAAAAAAAATGCACGGTAGTGATTAATGGCAAATAACAGGGAACTTTTAATAAGAGTTTTTATAAGTTAATGTTTATCATTTAACCATACATTTCCAACATAATAATTAACTGCAATTATGCATATAACTGCTGTGTTCATTATCTTTCTTATGGAGCAATACAGCTCCATAAACATTATACCTACCACATCTACATCCAGAATAAGAAAATCGGTGCTCCTGAGATTTAACAATAATGACAGAAAAGCTATTTTCTTAAAGTTTCAGATTGCAACCCTTCACCCTCCAAGGTAGTTTCTTAGCTTGGCCCAGGCTTCACTTCCAAACTGCTGCCTGTGACTTTCTAAGAGTGGGGAATCAAGAAACGCAGCATTTTTAACAAGCATCCCAGGTGATTCTTTGCACACTAAAAACTGAGGTCCCTTTTTCAAAGTCTTAATTAGTTACAATGCTCCTGTGGCAAAACCCTCCTGTGATATTTAACTTCAGGATGTTTATTCAAAGTGCGAGGTGACTCCTCCAACCCTGGGACCCAAGCAGAAGGGTCGAGCAGATCTGCAATGTGCCACAGAGCCTGAGCCAGCGGGAAGGCCAGGAGCCCCGCTGCGGGGCAGAGGTACTTGGTGACACACCCCGATAGTGGCCTTCCTGCCTGCACCCTCCCAGCCTGGCTGCTCTCTCCTCTCCACAGCACATAGGCTCCACACGGGCTCTCCCTCCACTGCGTGAAACCCTCTGCTTCTCATTTTTCTGTCTTCTTATTCCTCTTAAAACCTACAGGGAGAGGGAATCCTTTAGCTGCGGGGAACAAAAAGGAGGAAAATGGGAAATTGTCAACCGACCAATGCTGAGAAAGATGCTCCCATCACCTGTTTGCTTCTTTGCTCTCTGGCGTTGGCAGCCATCACTTAGGACGACTGCAGCATCATGGGCTGCACAGGAGGAGTGGCCCACAGTCGGCACATCCGGCTCAAATCTTAATTCTGCAGCCGGGAGATAATTCCTTCTCTCTGAGCCTCAATTTCTCATCAAACAGGAATAATCGACCTATTAGTTTCAGGGTTTTGAGGATTAACGGTGATATATGTACATAAAGCAAATGGCAGGCAGGTCTGGCATAGGCTGCGGCCAAGTAAATGGGACAGATGCTATTGTAAAGAAAGGAACCACCTTTCCAGTGGCGGACAATGCCATGCCACCTCCGCCCGGGCAGCCTCCCACATGAAAGTCCCCATCCTGCCCTGCTTCTCACTTCTCCCCACTCAAATCCACTGGTGTGGCCTAACGGCGGCACTCCTCAAATGGCGGTGGGCTTCTCCTGTGGTGCCAGCCCCAGCCTCTCCTCTCTCTGCCCTCCTCCAGAGGCTTCCCCACTCCCTCACTCACAGACTGCGGGGTGCCTGACAAAGAGAAACCGCTGGGGTTTGGCTGCGCTACAGGGCGGGGGGAGGGTGAATTTTATGGCACCCAAACAGGTTGGGGTTGTGTGGAGGCCCAAGTCCTTTTTAGGAACCCCATCACTGCCCCAGGCTAGGTCTTTGCTCCTCTTCTTTCCCTCCCTCAAGTCAACCTAAGCTTCCTTCAACCTAAGCTTCCTTCACGCCAATTAAGAGTGGCCTATTTCATTCTCCTGAGGGCCCCAGGCTCTGTGTGGCAGGATGGCAGAGGGTGAGGAGACCCTGGTTCAAATCCTGCGCAGTTACCCAACCTCATCACACCTGGGATGCTTCCTCTGTAAATAAGAGACAATTGCACCCCATAGAGTTGTTCTGAGCTTCCAGGATGCGTAGAGTCCCTTGGCGTTCAACAAATACTGCTTTCTTTACATTTGGCTTCAAACCAGAAGTCCCCCCTTAGCAGCAGTGATGTGCTGGGGTTGGAGTGGGTGGGGCAAAACTATTCCTGAGGGGTCATATTCCCACCATGGTCATTTCAAGCCACCCACATGCGTTGGGAAGTGATTTGCACAAACAGCTCTGTGACCCGGCGAGCCAGCTACTTGACGCACTGAGGATTCTGTATTGTCCAGAACTGGCGTAACAACATCTCATTCCACATGCTCTTCTGTGCTGCGATCTTACATTTGTGGCTCTACCCCCTTGAATCCAGACAGGCCCTGTGACTACTTGGACCATTAAGACATGTCAGAGTGACACTGTGCCAGCTGCAGTGGGTCTTCATGGGCCTGGGGCTTTTGAAGCCCTCATGTAAGACGTGCGATGATCCCCAAACCATCACGCGGTGCAGAGGAGTCCCTGAAGATGAGATGTTGTGTACAGAGGGGAAGAGGCTGAGAAGCATTGAGCAAGGAAGGGATCTTGTAAGTGGACCCTCTAGCCCGGCCAAGGCTGCAGAGGTCAGACTGTCCACCTGAGTCCTTCCAGAATTGTGACCGAAAATCGTGTGCAAAATAGAATGGCCATTTGGAGCTGATGTGGTGGACACCGTGAGCACTGACCACGTTCTCCTGGGAGGAAGGACCTGCTGTCCCCACTGCTGAGGTGGAGTCGGCACAGCCCTCCGCCCTCAGCCCTCTAGGGCTTGCCTCTGCTGCAGAACTGCTGCCCAAACTCATGTCCTTTCCAGGAAACCCACACCCAATAGCTGCTCGGTGTGGGAACAACAAACTTAAATGGCTAGATATGAAATATTTCAGGCTTTGTGGGCCATACAGCTTCTGTCACAACTACTCAGCTCTCCCCAAACAAAGTGGAAGCAGCCTTAGACAATATATAATTGAATGGGTATGGCTATGTTCCAATAAAACTTTATTTATAAAAACAGGTGGCAACCTGGATTTGGCCCACATCCTACAGTTTGCCCACCCTTGATATAAAGGACAGGTCACCTCAGCCCAAGCTAAGGCCACTCTCAGGGGCCATTCTGGCTCCAGAACTGTGTGTTGGGCCAGCTGGCATTGGTGCTGAGCTGCAAAGCAGCACGACTTCTCCTTCTGCCCACTTCTGCTCCTTCTCCTCCTTTCCAAGTCTTGATGTGAACATCCCACATGCTGTTCTCCGTATTAGAGTCTGCTTCCCAGGGAACCTGCCCTGCACCCCACTAAAATTGGGGGTAGTTTGTTACACAGCAATAGAAGACCGGAACATTCACCATCTTGAACTGGGTCTGTTTATGATGCCCAGGCAACAGAAATCAGGTTTGCCTTTCTCTGGGCCTGGTTACCTCATGCCCTACTCAGTCTTCTTGTGCTGAGCAACTCAATGCCAACAGTGCTACCTGACCACAGAAATGAGAACAAGGAACCACCAGGGAGCCCCCGTGAGGGACCAGCCTGCAAAGTGGCAGTGCCTGGCAGACTGAGAGAAAGCAGACACAGGTCATCTCTAGTTTTCTCCATCTAACCTGTTCACAGGTCCTGTTCAAATCTCATGCTGTTCACAATGAGGTCCACACTGTCACTTGCCCATGGAGCCAAATCATTCAGCTAGACATTAGCGGGGTTAGGAGAGCCCCTATGTCACTGGGCCTGAACCCATCACTGGTTTCCTGCTGCCCTGAAGGCCCTACATACATACTCATCCTCCTTCACACCAACACAGGAAGGCAGATGCTTTAGCCATGAACCTTTACTTATAATGACCTTTAGCCATTAATCAAAGTAACTAAAAGTAAGTAATTTCAGCCAACGTTTGGGAGCATAAGTATCATTTGATTCAGCCCCCAAATCTCAGAAGGTAGAAAGTGACCTGAAGATTTTTTTTCTCATAGACACTTTCACATACATGCTTAGAATCACAACTCGAGTGCTTACAGTGTTGTGGCCGAAAAGCAGAATAATGTCAACAAGATCAGTCAAACCTTGGCACTTTCATTCTTTGTTCCAAATTTTACATTTTGTTTAAGCGAAGGAAGATTGATGGAGAGAGAGAAAGATGAGTAACCTGTGCAGTAAATTTAGAAAGCAAGTCTAACCTCTTTTATTAGTTCTTTTAGTCAGTGTTTTAAATTACAGCATTATCATGGAAATTGTGTGAAATGAATGCTAATAAGCACTGGCTGTTTGCACCAAGAGAGCTGGAAAACATCAAGGTTCCCTTCCTTCCCATGCCTTTCACTCCCACCACGGCCTCCTCTGAAAGCTAGCTGTAACAGAATGTAATTAGAACATATATAGCTTTAAAAACACAAAATGGGCCTTCAGAGTGACATAAGAGAAATTATCACAGGATTCCAATTTCTAAATTAAAACACTATTCAGGGTCCCTGACTCTTGCTAGGAATTGTATAAGACATAACAGGTCTTGATTCTGGACTAAGTCTGGTTATCACCTAAACTGCAGGAGATTCTTGGCTACAAGCTAACTATACGTGATGAGCCATTTCAAGGCAAACATTATGATTCTGCAGTGTTGGGCTGGGTTTCCCCATTTGGTGTCACAGAGCAAGTAGGTGTGGTTGGTGAATTGGGGGCCAATGGAACAATTCAGGAAGCATGGCAGACTCGACACGTAGACCATTTTACATGGCAGTTCAGGGCTCCAGCGCCAGTGTTCCAGCAAGCAGGGTGGAAGCTGCCTCAGAAGTCACACAGCATCAAAAGTGAGTCACAGGCCCCTCCAGATTCAAGAGGAGGGGATCTGGAATACATCCCTTAATGGAGGAATTTCCAGGGTCTAGACAAACATGCAGGGCAGGAAATGATGTTGCAGCCAGCTTTGGAAAATATGTCACACTGCTTTTGACAGATGAACTGAAATTCTCAATCTTATTTCACCTAAATGTATATTTTATAAGCGCTAGGTACAGGTCATTGTATTAGTTTGCTATAGCTGCACTAACAAATTGGATGGCTTCAGATAACAGAAATTTATTGTCCCAGTTCTGGAGGCTAGAAGTCTGAAATCAAGGTGTCAGCAGGGTCATGTTCCCTCTGAAACCTGAAGGGAAACTTCCTTGCTTCTTCCTCCCATGTTTCCCTGAAAATAAGACCTAGCCGGACCATTAGCTCTAATGCATCTTTTGGAGCAAAAATTAATATAAGACCCCGGTGTCTTATATTAGATCATATAAGACATATATTATGTAATATATATTATGTTATATATTACATAAGGCCGAGTCTTATATTAAAATATGACCTGGTGTTATTATATTATATTATATTATATTATATTATATTATATTATATTATACCTGGTCTTATAGTAAAATAAGACCAGGTCTTATATTAATTTTTGCTCCAAAAGACGCATTAGAGCTGATTGTCCGGGTAGGTCTTACTTTTGGGGAAACAGGGTAGCTTTTGGCAGTTTGCCAGCAACCTTTGGCGTTTCTTGGATGTAGATGCATTATTCCAACACTCTGCCTGTACATGGCCTTCTCCCAGGGTCTCTTCATGTCGTCTTGCCTTTGTGCGTGTCTGTGCCTGGGCCAATTTCCCCTTTTTATAAGGACACCGGTCAGACTGGATTAGGACCCACCCCGGTGGTCTCATTTTAAACGGATTATATCTTCTGCTAAGCCCTTCCTTTCCAATAAGGTCACATTTCTGAGGTACTGGGGTTAGGACTTCAACCTATCTTTCTTGGAGAGGACACAGTAACAGGTAGTAACTGCTCAAGGCTGCAAATAAAATGTTACCGGATGGCTAAAGCAACTCAGGAAGAGGAAGCAATGAACAGGGAGGGTATTTAGAATCCGCTACTGCTTTTTTAGTCTTGCGTTCAGGTTCTATGAAGGAAGGGTTCATTCCTGCACTGTTATAAAAACTCTTAAATTCAAGTCAGAAAAATGTAGGTGAGAAATGCACATCTGTTCTAGTCCTCAAGTAATTACCTCAACCCTTTGAGATGAGTCTCCGTTTAATCTGAACTGTCCTGGCGGCTGTGATGTGAACGTGTGAGGGGAAGGAAGTACCAAGACTTCTTGGCTCTGCCTCTAAATAACCCAAACTGGAAAGTCAGTGCTCCACTGTCCTCACTATGTGTGGGCTGTTCTTTCTTGTTAATTTTGGAAAGTTTCCTAAAAGGTTTTCACATTCTCACCTCTCACACTCTAATTTAAATTCCTTGGGTAACTGAGGACTTGGCAGAATGTAACCTGAAGCTGGGGTACCTGACGGGAACGTGGGGATGAGACCCCATATCCTCCTTTTCCCACATTTGTGAAATAGGTGAGACTTTAAGGTCCAGAGTAGGTTGGGGGTTTGCTGAACATCATTCTTCGCTTATATACTGTGTTGTCCCCAACTCACACAAATAATATCAAAGGAGTTCCTAACCTTCACACGTTCTTTGAATTCAAAATGCAAGCTGCGTCTGAAAATACATTTTCTGTCTGTTTCCACCTCAAATTCAACTAACAACTTCAAAGGCATTCTGGGGATTCTCACGGAAGAGAATGCCTGGCACTCAAAATCCATGGGGGAAATGATGTTTCATTTTACTCAGGGAGGTTGTGCAAAAAGGCAGGCAGGCGCCTTCTGAAGGTTTCTAGAATGAAATCCCTAAGGGAAGACTATCGCTCAAAGGTTAAAAGGCGTTGGAGGCAGGCATTCTGGGTTTCAGTCTGGGCTCTGTGACTTCAGATAAGTTACTTTCTGAGGCACAGTTTCTTTGTCTATAGAATGAGGATGTTAATACCTACTGAATAAGGATATGATAATAATAAGTATAGCATGAGAATATTATTACTACTGGGGGGGGTGAATGGGGATAATATGACTTAGGATATGAGTGTCTGGCACACAGTAAATATATCCACCTTCCATGCAGTCACCACTGGCCTTCAGTCTTCTTAGCCACAGGTGGGGTGAGAAAAACCCTTGAAGCTCTTCTGCTTCTTTTGTCCAGATGCTAGTCAATAGTGAGGGATTCTGATGTGGCTGTCTTGCTAACAAAGGAATGAGGCCACACACGCCTGTGATTAAGTAGGAGGGTTTTCCTGAAATCGGTGGACATTCCCGGGGCCAAAAATCTGGGGAAGAGGTCGGTACCTAGCCATGAAATAGGTCAGCTAGAGGGTGGGCCTTGGTTCTGTGGGAGAGAGAACACCTCTCGCTGAATCTTTCCTTGGGTCTGGACTTAGAGGAACCCAGATGTGCTTGAGAGCAACCAGGAGGGCTGGGAGAAAGGGCACACACCCTAGGGGGAAGGCAGGCTGGGGCTGAGCAGGAGGAAGTGCTGGCAACCCCAGCCCAACACCAACCTTTTCATGGGACTCTAGCTCCCTCCTGTTAAATAACAATTATTTAACGTGTTTCTGTAGCGTCCCAATTGTATAACAGGAAATTAAGCACAAAGCGGTTTCTTGCTGAGACAAGTGTTAAGAGAACACAGAGGCCTGTGTGGAGGTGACAGAGGTGACTAGAGAGTCCCCAAGGGAAGTTCAATCTCATAGGCCAAAGTGACCAGCACACCCAGATACCTCTTCCCCCTCCCCCCATGGCCAACCTGGATGACTTACCCAGAGTGATGGCACATTCCCCTATGGAAGCCGTTCTATTGGGGAGACTTGAACTTTAATTTGGTCTCTTAAAAATGTTACTATTACCCAAGAAATACAAAAATATATTCTCCTTAAGAAAAAGGAAAACATCCATATATAAAACTACAATCCCTTGTGTCTATCTCCCCTCCTTGTCAATCGTGGCCCTCTCCCTCCCCACCTCCCCGAAACACACACTATTGTGAATATGGTGGACAGCCCTCTGGAACATTGTATGGATGTTCTGTGAACCACACAGCGCTGATTTATCAACATTTTAAGAACAGAAATGGCATGAAACTATATGCACTTCGCTCTTCAATTTGCTCTCTCACCTCAGCAACGCCTGTTGGTAGAGAGCTCTTCATCCTCGCCACCGCTCCCTGATATTCACCAGCATGTCTAGATCAGTGTGTCTAGCCATTCCCCGACGGAAGGGCTTGTCGTGTTTCCAAGTTTTCGCTATCACAAATGATGAGGCAATGATTTTTTTGGTGTACCTGGTTCCTCTGATGGTGTGCGAGTTTTTCTCAGCTCGAGGTTATACAGTCCAACCTGGAACTTCTGGTTCATAGGTTATGCTGGTTTTTACATATTTGAGGAATGTGCTGTGTCACCACAGCCCTGGTATTATAACTTTGGGCCAAACCAATGGATGAAATAAATGAGTCACTGTTGTATCCTACGTTTCCCTGCTTGGTACTCTTTCACAGGCTTAACGGCCGTTTGTTTTTGAGTGGGTGTAACCATCTGCTCACACCCTTTGCCCATTTTTCTAATGGACTGTCATAGTTTTTAATTTTAATTGATTGATAGGTGTTCCTTCTATCCTCTCCATACTAAGCCTTGATCTCTTATGTATTCCAAATGTTTTCTCCCAATCTGTCATTTGCCTGTTTACTTTGCTTAAAGGGACGTTTTGTTAAACAGACTTTCTAAACTTAGATGCAGTCAAATTTACCAACGTTTCTAGAAATCAAGGCTTTCTAAACCAAATGTGAGGACAATGAAATAGCAGGTGGAATTTAGCAGCTCTGTGATCCAAGCAAGGTGCTTAGTCTTCCTGCACTTAGAGATATTAATGATGGCTGCCACTTATAGATATTAATGATGGAGCCCAGACAGGCAAATGGAATTTTAAGGGCTGTTTTTTTCCAGCACTACTGCTCCTCCCCACACCCCTGCGTGTCTCTAGATTGGGAGACACCTGAGGGGAGCATACATATTGCTGATCCCCTGAACCTATTGCAGAGCCGGTTACAGGCATCTCTTCCCAACTCTACCTTTAGCTGTATCCCATCAAAACTGGAAATTGGCCATGGTGGGACTCGTACCATAGAAATAGACAAACATTACCAATCAGGCTTGTCTCATCCGGAGAGCCAGCTGTCATACATTTACCAGCAAACCACTGAGTACAGTGTCCTAGGCCCACCACCTGCCTTCATTACCTTCAGCTGGGGTCTGCTGTTCCTACCATGGACAATGGTTAGAAAATTCCTTCTTGTGCAGACCTGAAATCTAGGGCTGGTAACATAGGTCTTCAGTCTGCCTTCTAGAACCGAGGTCAACAAACATTTCCCCATAAGATCTGTGGGTCTCCATGCAGTCTCTGTTGCAACTATTGGACTCTGCTACATATACTTGCTTTTTTCTGCAGCCATTTAAAAATGTAGAACCATTTTTTTCCCCTTGAGGGCTATACATAAACAGGTGGCAGGCTCTGGCTCACGGGCTATAATTTGCCGAGCCCTGCTCCTGAACAGCATGGGCCACAGAATACAAGCCACTCCGTGAACTTCCCTTCTCTGAAGATGGTTCTCACAAACCTCTGGGTCTTTTCTCCTCAAGCCTAGGGTTCTGCCAGGGTTGCTCTTAAAGTCAATTCCAAATACAGGTGAAGTGACTTAGGAATGTTTCTAGAATCTCCTTCACTGGGCCACTGTAGCTGTGGTGGGCATTGATACCACAGGCCCAGTTAAAGCAAGAAAAGGTCCAGAAACCTGGACTGAGGTCAGTCAGGTACTCTGGGCAACTCAGGAGTATCACAGGATTTAGAAGCAGCAGAGCACAGGGGACCTATATGCATGTTAGCTGTGTGGTCCAGGGCCCTAGGCAGTCGTCTAACTGATGCGACAGGGGACAGAGATGAGCTGGCACAGCGGAGCCCTGCCCACATGGTAGATTCATGATCAAAACAAATGGCTGTTGCCATTTTAAGTCACTAAGCTTTGGAGTGGTTTGTTACGCAGCAAGAGTTACCCAGGACGGGCCTCAGAAGCCTATCTCCTCGGGCTTTTGTGAGGATTAAATGACGTGACGTCTGTATGATGAGCTCAATGCTGTGCACATAAAAAGTCCTCAATAAATGGCAATTATTATTCAGGAAAAAATATAGCTGCTTGATTCCGT
Organism: Rhinolophus ferrumequinum; assembly: GCF_004115265.2. Classification (NCBI taxonomy): domain Eukaryota; kingdom Metazoa; phylum Chordata; class Mammalia; order Chiroptera; family Rhinolophidae; genus Rhinolophus; species Rhinolophus ferrumequinum. The sequence goes on along the minus strand of NC_046295.1, from coordinate 49,743,801 downwards.
TTCAGAGGCAGGGAAATGTTGTACCTCCTTAGCTTAGAGGCTTTAGCCCTCGGGCTGAGCTTTCTAAAGAGGACGATGTTTTTTGTGGCTTCTTCATTAAACTAGATGAAATGAAAAGCATTTAGCACAGAGGATGGCACATAGAAGTTGCTCAGGGATCGTCAAAAATCTTTCTGCTTTGATGCTCAGAAACTTTCACAAAAGCTCTAACTCGTGTTACACCTTCACTCCCAACCCACCCTCAGCCCACCGTGTAATCACTCCACCTGGGATTACAACTCTGCACTCTGATCCTCGCACTCTCCAAGAATCACCAATTTTATTTCAGTGCCTTTGTATCCAGGGGGAGAGGGAGCCTCCATGATTCAAGGGGGGACAGACTGTAACTGGCAAGAAAATTGAATAAGGGAACAGTTGGTCTACATGCTTCAGGATGTATGCTTTGCGCATGAGGGACCAAATCTGTTAGCTCTGCCAGCTGTGACAAGAAAAGAAAGATTCCAGTCTTATAAAGAGACCCACATTTGGGAAAAATTTGGGATCTCCAAAAGGTCTCTTGTCTCAAAAATCTGGTCTTCTAGGAGGACTGACTTTATAAAGTACTGACTAATCTGTGAAGCTGGATTATAGTATGGCTTCTGTGGAAAAAACGAAGATTTTAAAGCAATCACTTTTTCATTCAGAATGAAAGAGCAGAATCATGACTTCCTTTTAGTATCCCAGATGGAAACAGAATGCTAGATTAGTAAACAGAAAATGTATCATGATTTGTCAATACCAGCAGGCACAGCACAACATGGGACCAGACTGTATTACTCAGCTGTTACAAAGGTGGCGGAGAGTTGTGGACAAAGCATAATAAGCGACTGTGCTCCGGTCCGAGTGGTCCCCTGATATGATTATCTGACCCCTCACTGAAATGACTGCATGCTCAAATTCAAGGCCAAATGATGGAGCTGCAGATTTTCAAACAAGAGGCTGCAGTTCTCAGCTAGACATTGTATAAAAAAAAACAGACAAACAAACAAACAAAAACCCCTTTTTTTCTAATTGAAGAAGCTTTATGTGGAATATAATGAGGCATTTATGAAACAAGTCAACAAACCAAAACCAGATTCGTTTCTCTTCCTCTTTCAGGAACAAAATCTACTTGCCTTCTACCCACTGACTAGACCAAAATGACTGCAACTTTTGAAAATATGCTATTAATTCAGAGACGTGGTTTGTTAGAGCCAGCTCTCTGGAGAAGAAAACCTTGATTGGTTGTTTTCTGGGTGATCAAGGCCTGCTGCTCAGGCAGTGGGTGACGTGTCACGCCTACAGGATGTCTTATGTAGGTGGTCATCACACCTGCAGTGGATCGTGTGAGACACAGCCCTCCCGCCCCCAAGTATGAGCACTTGCTCATTTTCTGATTCCGCACTTGCATTTTTGTTTCCGTATCGGGTAGAGACAGAGGGGACATGGGAAAGAGAAATGGATGGCGGCGGTAACATAAAAATATTCCAAACAGATAAAAATCAGTTTAAAGCTTCCAGAAACCTCCCAGACACAAAAACCATGGAGGCCATCAATTCAGGAAGCGAAATAGAAACGTGTAACAGCAAGAATAGAAACCTTTGTAGAGCAGTGGCTCAATGTGCTTCCCAAATAACTCCATGAGATGAAAGGATGCCCTTGGAAAGAGGAGGTTTCTCACACTGTGTGTGAGACGGGCTGTGTTGGCAGCCCAGCACGAATGTTTGGAGAACCTTAGAGTGATGAGAAGCCCTGGATCTGGAGCCACCCAGGCCTTGGTTCTAATGGGGGTGATGAGGAAAGGGAGAGTAGAGAGAGAGAGTCAAAAGTAACCACTCCAGAGGAATTTTAAACCAATTCAAATGAGAAAAAGCAGATGCTAGTGTGCCAGAAAGAAAACCCAGAGTCAGAGTAGGTCCTTAGCCACCAGGGCTAGGGATGCAGGGTGGATTTAAAACTGAAGCATGAGGTGGGTCCCCCATCAGTCAGCACCCAGAGGGTTGCAGATAGTCTTGGGCTCCACATTTTAAGAGAGATGCAGAGTCTGGAGAATATTCAGGAAATACCATCCCGACTATGAGGGTGATACACACGAGACCAATTGTAAAGACTGTACCCTCCCTGGGAAGTTTTGGGATGTCAGGAGATGCAGGAACGCTGGGTGCTAGTGGCCCCAGCAATGGAGGAATCCTTGGCTGAGTTGGTTCCTGCAGGAAGCCCACGAGAAAGGCCACATATGGCCTTCCGGGCATGGCACCCTGCAGTTCAATGGCTGAGCTTGACAGCTGAGTTACCACAAATGGGGTACAGGTGTGCAGGGGTACAGGTGTGCAGAGGTACAGGCGTTCCAGCCCTCAGGTGTCTGGATGGAGCGCAGAGGTGCCTTGTGGGACCTTGAGGGCAGTCATCTCCAGCCACGAAGAGTCTCATCCGTTTACTCCAGTGCTCCAGATGAGATGTGCAGTGTGCACTGGATGATGTGACACAGGGGACGAGGCGCTGCTAGAGGCAATGTGGGGAGGACACGTGGCAGAGAAGGAGCTGCGAGATAAACTTCCTCAGCCCATGCAGATTTCTTGAACGAAAGAAGGTCCTCATGGAAAGGGAAATAAGAAAGCAAACAGCGAGACTGAGCACGGCTTAAGCCAACCCTCTTTTTACTTTCATGGCCTCAGTCCAAGCTTTGGAAACCCACAGAAATAATTAGGCCAATCAAAAGTGGGGCAAACGGAAAAGCCGGGGCAGCCAGACATCTCTTCAGCCTGGGTCATTACAACTGGTGCTAGAACAAAGGCCGTGGGAAGTAAACCAAGCTGGGACAGCCAAAGATGCAGGTTTATTCCAAAATCAATCTGTCTCGTCTAGTTGAAAACAAGGGAAGGCTATTATCTGGGGACACACAGGGGCCCACCCCTCCCAATGCTGACAGGGTTTATTCTCTCCGACAGTCCAGCCCAAAGGCTCAAATGAAGGCTGCTGGTTGTTGTTAAGGACCTGGAAATCCCAGATGAAAGACCCCTGGCCCATCAGATAGGGATGCCAGCCAACCCCTTCTTTAGTCACCCCCCAGATGTGGAAAGCTGCAATTTAAAGGAGGCATAGAGCAGAGTGGTCCTTCCCTTGAGGTTGGTATGGTTTTGAGAAGGAAGAAGGGTTGGAGGAGGAAGAGATGGAGAGATGGAAAAGGTGAGAGTCGATATTCACTCAGCAGGTGGGGAGGCCTTAGATCACTTCAGTTCCCCCCTGAGGCCACTGGCAGAAGATGGGGAATCAGGCAGAGAAGGGGCATGGAGCTGAGCATCAGGTCCTCTGACCACCTCAGTAACAGGCAAGGTAGGGGAAGAAACCCTGAAACCCTGCTGTGGTTGATGAGGACGCTGAGAGCAAAGAGCCACCCCCACCCGAGGCCTCTAAGAAAGATGGAGACGAGTCTAGATCTCTTTTTCAACAGCATCGTCAGCCTGGGGTCATGTCAGGCTTTGAGCAGGGTTGGCTCTATGTAGAATGGGCACAGGTGACTTGATTGTCTGAAGAGCTCACCTTGTTTCTTTCCTTTCTTCTTTTACATAAATGTTTATTGAGTACCTGCCATGTGACGGGCATTACCATACTAGATGCCAGTGACAATCAGCAGCTTTAATTTTAGCCACCCACCTCTGACTCTCATTGGCATCTAGCATCATAACGTCAGGCAGACTGTAGATTCTCAACTCCTGTCCTTCAGAATCCCATCAATTCCCCTTCTGCCCTACTCTTTTCCCATCCCCCCCTTAAATACATGGCCCCATGTCTCAACCCTTTCTGGCCCATAGTGGAAATGAGCTAAGGTGACAAACTGTTCTGTTTTCCGGAAAAAAGAGGGCTACTTTTGGCAGGTCACACATGATGCATCCTCTTTACATCCCCAGCATCTTAACTCTAGAAAGGCCCCTCACTGATGTTTATCAAGATTTCCTATCAGTCTCCTTGACTGAATTCAACTTCAGCCACTTTTATCGGGCACTGACTGTGTGCTAGTATTAATAGCATCCTCTTCTGGATGCTGGAGCTAGAAACAGAGTAAGTAAAATGCTGGCACATCCCTGGAAAGCTCCCAGTTCATTACGGAAGAAAGATACACAAACATTTAAAATATAGCATGGTAAGTGCTATAATGAACACACTTCCAAAAGGTGATGAAAATACACATAAGAAAGCAATTAAATCTGTGTGAGCTGGGCTTTGACGGTGAGTAGGAGTTCTCTAGGTACATAAGGTATGGCATGTCATGCAGAGGGTGCAGCCTAAACAACGGGTTGGGGTGTCTAAGAACACGGCATGATCTGGTAAAGGAGAGATTCTCTGTGGGTGGAGCTTTGGGGCAGAGATGAAAGGGGTGGAGGGGAAGTAGTTGGATTTAAGGAAGCGGCTGGACATAGGTTCAAAGATCCTACACCATTCTATGGAGCGTGGGCCTCTTTCTGTGGGCACGAGGGAGTCATCAGAGATGTTTGCTAAAGCTTTACTAAGACATAACTCACATACCACATAATTGACGGTTTTAAGGTATACAGTTCAATGGTTTTTAGTATATTCACAGAGTTGTGCAACGATCACCACAATCTAATCCTAGAACATTTCATCATCCCCAGAAGAAACCTGGGGCCCATTAATAGCCAGTCTCTATTCTCCATCACCACTGCCCCGCCTGCCCTCGGTGGACCACTCATCTACTTTCTGTCTCTATAGATTTGCCTATTCTAGACATTTCATATAAATCAAATCATATGATATGGGGTCTTTTGAGACTGGCTTCTTTCACTCAGCATAACGTTTTCAGAAACATAGGCACCTTTCCATTATCTCATTTAACCCTTGGGTACAACAGGAGGGTGGTATTGTCCCTAGCCTCCAGATTCCGAAAACTGAGCCCATTCTATCCAGATATAGGGGTGAGGGGTTCTAATTCCCAGACAGTAGCTTCTAGAGGAGGGAATATTTTAGTGTGCGTCCTAAAATTCTGCTAAGCCCATATAGGACTTAGCCTACAAGGCCCATCATCTATCTTTTCTAAGCTGTCAACTTTTGCAGGGGACAGGCGGGGTGAGTTAAATAAACAAGACCACCTTGGAGTAGGGAGGACAATCCCATCCTGCCCCACTCACTCTGCTCCTCATCTAGGGCTGGCCAGTCAGTCACCTTGACCTTTACCTCCCAGGGCAGTGCTTCTCATAGTCAGGTGGTTCTTGAGCCCCATTTGTCCTCCTCACTTTCCAAGCAGTGATTCAGTACCTTTTGAAAGCTAACCTGGACTGTGAAGACCTTTCTATTTCTCTCCAGCATGGCTTCTCTGGCAGCACTGTTCTTGCCCCTCATTTCTTAGCCTTTCCGTGATGCGGGAGGGGCATAGAACGTCCTAGCGTTCCTGTAGAAATGAGGTCCAGGAGGTAGGATGGCCTTGTGGGGGCTCTGGTTACAGCTGCCCGTGCATATCTGCCCTCTCAGTATGTTTCTTTGAGGGCAAATATGTGCCCTCCTGCAGCTGTACCTCAGGATTAAACAAGATAATGTAAGGCAGGGGTCCCACAGTGCTCACCCAAGGAATCAAATACGTGCAGCCCCCCTTTCTTCTCCAAGGAAAGCCTCTCTCGTCCTTTATCTACATCCTTCCTCTAAGGCAGTTTGTGGAAGAGCCACACCAAACTGAAGTGCCTTAAAAGAAGTGAACATTTTACCCTATGTTTCTAAAATAATTCTACTTCAATTTTGCCATCAAAATATCGGGGGGAAAGTTACAGACACTCTGTCATCTAGGGAAGACCAGGTCCTTTAGCCCATGTCTCACTTATACTTAATTTCATCAATAGAGCAGCTTTCACGTTGCACTGTAGCCGTGCCCAGGAACCGTACAGAGACTGGAAATGAAACTCATATTTCAGAAAAGAACAAGCCAACACTACTGTCCCAGTAGAGCCCGAGGTTCCTCATTTCCATTACAATAACTTTGGCCATATTGAAAACAAGCTATATACATTTAAAAAAAAAATTGGTTAAACCTAAGAAGGTGAGGTAATATTCAGTTACTTGGAAATACAAATTAAGAGAAATAAAGCAATACAAGATTGTTTTGGGGAGTAGTTCCATCTGCTTTTTAAACAACATTTTGCAATGACATGAGGCAGAAGGGAGGCTCCAAGGGGCTCACGAATGGTCAGGAGAGATTGTTAATGACCTGCCCTAAACACTAGCCTAGTAAGGGAACTGTACGCACGACCTGTGGTCTGGTCTCTATTTTCTGGTGCACCAGCGAGGGGTGACGTCTCTCCCGCTTCCTGTCTCCAAAGCTGACCCCGACCACCATCCCAGAATTCTGGGTGCAGCAGTGCCTAGATGTGGGTGCCATATGAAAGCCAGGCAGGCAGTTTGGGCTGAGCCTGGACCACCAAAATCGTAGCCCTTGGCCTGGGAGGGAGCTGGGCCCTGGGTGTGGAGAGGCAGCCGAGTGGGACATGGAGCCGGTGATCATGACTGGAATGGCCCCCGCCATGCAGAGAAGAAACTGGCGCTAGCAAGGAGAGGGAACAGGGCGAGAGGGGAACCAGAATGTCTGAGGGGGTCAGTGGAAGCCACAACTCCACAGAGTTCCCATTGGTGACATCCTCTCCAAGTGCTGGTTAGGGCAGCGGTTGACCAAGACAGGAATAATAATGAGATTTGTGACATGGCTGTGAGTTTCCAAGAGGAAGTGCGAATAGTTCTCAGGGATTTCAACTACCCCCCAAGAGTCATCAGGTAGAGTCTGTGGCCCCTGGGGAGTGGTCTAAGAATAGCTGTGACTAGAGCTATAGGAGTCCCCAAGGCTGGCTGGTAGGCAGCAGTGTTACCCCGTTTACCAAACCTTAATGATGATCGGTCTTTCTTGGAGATAAGCAAGATTCCAAATACCGTTTATCTATAACTCAAGTATATAGCACAGAGAACATCAAGCCAGATATTAAAATTATGAATATGTGATAAAAACTACAGATCTATGAGCTCAGATGCTACATGTGGTTTGTTTTTATGATTTCCATCGTCCCACTTTTCTAAAACCATCGGAAATCAAATATCCACTTAACGTGACTAAAAATGCCTATTTAATAAACACAATGCAAACACTTTTCAACTGAACTGGCAAGAAGTTAAGAGTGTGGGGGAAGACGTACATACAGGGTTTTATTTCTTGAGCGAATGCCTGGATGGAAAATCACCCTATTTTACGTGATTTAATTCTGTTGTGAAAGGTTGAGACTGTTGCCAAATGCACTTCAGATCTCTGTTCTTGCCTAATCGTAGCTATCTGAGGAGCCAGATGCCAAGAGTGTAACCCAGAACAGTTCTTGAAATTACCTTTGTGAATAAAAACAAAAGTTCAAAAAGTTAAAAAAGCTGGCTCGAGCTCAGAGAAGAGAGGACAAATGCAGCAGGAAAAAAAAAAGCCATTTAAGAAATCTGAGTGTGCTTTTGTGAGGACCAAGAGAGGAGCAGAGAATGGGGGTGGGAGTCGGGAACCGAAAGGGCTCCGGCATCAGATACACCTCATTTACCAGCGTCACGTAGGTCCCTGTGTCTGAATTTAGCTTACTATAACTCCGCCACTTTTAAGATAGCTTGAAACCATCACTTCGGTCACTGCATTTGCTTCTTGAAAGGCTCTTGCAATTCTGGATTTGCTGACAGTGCAGCAAGAATCATCCACATACATCCACTGTGCTGCTAGACAAGGAAAAAATTCATAATCATATTCTTACTAGTTTGCATCTCGGGTTGGTTACGAAAGAGAGTGATCCTACTTAATGATCCTGCATAAAGTGGTCTAATATTGCACAAATGTTTGACTACAACTCGGCAGTTGTTTGCCATGAACAAACTTGAATTCCAGAAATTATTAACTTAGCCAAAGTCAAAAAGAGAACTAAAGAGGGGAGTTGTTCCACAGGTACAGAGTTTCAGTTTTGCAAGATGAAAAAGTTCTGGAGGTCTGTTGCACAACAAGGTGCATATAATGAACACTACTGTACTGTGCACTTAAAAGTGGTCTTGACGGTCAATTTTATGTTGCGGGTTTTTTTTTTTTTTACCACAATAAAAAATAAATAAAATTTCCTTTTTAAATTAAAGAAATAATAGAATGCATTATTCATTCCATGACCTTATGCTCTGCTCTGCACTTGGCTACAGCATATACTTCATTAATTAAATTGAATTTCCGAGAGAGAGAGAGAGAGAGAGAACACATGTGTACTAGCTAAAAATGGTTGATTAAGTATCTGCTTTAAATTCCAAGCAGAACAAATAAAGAGGAAAATGGGAAGAATTAGGTTTGGAGAACCCAAACTGGCTTGATGTCTTTGGAACAATCCACTATGCCAATACTTACATGGCAATTCTAGGATTTTTACTTTAAATCTTAACAGGGTGACCTTTCAGACAGGTGATTCAAAGCTACTAAAGTGACTATCCTGAAGCGGGCCGAGATGAGGTGATGTCCGCTTCTGCCTTAAGTCAGACCCAGAACCCCCCGCCCCCTCCAGTCCTCCTCTGCCCAAGCCTTCTGCAGGGAGTAGAATTCACATATCACATCATGTCTCAGTTGCCTAATGGAACTACCATGATGCGGTGTTTTCTTTTGTTTTTTACTAGCTTACAGAACTGTGGATTAACCTATGAGTGGGCTCCCAGGTTAGGACTTACAGTTTTTTACTCAACTAGTGCTTCTGTCTCAGTTTGCTAGGGCTGCTGTAACACAGTAGCACACACTGGGGGGCTTAAAACGGCAGAAATGTATTGTCTCAGTTCTAGAGGCCAGAAGTCCCAAATCAAAGTGCTGGCTCCTCCTGATGGCTCTGAGGGAGAATCTGTTCCAGGCCACTCTCCTGGTAGTTTGTACATGCATCACTCCAATCCTCCAGCTTTGCATGGCATTCTCCATGCGTCTCTGTTGTCACATGGGCTTCAGGGCCCACCTTACTCCAGTACGACCTCATCTTAACTAATTACATCTACAATGACCCTATTTCCAAATCAGGTCACCTTTTGAGGTAGAGGGTGGCTAGGACTTCAACATAGCTTTTTCGGGGGACACAATTCAACCTATAACAGCTTCTCAAAAGGTGAACCCCAGTCCAGGAGCATCACCAGGGCATGTATTTAAAATGCAAATTCTTGGGCTCCACCCTGAATCTGAAACGCTGGAAGTACAGGCAATTTAATGTATATTTTAACAAGCCTTCCAAGCAATTCTGATGCACGCTCAAGTTTAAACCATACTTTGGAATGCTTTGGAAAGTGTGCATCCAACAGAATTACTAGCCCTTTGGGGATGCCTCTGACTGTATTTATCCCATCTTGCTTCTCCCACAGTAGTGAGCAAGTAATGTTTATTGCTCACATGAAGCAGGCTAGAATCTGGAGGTCTACATAGGCCACATGTGGCCTTCACGTTGGTTTTATTTTGTTCCTGAAGACTGTGAACTAATTGCCAACATGGAAAACCTAGATTACAGACTTTCCTTGGAAAAAAAACCAAAAAAGAAAATAAGCAAGATCTGGCAACACTGGATCCAAAATTCTACATGGCAACAGTCAATTGACTGGTGGCTTCCTCTTGGAGGTGGGGCATGAGGGTTCCAGTTAGCCACAGTCCTCACCATTCCCTGATGCCTCCCTGATACGAGGCTTCATGCAGACCAATCTCTCCCATTTACATTGCCGATCTGATCCCTAAAAGCATTTGGGTCTGAACCATGGCTGGACAGAGGGAAGCTAGATAGAAAAATACATCACTATCCACAGTCTGAAACACTTAGCTGTTTCTGAGCGGCCAGTTTAGGAATGGAATTCTAGAAGCCAGTGTCTCTGATTAACACTGACTTGGAATTCGGACAGTGTGACTTCACTTTTCATCAGGTAACAGGGCAAATTATGAAATGACTCAAGCACTGAAGATAAAAGCTTTGTAGTGCCTAGCACGTGTGGGTGAGCTATAACACAGTAAAGGGAGACTTTGTATCGGCAGGACTTCTTTAGGGCACAACAGGGTGTGGAGGACACAAGATCGTGAATTTGAGACATCACATATGCCTCCTTCGTGTAGATGGAGTACATGCTGCGCTGAGCAGCCACAGCCGATCAGCTGTGAAAAGATGATTTCCCAGGGAAGCAAGTGGGGAAAAGTCATTCTTTCAAGTTACTTTCATGGCTCAACACAAATTTTAAAGGGCAGATCCTGGACTAGGATTTGACAATTGTGCCTTTAACGCAGATGCCAAATCGTTTCATAAAAAGGACAGAAAAGATACAATTTCTGTACCTCCTCCAGGATACTGGGAGCGGTTCCTAAAAAAGCGAGCAGAGTGGTGGTTTGGGGTCTCTTTATCTCAGCGTAAGGAGGGGCCTGGAGTTCAGAGGCAAGAACTCACACGCACCAGTGGAGATGGGCACAAGGTCTCCATGTGGGAACAAGCTTCATCAGTAAGCCTCAGGAAGATCTCTGTCTGTCATGGAGTTCATCCCAAAGCAATAAATCAGAAAAGTACATCTGTCAAAGCTTATTTACTGTGCCACAAGATACAGACAAATGGCCACTAATAGTCATAGGGCTATTTTCTGACAAATTCTTAAATTTTATTCTCTCCTGAACTACCACCACATCTTAGCATTCTTAAGAAAGAAAAGAGACAGACTATGTCACTGATGACTCAATCTTCCTTTAAGCTGTTAGAATTTAGAACTATGGAGGAAAAAGGTGGTCTCAGAAAGCAACCTCACAGGTGATCTGGCCATAAATTCCTAACTGAGTGGGTCATGGTGGGTAGTCACGCCCCAGGCCTATAACTTCTTTAGTAAAAGGCTTATCTTTGCCTTAAGCAAGCCCTGTCCACTGTTTCTGTGCATCTTGATGAACTGCACCTTTGAAATAAGCCATAACCACCCTCAAGAGAGCACACAATCTTGTTAACTATCCCGTAATCCAACCCCAGCCTTGCTTTCTCCCACCTTCATGTAATCTTCCTTGCGCTCTCTTCTGAATTTCAAATGCATAAAAAGAAACTGCAAAACTGTTATGCTCTGGAGCATTTGAGTTCTTGCTTCCTGGCAACTGTCATCAGTTTTGGCTCAGATAAACTCTTACAGAATTTTTCTATAGGTTTGGACATTTCTTATGTCAAAAGAACGACAATTTTCTCAAAGGCAAAGATGACTGTTTCTCCCATGCAGACCTAATATTTTGAATAGTCTATTAAAAATTAAAACGCAGGGCCGGCCCGGTGGCTCAGGCGGTTGGAGCTCCGTGCTCCTAACTCCGAAGGCTGCCGGTTCGATTCCCACATGGGCCAGTGGGCTCTCAACCACAAGGTTGCCAGTTCAACTCCTCGAATCCCACAAGGGATGGTGGGCTCGGTCCCCTGCAACTAAGATTGAACACGGCACCTTGAGCTGAGCTGCCGCTGAGCCTCCCAGATGGCTCAGTTGGTTGGAAAGCGTCCTCTCAAACACAAGGTTGCCGGTTCGACTCCCGCAAGGGATGGTGGGATGTGCCCCCTGCAACTAGCAACAGCAGCTGGACCTGGAGCTGAGCACCCAGGCACATGCTCCACAACTAAGACTGAAAGGACAACAACTTGAAGCTGAACAGCACCCTCCACAACTAAGATTGAAAAGACAACAACTTGACTTGGCAAAAAAAGTCCTGGAAGTACACACTGTTCCCCAATAAAGTCCTGTTCCCCTTCCCCAATAAAAAAAAAAAAAAAATTAAAACACAGATCGCGGCACAAAATGGAACAGGCTTGTAATATGAGCACAAAGGTGAGAGAAAGAGAATTATTCTAAGGAATTCGCTCATGTGATCATGGAGGCTGACAAATCTCAAGATCTGAAGGGTGAGTCAGCTGGATCAGCTGGAGACTCAGGAAAGCTGATGTTTCAGATCCAGTCCAAAGGCAGAAACAAGCCAATATCCCAGCTTGAAGGCCATCAGGTAGAAGAAACTCCCTTTAATTGGGGGTAAAGTCAAACTTTTTGTTCTTCGACTGATTGGACGAGGCCCACCCACACTGAGGAGAGCAATCTGCTTTATTCGGTCTATTGATTCAAATGCTAATGTCTTCCAGAAACACCCTCACCGACACACTCAGAATAATGTTGGACCAAATGTCTGCACACTCCATGGCTCAGTCAATTGACACATAAAAGTAACCACCACAACCCCCCATATGTCTGGCAGGTGAAAGGGCAAGGACAACCAGTTCACAGGGGAAGCTGGGATCTGTGGAGGACAAATAGCCAGGGAAGAGAAACTCCCATCTGACTCCCTGGGGAAGCGGCCATCTCCTAAGGCCCCTCCTGCCCCTTCCATCTAAAAGCCACTCTTGGTGAGCTCGCTCACCTTTTATTCAAAGTTGCCACGCCATGAATTATGTAACACTGTATGCCACTATGCACCCACTAGAATGGCTACAATTAAAAACAAATACTGACAATACTGAGTGCTGGTAGAGCAGCTGGAACTCTCCTCATTTGCTGGAGTGACTGAAAGATGGGACAGCCACTTCAGAATACAGTTTGGCCATGCCTTATAAAGTTAAACATACACTTACCACATGACCCAGCAATCGCACTCATAGGGATTTACTCCATGAAAACAAAAACTTAGGTTCACACACACGTCTGTGAGTGAGTGTTTATAGCAGCTTTATGAACGATTGCCAAATACTAGAAACAACCCAAATGTCCTTCAGTGGGTGAATGCAGAAACAAGCATCATGCAGGGGAATACTACCCAGCAATGCAAAGGAGCACGGGGCTCATACGCGAATCTCAAAGCATTATGCTGAGTGAAGGAAGCACTCTGTCTCAAAAGATTGCATAGTGTATAAATCTACTTCTCTGACATGTTTGAAAAGACAGATGGATGGAGAATAGCTCAGTGGTTGCCCGAGGGTGAAGGTAGCGCTGGAGGGTAGAAGCGAGTATAAAAGTGTGAGTACAAGGCAGTTAGGGGGCAATGGGACTGTTCCGAATCCTGATTTGGGTGATGGTGACACGGATCTACACATGCGTTAACTTCCATAGACTGGTACAACCCTCCTCCATCATCCAATTTACTGTATGATAATTTAAAAATTAAAAAGATCAAATAGGAAAAAAATTGTATGTCATCCAGTTTATGCGCATGATGGAAAATAAATGCACATAATGGAAAATACCACTGGAGTGGGGTCAGTCAACAGAAGCTGGATTCAAAATATACACTCATAGGTGGGAACCAGAAGGGCAGTTAAGTCACAGACATCATACGTACAATATGTAAAGAGGGTAAGTGACATTCTTGAGTCACTAGGCACAACCTGGTAATTCTCTGAAAAGGCAAAATAGCTGTGATTGGTAATGTTTCTTTTCCAGGAACTTTGTATTCATGGTATCTTACAATAACCGTAAGGGAGGAGATTTAGGCTTAGCGATGGTAAAGGATTTGCCTCATTTTGATCTCAGTTCTGTCTGGTTCCTGAGTGGGTACTTAAAGCCACAGCAAGGATTACACCATGATTCCTCTCTTTTCTCTGCTGTACCCTGAACAGATGCCTTAATCCTCTGTGGTCTTAAAATCCTGTTCTTCTTTTAAAGCAGTGGCTGTCGGGGGGAGGGATTTTGCCCCTAAGGGACAAGTGGCAATGTCTGGAGATATTTTTGGTTGTCACAGCTGCAAGTGAGGATGCTACCAGCATCTGGTGAGTAGAAGCCAGAGATGCTGCTAAACATCCTACAATGTACAGGACGGCCCCCTGACCAAAGAATTATCCAGCCCAGACTGTCACTAGTGTGGAGGCTTGTAACTTCCTGGTTTAAAAGAAGGAAGAAAGGAAACGTGTATTAAACATCCATGATCTAGATACTGTGCTAGGTATTTTTAAGTTCTTATCTCAGTTATCTCCTCAAAACCCCCTTTGAAGTAGGCATTATTTACCCTAATTTATAGTTAAGAAGGTTGTTGCTCAGACCCACAAAACAATGTGCCCAAAATCTCAGTGATGAAACTAGAAGCTGTGGGTGCCCAAGCCTGCGATGACTTCAAAAGTCGCTATCAGCAATGTGGTGCCCCTGGTGCAGCCGGCCCGACCTTTAGTCCCCCATCTCCTCTGTCCTTCCATCTCCTCTGGCCTCAAAAATCACCTCTAAGAACTCTGCAAACAAGGGGAGCTGATGGGCTGGCAGAAGGGAAAACCCGAGTCTAGACGCTCCCTGGAAATGGGTGGGTTCATCACTGAGAACCACCCACAGTGGTTTGTCTGTAGTCTCCTTTTGCATCATCCATCCCTCCGCTCTCAGGGCACGGAGTATTTCTCCTCCCTCCAAACATCCCAGAGACATTCCCAGCCAATCACTCTGGGACAACTTCTTCTCCTCTCCCACCAGCCTGTGTGGCTGGACTTGTCACAAGAAGTGGAGCACTCAGGCGGCAGCCTGTTTTGTGACTGGGGGACGGTTACAGGACAACGTGCTATCATCGGTTTCCCATAATAACATCTGAGGGGCAGGGCACGCCTCAGAAAATAAGCAAACAGCTTTAAAAACAAGTTTCATAATCACCTCTGAGTGATTCTGGTTCAATTTTGCCCTCTCATATAATGAGTATTTACAGTTCCCACAGTTGAAAATGGGGTGTATGTGTGTGTAAGATAGAGAGAGTAGGGAGACGAGAGGAGAAGCGAGAGAAAGAAAACAGAGGGAGAGAAGTAGAGAAATAGCAGGAAGGCAGAGGAACAATGTGAGAGGACATATGCTTAAAGCTTAACATAAAACTCATAAAACCGATGACCTCGCAACAAATGAAGAACTCCACGATTGGGGGACCCTCTTGCAAATCAGGTGGGCCCACGTGAAGGGAAGTTGCTCTTCAAAAGATAACTACAGCGAGGCCTCAGGCCAGGCAGCGCATCTTTGTTCTTGAACTTGGCAGAGTCCATTCCCGATCAGGCTCCAGGGCTGACCACTGCACAACCCACCCTCGTCCTTGTACCAGCCCAGTCCCAGCCACGCAGAGAGCACTCACAGTTCCAAAATCAGGATGACATCCGTCTTGTTCTCGTAAACCTCATGAAGGGTGATGACGTTGGGGTGCTGGATCTCCTTCAGGATGCTGACCTCCCGCTCGATGTCCTCGCGGCTCACGCCCCGCCGGCTGGATTTCGTCCTCCTTTTCTTGATGAATTTGGCAGCATACTGGAGACCGGTGCTTTTCTCACGGCATTTCTTCACAACTGCAAACTGCCCGCTGGAGAAAAGATGGAAGAAAGTCACGGGTCATTTGTATATTCGTTTTCACGAAAACAAACCAGGATTGGAGCAAGGATGAGGCATGGGGTGAGGGGAGAGACAACGGAATTGTGAGTGAGAAAGTCCAAATTGTGGGACGTTAACAAATTAGTAGGGATATTCCTTATTACATTTCAGTTTCATTATGCCTGTTTCTCTATGAACAAAGTTGCAAAGAAAAGAAGTCATTTCCTTGAATTATGTTTCATTTATTGGGTAATAATGGCTCCACTTCTGCGCTTGTCTCCTTCCCTCCCGTTTCACATTTGGGGAAAGCAGGAAGGAGCTCCCCAATTGGTTGGCCCTCACTTCCGACAGCTCTTTTCCTGTGTGTTTGGAAAAACAAGGGGCCGAGACCAGGGAATTGGTAGAAAAATATATAGGGCCCTGACTCCAATGACAGATTTCTAGCACCAGTATTTATTAACTTATCAATTTATCAAACACCCAGAACAAAAAAAGCTACATGCATTTTGTTCACACGTCAAGGACTGATAAGCCCTACGGACTAGACATTTGCGGGTTGCTTCCCCAGCATCGCTGTCCATGTACATAGTGGTATCTTTGTGCTTCTGGGAAGCTGACTCCAACTCCAACTATAGATGTAGATCATGTGACCTAGGCTTAGCCAATCAGTGCACTATATTCCCCTGGCTCCGGTGATAGGCATGTGAACTAAGTAAGACCTTCCAGAGAATACGAGGACAAAGACTTTTTCTGAGACTCTTTGATTCCCCAAAGCTGCTGCCAACCATCTTGGGACCATGAGGGGAGCCACTTTTTTTGGTTTAAAGCCAATCATTGCAGAGGCAGAGCCAGTAGAAAGAAAGAAATTAGGTCTGGGGCAACATGGTAGAGTGGCTGGATCAACCCTCGCCTGAAGTCATGTGCCTTTGGATTTTTCAACAACATAGGCTAATAAATTCCCTTTACCGCTAAACCAATTTGACTTGTGTTTTCTGTTTCTTGCAGAGGAAAGCATTCTATACATCCTATGCCCCAGCATGTAACCAGAGCCTCCTATCCACATATAAAAGAATATAAGAATTGAACTTGATACAAAATAAGAGGTGAATACATAAGCAGCTGAAATCCTGAGAGGTGAGTAGGCTACCCTGAATGTAAGTGAAACACAACAGAAACGTGCTTCCTGTATTGACTGTTACTGCTTCCTCAGCATCCAAAATCGATCCATCCATTACAGGATCTGTGCATTTCTTGGCACCTGCTGGAGAAGGGCTATGTGAAGAACTATCACAGTGATTTTCAGCTAGCTTTATTCTCCTCACATGAAGACAAAAGGGGGAGAGAAAATCAAATGAAGGGTAATATTTTGATGTTCAAGAATGGATACTTTAAAATGTTACTCACTTACTTTAGCAGCAGGAGGCCAGTGAAGAAAAAACACATAGTGAAGGATTATTTTTATAACATTGTCAAATTTTGTGCATGACAGGTTATTAATATCCTTTTCCCTCTGCAGCAGGATACCGGCGAAGAATAACTCACACTGGGAAGCTGGCACCAATTGCCCGTAAACTCGTGATTTTAAATAGTCATGGAATCTGTTACGACTTTACTACAGTCATTTTCTAATTTCTCTGGGGAGTGAAGAACTGGGCTTTCTCTCTATTGGGGGTAATGGGATGGGCGGCAGAGATGGGGTTTATGGAGAAAAGATGAAAAACAGTCTCACTCCCTACAAAGACGGTATCATGTCCCCACCAAGCGCTCTCATGGGGCTCCCACACAGAGAGGAGGCAGGGCATTGCCCAGTACAGGACCTCCGAACCACAAACCACCTGTGCTTCCAGGGGCTGGGCTATACCTCTCACATGGTCAAGGTCATGGCGACTTGTCTCAGGGGCTGTAAAGACCCAAGGCAACTCTGTGCTTTGCATCACATTGCTTTAAAACACAAAACCAGAGAGCCAAAAAAAAAAAAAAAAAAAAATTCTGAAGGTGAACCATAATTTAAATGCAAGCCTAAATTCAGAGACTATCCAAGAGTATTTTCACTTTTTTAATTATGGGAAGGTAAGGGCATCAAGACCCACCAACCCTAATGCCCGGGTTAAGGAGAAGTTCCCAACTTCCTGTGTGTCGCGGCCAGGAGTATGTAGACAGCTATATAGACTGTGTGGCCCAGGTTTGCAGTGAAACATCTGGATTCCCCACCCCCTCATCAGACAATCCATCCCGCACTCACACTTCTGGACCCCCAACCCCGACACCCCACTCCCAGGCTGGTGGCAGAGGAAGGGCTAAGATGGGACAGCCCCTCCGGGGAGAAGTGGGATTCTAATGCTGCATGACTGCCCGGCAAACTCTGGTGCAGAGGATCAGTGAGGGTGTAGAATGTTCTGAGGGACACTTCCTAGGCCCATCTCAATGCTGCCTCTTTCAAGATACCTTTCCCTATTTATCTCCAACTCCCCAACAATCTGCCCCCACCTCCTTGCTCCAACCAGCGCTCTCTCCTGTACCCAAGTCCAAAGAGCACCTCAGACCCTTCTGTGGCACTTGCTCTTTTCTGCCTGTTTCTTGGCTATTTCCACCCCTCCCAAGACTGTAATTCCTTGAGGACAGAAGGCTGTCAGGGGCATCTTTCTGTCTCTGGAGGCACTGGGTGTGGAGCTCCTCGAGGAGCCCGGGCACAATGCTGAATTCTGACTCTATGATCCTAACAGCCAGAGATGTTACACTGAAGGTGCTTCACTGTAGTTCAGTAGAACTGTGGAGGGCAGGGGCAGACTGCCTGTGTTTGAGCCTTGATGCCACCGCTTACTAGCTGTGTGACGGTGGGCTCGCTTACTGCGTAACCGCCTCAGTCTCCTTATTTGTAAAGTACGTATGATAATAGTGCCTGCTGGGAGGGCAGTTGGGGTGGAAAAGGAACGATTAAATGAGCTATAATGCGTAAAATGGTTAGAACAGCACCTGGCAGTATAAGTCTTCAATAACTGTTAGCTGTGACTAATCTTTGACAACTGGAGTTACTGTCATTAGCTCGCGGTTGCTTAAATCCCAAAGCGCTGCAGTATAAACCCCAAAATATCACCTTTCGTGACTGCCAGGGGGAAATGAGCCCTGAGAGGAAAAATAAAGAAAACTACACAAAGTGTGCAAAGCTACTGCTAAATCTGGCTGCGGGCTTCAACCTTCAAACCCATCATCCCGCCCCTTCCTCTCCTGGCCCCACTCAGAGGGAGCACTGGGGCTGACAGCTGCTCACTGCTGCTGCGCCCTCCCCTGGGAACTCAGAGTCACAGCGGAGCCCAAGGGCAGGCAGGACACCCACTCAAGACATGGGGGCCTCGCTTTGCATTTGGTTAACAGCCAGGAATTTTTACAGTGCAATCTCCACAGGCAGCCAGCAAACTGAAGCCAGACACCTCGGAGCAGAAACTTCTCTAAGAACAGTAATTTGCTTTGTGAGGCCTAACTCGAGTTGGACTGCTGCTCAATTGCTGCCTCCACCCTTTCCTTCCTGGGCAACTGGCCCAGCCCCCTCTGCCCATCCCTTGTACCCACTTTGGTGCAAGTTCCTCTTCTCCAGTCCCCTCCCTCCCACCGACAACTGAAGAAAACAATTTTGGGTTTTTTGTTTTGGGTTTTATTTTTGGCAAGAGTTTCTAAATCATGAGCTCCTGGAGTAAAAACCTGACACAGCTTCCGGGGTGAGCTCTGAGTCAATGCACACAGAGAAGCAAGGCCACGACGGCAATGCACTTGGGGGACTGACTGCCTGTGGCCCCAGGGCCCCTCTCCTGTGACAAACACTGGAGGGTCCTCCATGATTGCCACCCATACAGATGACTGCAACCATGGTTCAATGGGTGGGGGAATGCAGTTTCCTTACTGGAAAATAGAAATTCACTGTCTCTAGAACATTTCAATGGACAAAACAGAGTACAGGTGATCCTCATTTTTTGCAGGATTCCTATTTGCAGATTCAGCTACTTGCTAAAATTTATTTGTAACTTCATAACCAACACTTGCCCCGCTTTCTGGGTCATTTGCAGATTGGAGGTAACTGATGGGCATATTCCCAGCTGAGGTTGATCAAGGTGACACTCTGCCTTCTTGTTTCAGCTCTCACACTGCCGTGTTTCCCCGAAAATAATACCTAATCGGAAAATAAGCCCTAGCATGATTTTACAGGATGACATCCCCTGAACATAAGCCCTAATGCATCTTTTGGAGCCAAAATTAATATAAGACCCGGTCTTATTTTCGGTGAAACACGGTGTAAACCAGTGTCCTTTTTATAGTTTGGTGCCACACTTTTCACACTTTGTGCTATTTGTTGGTGATTTCACTATTTGTGATGGCCCCAAGTGTATAGAGTTCCTAAGCCAGAGGCTAGGATGCACCTTCCAGAGAAAATATGTGTGTTACATAAGCTTCCTTCAGGCACAACTTTAGTGCTGTGGGCCTTGAGTTTAATGTCAGTGAATCAACAAGAGATATTAAATAAGGCACCTGTAAACAGAAACACACATAAAACAAGGTTATGCACGGGTCTGTTGTCAAAAATGTTGTGACCAGAGGCTCGCAGAAACCCAACCCTGTATTTCCTCCAGGACCAATGGCTCAGTTTTTGCTAGTTCTGTGTTTTCGGTGAATGTATAATACATAACTACCACGAATACTGAGAACCAGTTGTACATCGTTTTTTTAAAAATGCACTAACATTCTCTGTCGTCTAATAACTGACAGAAGAGTTTGTTGCTAGGTACAGACAGCCAATTCGTTTCGATAGATAAACTTTCAGTTAAATGTAATACATTCATTAAGTACTAATGGTCAGAAACATACAGACAGTAAGACACATCCCAACCTGAAAGAGCTTTACACTAAAAAGAAATTAACTCAAACATAATCCCAAATTTATTAAAAAGAGAAAAACTCTAGCTAAAAGGACAAAAGCTTCACAAAGAACAACCTGCTATCTAATTTCTTTGTCTGACTTACCAGTATACCTAATATAATCAGAACCCTTGTAATCATTCAATGAACTGTAACCAAGATTCTATGCAAAGCTCTTTACAAATATTACCTTATTATCACAACGCTATGAAATTCACATCATTTCTTCTATCAGTGAGAAAAACCAAGCGTCAGAGAGATGTTTTAAAAACTGCCCCAAATCATTCAGCAAGTAAGTTTGCATAATTGAGAAATGATTTCAAACCAAGTGTATTTGCTCCAAAGCTCTATTCACTGAGACCAATTCCTATGCTGGTCTTGTGTCCATTTTGCTGGAAATACAAGCCACCCACTGTGAAGTTGCAGACAGGACCAAAGCATTGTTCTAGGAAAGAGCTTTCGGAGGGGAAGGTTTGTGGTTAAGTAAGTTTGGGCAAGATAGCCTTCTCCTCCCCATTAAAAATTCATAAAGTGTTTTAATTAATTAAAACCATCGCTTTGACATGCTTGAAGGCGCTCTGTAATAAAAAGTAAACTACGTTTGCATGTGTGTTTAGGAAGCATGAAACTCACAATTAGAATCATAGAAGAGTCTCAAGGTCAGTGGACAAAGATGACATGCAATTTGTGAAGCGTTTGTGTTTTTGTCGGTCTTATATATTTCCAAGTGCATTAAAAATAAACCTGTTGAAC